>NC_138768.1:179616338-180129289 GCF_965119305.1 Pelophylax lessonae
TGTCTCCTTAGCAGAAAAACACCTCCAAAGCATAATGTTTTCACCTCGATGGTTGACCATGGGGATGGTGTTCTTGGGGTCATAGACAGCATTCTTCCTCCTGTAAACACAGCGAGTTGAGTTGATGCCAAAGAGCTTGATTTTAGTCTCATCTGACCACAACACTTTCAGTGAGTTCTCCTCTAAATCATTCAGATATTTATTAGCAAACTTCAGACAGGCCTTTAATTGTGCTTTCTTGCGCAGGGCAACATTAAGGGCACTGCAGGATTTCAGTCCTTTACGGCGTAGTGTGTTACCAATTGTTTTCTTGGTGACTAAGGTCCCGGCTGCCTTGAGATCATCGACAAGATTCTCCCGTGTAGTCCTGGGCTGATTCCTCACCTCAACTCCAATATATAAATATATATATATATATATATATATATATATATATATACACTGTATATATTGTGTGTCTTTGTAATTGCTGTATATTTAGTACTGGCTGGGTAAATGCAGACAGGTTGGCATAGTGGCACTTACTTTGTCACCGATCCAGGCCCTGGTGTCTGCGGCTGCAGGGACAACTCTCCTGACATGAGGCCGAAGGGGTCTCCTCCAGCTCCTCCACCTTCATAGTCAGCTGACACCAAATATCTTGCCCTTGGCTCTGACAGCCTGGTACTAAACTGAACACCGACCGGCCACGGTAAAGCCGGATGAGCAGCGCCGACCCAAGGAGCAGCCCAGCTGCCTTGGGAGTGGGGAGGGAGACCCAGCCAGAAGGACATACGGCCCTCCATGCGGAGGCTTCCACAGAGAGGCTGGGAGAGTGGTGCCGGCCCAAGCAGCTGCCTAGGGAGTGAGGACCCAGAATGACATGCGGCCTGACGACCCTGTCCCACCAGTCAGATGCCCGATGTGCCCTATGGCCAGTCCGGGCCTGTATATATCTGTGCAAACGTTTGAGCAGGTGTGAAAAATATTCAAAAAATTAAGAATGTTTTTTAGAAATAGAAGTGTTAGTAGTTTATTTTTATCAATTAACAAAATGGAAGGTAAATGAACAGAAGAGAAATACAAATCAAATCAATATTTGGCGTGACCACCCTTTGCCTTCAAAACAGCAATAATTCTTCTAGGTACACACAGTTTTTGAAGGATTATTCCAGTAGTGGTGCTAAGCATTGCGTCCCTGATCATGGTTCCCAGGTGGTCTGTGGCTTATCAACCCTCAAGACTTTTTTCTATTTTTAACTGTACACAGTTGTTGCCGACACGTGGGAGTAAAACCATTGTATTAGTATTCACTTTTGCATGCTTGTAAAATAGGATTTAATAAATAGTATAATAGGCCCTATTCATTCTTCCTGTGAAGGAATACATTCAGCTTTTAGCAGTGATAGATGTTTTTTTCAGATGAACTATTTTTATGGTATCGCCCAACCGCATAAGAGAAGGTCTACTGAAAAAATAATGATCTTTTATTAATAGATGAGATACATTTAGCTTTCCCTTGACTTTCAGCATGCAGTGGTTTTATTAGAGCACATTTCAGAAGTAAGTGTCTTTTAAAGCACATTGAAAGGCCGATTGGGTCCAAGAGCCCTACATTTAATTAGCACAGGTTACTGTAAAACATATGAATTATTTGAATCCAGTATGCATATATCTGACAGATCTAATGATTCAGCTTTTAATTGAGCCCTTGGCTCATAAAATATTTTGTTAGCACAGAAGCTTCTAAACACAATATAGATTAAATATGATCTTTTATTAGAGTGTGAAATAAACGTAAGGCTGGATTTTAATAATACACTTCTATAAATAACTCTTTCTGCCCACCTATTGATGGCAGATTCTTGTGGCTACACAATTCTATGTACTTGGTAATAAAAAAAAGTAATGAAATAATGCCCTGAAAGTAATATTATTAGATAATCTAGCGGGATCAGGTGGTTTAGGCTCACTTTTAGACTTGCGTGGATTTTGGCATATAGAAACACAATTTATGTGTTCAAGTCAAAGGAGCCTGTTTAAATCATTTTTCTGTAGTATTTTTGATGCAGTTTTTATAGAGGTTGAACAGGCCCAAGGAAGTCAAGGGTGAACACACAAAAACACACGTCAGACTTTGTTGAGTATTTCTCATTAACGTTCTCCACATGACAACATATAAAAAACTACTACAAGGAGAAATGTTCCAGGTATGTTTGGTTTAAAATATTAACAAGGAATACATTTTATATACCGTATTTGCCAGCGTATAAGACGACTGGGCGCATAAGACGAACCCCTAATTTTCCAGTTAAAATATAGGTTTTGGGCAATACTCGCCGTATAAGACTACCCCCCTTCGGCTGTTTACACCCACTAATCTGTCAGCCCAAAACAAACGTCCCTAATCTCTCAGCTCGCTGGATGTGCGGTAATACTGTATGTACTGTAGCTTCGGCTACATGCAGTATACTGCGCTGAGCCAATCACAGCGAGTGATGTATTCTATTAATAAATTCAAAGCCAGCTCGGATTGGCTGAGTCAGAGGTTGTAACATCATCAGCCCGCCTCTCTGACTCCACCAATCCGAGCAGAATTTGTATTCATTAATAGAATACATTGCTCACCATGATTGGCTCAGTGCAGTATACTGTATGTAGCCAAATTTAGGGTACATACAGTATTACCGCACATCCAGCAGGTTGAGAGATTAGGGACGTTCGTTTTGGGCCATTTTGGCTCAAACAAACTATGTAAAGCAGTCCTTACATTTTATGCTCCGCGTATAAGACAACCCCCCAGTTATTGGGGGATTTTTTTAAGGTTAAAAAGTCGTCTTATACGCCGGCATATACGGTACCTTTGTGGAGTTGTAATAACAAAATTAAGCAATGATAACAGCTAGCTCTTTTGTCTGAAAAATGTGCATCTAATTAAAAAAAAATAATGGGGTTCTTACAGCAAATACGATGTTATATTACTATGTTACGATATATAAAGGTAATACGCTCCGTTTTTTTAATGTTTATAATGCAAGGGGCGTTCAAGTAAAATCGGGAATTCTTAGTGTAGAAAAGGGGATGTTAGCATGCGAGTACTACTCCTATCACTGATAGACAGGACACAGTTTGCAGGCCATGTGCACATCACAGCAACTCGGCTGGGAGGTATTGCCAAATCCACCCCTCAGCTCAGACCTTGCTTTGAGTGATTTCCACCTGTTTGGATTCCTAAAAGACTTCATCAGAGGTCAGCATTTCAGCACTGATCAAGAAGTGAAGCAGGCTGTCCTAGGATGGTTCAGGCCTACTGACAAATCTTTCTATGCCAAAGCTTTCCAGTGATTAGTTAAACGCTGGGATTAGTGCATAAATGGAGCAAAGGAGAATGTTGAAAAATAAATGCGGGCATACTTGATTCCATCACCCAAGATAGGTTTCTGAGGGAGGCAGCAGAAAGACCCTATTTCAGGCTCGTGTACTTATACTTAGGCACTGGATCGCGCCTGACCCGCCCACATTTAAGATGTGGCATGAGCAGATGGGCAACACTTTGAGCGTTTAACAGTGTATATACCAGCACAGGGGCTCCCCATCTAAATTTATAAAAATATGGGGTAGATGGTTGGATACCCCGGGTTTTGCTCCGAAGGAAAATATACTGGAGAGACTAATACTCTAGGCCTTGGGATTACTGAATGAACTCATACTTTGGTGATGTGGACACACTTATTTAGAGGATTTTCCTCCTTTCTGGATGGTTGAGGTAAAAGATGAGAGATATTGCTAAGTACAATGTTTTCTATACTTGTTCTCTTGTATGTATAATGCTTGTTCAATGATGTTTTTTCTTTTTGTTTTTTTTTTTTATTACAGTGAATGTGACTATTTTCTGTAACTGGCTGTTACATCGCAATACAAATTCTACTTGATTTAAAAAAAAGAAAAAAAAATGCAGTTTCCACTCCTTGAAATTTGTTATTTTATTTTATAAACCAATAAGTCCTATTTTGACTTGAGCGCCCCTCGTAACATGCTATAATTTTATTGTTCAGGCCTACTACAGATTCTTCCAGATCCCCTTGTTTCTGTCTGCCCATACAATGGTCAGGTTCCCTTTCTTAGGATGTGTTTGAGCAAGATGTTATGTAGTACTGTATCAGGAATGTCTTAGGCCGTATTGACATGTAGGTGATTTGGAGTTGCGGGCAGAATCGGTGAAAGGTTGACGACGTGCATTTGTGTACCATTCATCTTTAATGGCACCACAAAAGCATTGCAATTTTGAAGAATTGTGGCAAAATGTGTGGGTAAAACATTGTCTGGTTCAGAGCCAAAATTTGGTCCTTGAGCTTCTTTGCAGCAACAAATACGCATAGGGCAGCTCATTTAAGTGAATGGTCTTCCCTATGCGTGACACATGGATACACCTGAAAGTTCCCCACTCAAAAGTAAGTTCCCACTACGCGAAGTGTGAATGGCGCCACCTTTTTAAGAAAATGATGTCCTTTTTTTACATTTGCAATACATGGGTAATGAAACATCATCTGTTCAATCGCTGCAGGAATCCTATAGTCTAGTTGTTGTTCATGTTAGTTTCTTCCGTTATTTTTATCCAGTTGTGGACATTGGGCATGCTACGCACTCCCAAAAAAACCTAATTGAAATACACATAGAGTTGATTTAGTAAAACTGGAGAATGCAAAATCTCATGCAGCTGTACATGGTAGCCAATCAGCTTCTAACTTCAGCTTTGACTAAAAAACTTGGAAGCTGATTGGTTTCTATTCACAACTGCACCAGATTTTGCACTCTCCAATTTTATTAAATCAGCCCCAGGGTGTGTGTGGCATGCCCTTGCCTGCTTCCCTGCTTCAGCTCACCTTTCCTGCATTTGCTTCCTATTACCAGCTGTCAAAATGACCACCAGGCTGCATTACAGCAGCTGCCGTAAAAAATGACCTACTTAGAGTGTTTATAAACATTGTTCAGAGGCCAAATAGATTGAAAGTAACATTGATACTGTATGTTCTATTCATCCATAGATCAAACAGGTGATAGTTTTCCCTTATTGTCCCTAATTAGCTCCTTCTTCCCTTAGCTATTTTTTTTGTTCATTTCAGTTTTTCTAATTATTGCTATATCAATATTTTGTTTTCCTTTCCTTTTTATTTTGTTCATTCCTTTCTTCTTTTTTCTTTTTGTAGCATTAAAGAAAAAAAAAAATCCTAAATTAAAAAAACCCTTTCATTTGTAAAAGATTTTGCAAAGCTTTGTACCAAAGAAAGGTGTGTGTATAATATCCTGTTTATAGAAGGACCCAACCACAGAAATACATGCAAACACTAGCAGCGCTATCAGCGAGACTCAGAGTAAAGTCCCAGCGCAATAGTCCATACACAAAGTATTCTCCAGAGTGTCAAACATATATAAAAGTTGAGACAGTCCAGATAAATGAACCGGATGAATCAATATTTCATGCTTGGTATGTAGACACTTGTATATGCGTGTACCATCACCTCACCACTGTGGCCCCCTTGGTATTGCCCACATACCTATAGGAGATAAATACTGCGCCAGATATATAATCCAACTAGCTCCAGCGGACCACAGATCACTTTTGCTCTGCATGGATCCTTCTAAAATCTCTCAGTCCACTTCCTATCTGACCCAAGAGTCACCAATGGGTCAGATACAGCAATACCCTTCAAGGGTTAACGGATGGATGGATCTCTACTTGGAAAACAACGGGTATTTCCAGGGCCAGGCTCCAATTTACTTGTGATGAGCCCCAGTCATAGGAGAGATAAATAAAGAGGATCTAAAGCTCTCAGATATTATAAATGGATGATTTATTTAAAGATATAAAACTTACAAACATGGCACTTCAGCAGTGCAAGCTGTCTCACAGTTCCGTGTATACACAGGAGAGGATGTGACATGTGACAGACAGGCTCTGCCCCCTATACGTGTTACGTCGAAGCATCTAGCATTGACTTCATCAGTAGGGATGCTAGATGCTTCGAAAAAAAAAAATAAGATAAGCATGTGTGGGTTGCCTTAGCAACCAGCAACTCTTGAGACAATAAGGGCTAAGTGGGGGGAGAGGGGGGACATTGGTGCTTGGTGGGGAAAGGGGTGGTCAGTAGTTGAAAGTGTGGGGGATATGGGGACAATGGTTTCCAGTGGGGGGACATTGGTGATAATTATGAGGAGAAGGATGCATTGGTGCTCAGTGGCAGAACATTGATGCCGAGGGGGGCATTGGTGCTTTGTTGGGGGGCTGTTGTCATACCTGTGTGCTGTCCTTCCACCATCCAAACATAAAAGCCCTCGGTGTAGTCTTCTCGTTGCTTAGTGCCATTTTATTGTTTCTTCCATTAGAATCTCATTAAAACTACTTTATGATTTCCGCTGCTCTGGAGACCAGGAGATGTGTGGGGATTATTGCAGCAATTGACTAAATACTGAAAGCAAATTTGTTTTCATTAAATGAAAGTAACCGTCAGTCTGCTAATTATAATATGGAAATGACTTTGGCTTTCCGCTTTCTGGCAAATGATATCACCCCACAGGTGGTGGAGATGACTGTATGAGAACATGCTTAAAGTGTGTTGTTATACTGCCTATTGATGGATCTCCCTGGTGAGCACTAATACGGCAATACTAATGTCTTTTATTGAAAACCCTTCATGTCTAAATGCTGTCACAATATTAGACACTGTGTACGCATCGGCAGATGGATTTCATTGCAGAAGACAGTTTTCCACAATAAATTATTGACTTTAATATCAGTCATATATTCAGGAATTTTTCTATTCTCACACTGTTAGCAGTTTGGATGCACATGTGCAGCTGAATACAATATGTAAAAGTTTAGTGTAATCTAGAATAAGATTATTCCATGGGATGAGCTGGACAGCCAGTAATCCCGAAAGACTTCAGGGGCCACCTACCTTTATGTTTAAAACAATAATTGCTGTTTCAGTTCTCTATCAGGTGCCCAATACAGTATTCTGATGTCAATAGGTACCATGAGCATTGCTAGGCCTGGTCTCCCAAGTCTTCTACTAAATGCCCCAGGTCTCCTTTGCAGTTATTGTTGTTAGACCAGTGTTTTTTAACCTTTTTTTAGTCAACGTATCCTTTAGAACTGTGCATAATCATGGGGCACACGTCCAAGCGCAAGCACTTTTTGTGTTTTTCATTAGGCTGCTCTATGCTCGTGAAATGGTGCTGACATGATTTTTAAATCAATTTGTGTAAAAAGTCACTGCGCTTTGTGAAAATCAAATTAACATTTTAAAAAACTCAAATTAAATTTTAGCCAAAGCCACATTCTAAATAGAGTTACAATAGATTAACCCTTTGGCGCTGGCGCCTCCTGGCCGTTTAAGGGTTTTCAGATGCTGGGAGGTGGGGCAGGGTCTACGATCATGTGACCTTTGTGATTAACTGTCATAGCCGTTACATGATCGGGAGCTTTCCGTTAGCTGCCGGTAACTGTGCTGGCACACTTGGTACAGCTGGTTTTGCATTGTTGCACACAAATATGTGGTCGCTTGGCGTCAACATGAAAGTAAGGTAAAAATATAAATTAGATTACAAAATCTTCAGTTTTACTTAAATTAGTTGATGCAAAAATGAATATGCCCCACAACAAAAACTACTACATCTAGTATTTATTATGACCTCCATGATTTGTAAGGACAGAACCAAGTCTTCTAGGCATGGAGAGAACAAGTTGGCGACATATATTGCATCATCAACCTTTTTCCATTCTTCAAGAACAACCTAGTTTAGAGCCTGGATGCTGAATGGAGAGTGATGCTCTGTCACAAGTTAGCCTATAGTTTTGTCTGTATATTCTTACCTCCTTGCTGCAGTGCTTCTGTTTGCCTCCCTTCACATGTGGTGTTTGGGCTTCTCTGTTTCCTATGGGCGTCGCCTGCTCCACTGTGGGTTTTATCCTGTTTCTGTCAATTACTTCCTGGGTCACCTCCCTGTTTGCTTCCCTATATATACACAGGCTCAGTGCACTGTTCCTTGCTTGAGCAACATCCCTGTTCTCTGAGCTCCCGTCCGTGTATCCCTTGGCTATTGTATCTGATCTCCTGTGTACCGACCCGGCTTTGTTTCTCCGTCTACGTTTGTCTGCTGCCTTTCCTGACCTCGGCTTGTCTCTTGGATCTCCTTATAGTCTCCTGTCTACCCTGCACACGCCAGCAGTCTCCACATTCTCAGCTGGGCCTACCTGGGGGCCCGTGACCTGGTTCCAGTCTGCTGCAAGTCCATCCCCACCATCAGGGGCAAGGGTGAAGAAGCAGGCTGGGGCTTAGACTCCGCGCCCTGGGGAATCCTGAGCTGGGGATCTATAAGGGCTCACTACCACAGACCCATTGACATGCTCAACTTCTCTATTCAGAATTCCCCATAGGTGTTCGATTGGATTCAGATCAGGAGACATACTTAAACACTGAATCACCTTTACCCTGTTCTTCTTCAGAAATGCAACATTGGCCTTAGATGTGTGTTTTGGATCATTGTTGTGTTGGAAAAGTGCACGACGACCAAGGGCACTGAGTGATGGTAGCATCTTCTTTTTCAATATAGAGCAGTACATCTGTGAATTCATGCTACCATTAATGAAATGCAGCTCCCTAACACCAGCAGCTCTCATGCAGCCCCACATAAGGACACTGCCACCACCATTTTTCTCTGTAGGCACCATGCATTTTTCTTTGTACTCCTCACCTTTGCAATGCCATACAGTTTTGAAGCCATCAGTTCCAAAAACATTCCTCTTGGTCTCATCATTCCAGAGTACAGAGTCCCAGTAGTCTTCTTATTTTTCAGCATGGGTCCTGGTAAATTCTAGGTAGGCTTTAGGAGAGGCTTCCTTTGTAGAGGACATCCATGTATGCCATTCCTCTGCAGTGTACATCATATTTTGTCATGGGAAACAATCACCCCAGATTGGCTTTCTACTTCTTTAGCTAACCTCAGTGAACTTGTATGGCGATTTTCTTCAACCCTTCTCATCAGAAGATGCTCCTGTCAAGGTGTTAACTTCCGTGAAGGCCTGGACATTTCTGTGAGATGATTGCAATTCAATCTTTGTAAAATTTTGTATCATAATTTTCTATAGTATTCTGACTGATAAGTAAAGCTTTCCTGATCCCCTTGTAGCCTTCACCTTTCTTGTGTAAATAATTGTTTTTTTTTTTTTTACAGGCCTTGTGACATTTCTCTTTCATGTGGTACCAATGCTGACAGCATGGAATGGGAGGGGATTTCTTTGTTAATGTGGTGTTCCAGCTGGGGACAAAAAATTAATGCCGCCGTCATTCGTTCTAAGGGAAACCGGCAGTGATAATCAGAAATTAAATAAAAATATATATCTAGATGATATATATCCTCTACCTGTGCACCCTAAAATGTGTGACTATTGGATCAAATAGGTGTGACCCAACCAATTATAGTTTAGAGCTGCTGGTTATGAGGCTAAAAAGCCTAAATAGGTGTAATGTCAAAAAATCAATAATTAATAAATTAATCATTCCTTGACAAACGCTCTCCTTATTGTGATATAATCATTACAGAATTATCTTTACAAAGTGCAAATGCTTCATAAAGTGCCAAACATATATATCTTAATGACTGTAAACAATTTAATGTGTGAAGAATATATATGGTCATACAAATGCTGCATATAGTGCCATACAAAATTATAAAATATTAAAAGTATTTATAATGACCATTGTTACCAAAGTGCTCCAAATGTGCAATTTAACTTTACAGGGGACTCCTCTGGATCCTCCACAGGATGTATCGTGGTCTTGTGCTGTTACCACCACCAATAGATAAATTACCTACTCACCAGAGGCAAGTTAAGGTCTCACATGTAGGTTGGATGAGGGAAAACCCTCATGCTAGGAAAGGAGCCCTAATACCATCCTCTCCACTGAAACCAAAAGCGATAGACCAAATCAAAAGGAACAGAGCAGAAGACTTCCATCTTGTACTATGTTAAGTTTACATTAAAACGCAAAGAATAAACTACACTTACAGTGTTTCAAGTAAACAGAGCTCTATAAAATGGCAGGGACGCCAATTGCGTTCCACCTACGCCCTGATAACGTCGGAAGCTTCTGGCGAAACACGTAGGGTTACGGGGTAACGTGACACGTCACTTCCGCCAGTTGGAGCGCAGATGGAACGCAATTGGATATAAGATATATATATGTTTGACACTTTATGTAGCATTTACACTTTTATAAAGGTAATTATGTAATGATTATATCACAATAAGGAGTGCGGTTTGTCAAGGAATGATTCATTTAATTAATTATTGATTTTTTGATATTACACCTATTCAAACCGGCAGTGAAGCCTTTCAGCTTCACAGCCGGTTCCCTACTGCGCTTGCACGAAGCGCGCTGTGCACTCCAATTTGGTTCGGCAGAGGGAGAAGGAGGAGGGGGCCGAACTCCTGAGGGACAGCGCCGCGGCACTGTCTCCCGGAAGTGGGAAAGGATACCTATCAAAAACAGATACCCGTTCCACCCTGAAAGGTGCCAAATGTGGAACCTGAAGGGGGGGGGGAGATGATGAGCGGAAGTTCCACTTTTGGGTGGGACTCCGCTTTAAGTAATGCCCTTTTTATCAACTGTCTGCTGGAAACCTGAATAATTAGACTCACCTGTATTAGAATTCTTGTTAATTAGGATTATGTTTTGCTCCTAAGACTTTCATTGGGGTGTATTAATTTTTGCAACATGGTTTTGAATGAATTTGTTAGGAAAAATACATTTTTCGTGTGTACAAATGAACAAATCTTGGTTGCAATCAATGGCTCACATTTGTGGGAGTATTTTCCTAGTAGTGTCCCATGGAAAATGTTGATTCTAAAAGGAAAGGAAAGGTTTTATGATAATTCTGTTAGGGAGTACTAATTTATGCTAAGCACTGTATATGGATTAAACAGGAAAAGGAAGTTCCAGCCCTTTCCACCTCACCATGGGGGACTAATGTAAAGAAAATATAGTCTCTATTCAAGTGCTTCTATTAAAGGAGGTGAACAAGCTCCCTCCAGTGGATTTGTCACGCATGTGGAAAACCCGGCAGCCACAGGGATTTCATAGGAGCACTGTATAGATCCAGAAAAACAATTGATGCCTAAAAAAAGCCACCATTGGAAGCTACAAGTATGCCAGAACATCAAAAAATGGAGACTAACCTAACAGAGTGGCAGTAGGCATACTTCCCAAATTTTTGAGATGGGAACGAGGGACACCTATTAGCAAGTGTATGTAGACATAGGACACACCCCAAGCCAGGCTCCCTTAAAGGAGAATTATATAAAAAAACATATGTTATACTCACAAGTGCTTTTTTGCCACTACACTTCCTTTATACTGGATTTTAAAATTTACAAATGCAGCAATTTAGAAATTGGATGAAAGGTTTAGCACTGTTAAACACTTTTAACCACTTGCCTATGGTCAGCCCCTCCCAGGCAAAGTGACGTACCGGTACGTCACTAGCCTGGGAGCGAATAGGGGGCGAGCGCGCACCACCGGAGGCGCGCCCCCGCCCCCCGCTCGTACCCGACAAAGCCGGCGCGTGTGACCGGTGGACCCGTGATATCGTCGGGTAGAGAGGGAGAAAGGCAGGCGGCTAATGTAAACAAAGCCGCCTGTCATTCTCCCCGGTGTAAAAGCACAGATCACTAGGTCCTGCTATGTAGGACCGTTGATCTGTGCTGTTACACATCAAGCCACATCCAATGACAGTAAGAATCACGCCCCTAGGGACACACTTAACCCCTCCCTCTCCAATAAACTTAACCCCTTCACTGCCAGTGTCATTTTTACAGTAACAGTGCATATGTATAGCACTGATTACTGTAGTAATGTCACTGGTACCCCCAAAAGTGTCAAAAATGTCAGTCAAGGGTCCGATCTGTCCGCCGCAATGTCGCAGTCCCGCAAAAAAAATCGCAGATCGCCGCCATTGCTCGTTAAAAAAAAAAAAACACCAAAAATCTTTCCCTTGGTTAGTAAACGCAATAACTTTTGCGCAAACCAATCAAAATACGCTTATTGTGATTTTTTTTACCAAACATAGGTAGCAGAAAACAAGTTGGCCAAAAATGTAAAAAAAAATTTGATTTTTACATTTTTTGGGGGGGAATTTCATATAAAAAAATGTGAAAAATATTGTTATTTTTGCAAAATTGTCGCTCTTTTTTTGTTTATAGCGCATGATCAAAAAATCGCACAGGTGATCAAATACACCCAAAAGAAAGCTCTGTTTGTGGGAAAAAAAGGATGTCAAATTCATTTGGGTACAGCGTTGCACGACCGCTCAATTGTCCGTTAAAATCATGCAGTGCCGAATCGCAAAATACCCCCTGGTCAGGAATGGGGTAAAATCTTCCGGGGCTTAAGTGGTTAAATATAAGATAAATAGTGCATTTTGTATACAACTATATAGATCAGACCAAAATGAGGGACAAATGAGGAGGAAAGAGGGACAGAGGGACTTTGTTCCATATCAGGGACAGTCCCTAGAAATCAGAGACAGTTGGGAGCTGTCAGTAGGTCCATCCACGGCTGACTACAGCCACCAAAACAGGAAAACTGCAGACAGAGCCACGCCACACAGAAGGACCTATAAATAAAGATCAAATAGTAAGAGGAAGTTCCAGCCCTCTCCACCTCTAAATATTTATTATATATGTCTTTATCTTTTGGTTGTAAATATTGAAGCTTGTAATGATTTGATGTGGTTATTTTAAAGTGGTAGTAAACTCTCATTTTTTATTTTTACCTACAGGTAAGCTTGTAATAAAGCTTACCTGTAGGTAAAATAAATATCTCCTAAATGTGCAATGTGTGGGGGATATTCTAGCGAGCAGCAGCTGGTGATGTCATCGGCACATGCGCTCTGAAGGAACGGCATACCAGAGCCGTTCCTTCAGAGCTGTGTGCCATTGCTGAAACTCCCATGAATGTGACATCATTGCAGCTCAGCCATTTAAGCATCCACAGCCCACGAACCTGGAATGAAGACCGGGTGAGGATGGAAGCCTCCGCAGCGCCCCACTGGAGGGCTTCATTTCAAGGTAAGTCTTTCATAATGTGCTAGTATACGGTGCATACTAGCAAAATATGGGGAGGAAATGTTTTTTCTTTTTAGTTTCAATAATTTGTATTAGGTTTAGGTAATAACAAAAATGAAAAGTGGCAACAACAGGTTGCAGAGAGTCCATGAGCAAAGGGTGTGCATTAAATAACAATACAGTTTGAATAGGGCAGTTTAACAACTACGTTATGAACAAAGTGTACTATTCCAGAATAGAAAAGGGGTGATGTCCCCACCTCCGGTACCCCAATGGGAACAAACTGTTCTGGGGGGGGGGGGGAAGGACATCCTAGTATGACGTCTAAAAAAGGCAACAAAGCAATCAGGGTTAGTATGTTGAACCAGCGCTGCTGGAGTGTGCAGGCCCTCTGAAGTAGTAAGGGGGGGGAGAAGAAAGTGACACATGAGGAGGGGAGGGTAATAGAGGGGGATATGAAATTGATTAGGAGTGGTGGGAAAAAGAAAGAGTGAAATAGAGATTCCATACACCAGTAAGACTTCTAAAAGGAGCATCCAAAGGCAATTTCAAATTTTGACTGTGCATTTAGGGTGTGAGAGCCAAGTATCCCATTTTCTAAAGAAAGGTACATGTTTTTTCTTTTTAACAAGAGTTTACTATTGCTTTAAGGTGACAGCACAGCTAATAAGTTATAGATATAGTTTTTAAATTGCGCCCCACCAAAATGCATGGTACTGCGAGACCATGAGTTTTGGTGGGTGCAAACGTACATGCAATTGGTGGATGCATGGGGGTGCCATTAAGAATTAATGGTAGCCCCACACATTTGGAAAAGGGAGCACAGATATGTGGAGATAATCAAGCCCTTTACAGTCCAATCATAAAAGGGTTACTCTGTTAACATTTGTGTACAGAAGAGGAGGGAAAAACACATCCCGTACCTCCTTCCAGTTCTTTCACTCTCTATGCCAGTGTTTCTCAACCTTTTTTCAGTCAAGGTACCCTTTACAATTCCGCACAATCTCGAGGCACCCCATTCTAAAATTTAAAAAACTAAATTAATAATTTGACATAATGCAGGACACCCATATGTGTAGGACGCCCAACATTAGTAGTGATTTCTTCTTCCAAAACAAACACTTTTGCACACTGGTACTGACTAGTATTCCAGTGTTTCTCTTCTCCCTCATTTTCTTACCCTCACTCAGCTAATGTGACCCCAGCGCTGATGGACAGGGGCAGGAGAAGGGCAAATAAGAGTATTGTGCAGGTGCCCAACGTCCTTATCAACTGATGATGATAGGACACCGATGACTAGAAGGTTGTAATGGTGCACAATGAAAACCTGTGGCTTTGTGCAATGAATAGGTAGGCTTGATCCACCTGCTGACTTGTATACAATTTTCTGGGCAGTTTCTAGGCATTTTGCCAAGGCCCCCCTGAAGACATCTGAAGGCACCCCAGTGTGCCTGGGCACCCTGGTTGAAACAGGCTGCTCTATGCTGTTATCTGTGCTCTTGCTGACAAAATGAAAAGCTGTCCAAGCTGCCCAACCTGTCCTTAGCAACCGATGACGCCATAGGTTGGTATGACGCTGCTGGCCGGCCGGCTGGAAAATCTGGGTGAAGAAAAACCCTGATCTAGACCAACACAATAATTAATGATTTTAAGGGAAACCATATATCTCAATAATTAATGATAAACTTTGGTTCTTCTAGTTTTTGTTCTGCTATATAATGACCTCTAGCCGTCAGTGTAATGATGCCAACAAAATACAAGTTTGCCAAGTTTGGTTCAACATAATGGTATACTGTAAGATGAGGAAGAACTAGCTATCATATAACAACAGCCAAATGATATTTGTCCCAAGCACTTAAAGCGGAGTTCCACCCAAAAGTGGAACTTCCGCTTTAGGTATTCTAACCCCCTGACATGCCACATTTGGCATGTCATTTTTTTGGGGGGGGAGCGGGTACCTAGTTTTGACAGGTACCCGCTCCCACTTCCGCTCGGAGCGCCGCGGCACCCTGAGCGGAAGTTCTACTCTCCCCCTCCCTCCCTGCAATCTTCTGGGACATGTCAGAGGTCCCAGAAGATTGACGGCCAATCAAGACGCGCAGCGCGACTCGCGCATGCGCAGTGGGTACCCGGCTGTGAAGCCGCAAACTGTCACAGCCGGTTGCCCACAGCAGTAATGCCGGCGCCGAGGGAGAGGATCGAGGCTTCGGGCGGCCGCATCGCTGGACCGTTGGACAGGTGAGTGAAATGGCTGGATCTCCGCTTTAACATACTCTTAGATGGAACTGGAGATGCTTTAAATATTATTGCTCAACCTGTAACGTTCTCAGCTGGGTTATGTAACACCTTTAGATGCACAATTTAATTAAATATGAATGTAGTCTGGAGTTCAGGGCCTTTCTCTTTCGCTGTTTAAATTTTGAGAAGATAGATATTCTCTAGTCCAGGGGTCTCCAAACTTTCTAAACAAAGGGGAAGTTTACTGGCCTTCAGACTTTAGGGGGGCCAGACTGTGCCCAATGGGAGTAAACAATGCCCAATCTTGGGTATTAGAGGGAGAAATAGTTGGAACATTGCATGCAGCATACCTGATTGGTCCCGGTGCTGCCCCTCCTTTTCCCAGTCTGAGTACTGCTGTATAGAAGTCCATTTTTGCTCAAATAAGGCATTTCTTACACCTCTTCCAGGCAGGTGGTGGGATATTACCATAGCATCAATATAACAAATGGTGGAAAAAAGTTTAATTATTAGGCATGGTGCTATGTAATGCCATCTAACAGAGTGTGATGATGCCAACAAAATACAATTATGTTAGATGTGATTCAGCTGGATAACTGTATATTTCGGTTTGTTCCTTGGTAAATGCCTATCAGATGCCATGCTGCTTGTGTATTTTGGCCCACGTACAGCCTATAAAACAAAGCCTTATTTGTAAATTATCTGCTTTTTTGTCTTGATGCCAGAAAGTTATATTTAACTTCCTGTGTAAATAGCTTTTAACAACTGTGCCAAGAACCTTCGAGGCTACTACTCTACTGATCAGAGTTGCTTAGCATTCTCCATTGCCACACAGTGCAGCTTAAGAAATAAATTACCCTTCAATGGGTTTTACAACACTAAAAAAGCCATGCAGCTCCGCGGTCAGTGGTAGCTGTTGCAGTCTTAAAAAAGTAACTGGTCTATGAAATATTATGAACCCAGTGATATAATCTTTGGGTCGCTTCACATTTGTAACCTATGGTGGCAGGTTGGAAGATAGAGCTGTCAGTCATAAGGCCACCATGGGAAACATCCACTTGGGGATGATTTAGGGCAGCTTTACATGCTGTCCAGCTGCTGGAAAGCACTGGTTGTCATCTGCCTAGGAAGTGATTTGGTTACATGCTATTAAGGAATAGGCAGCTTCTGTTGCACACTGTGAGCTTATCACAGTACCTGTAGATAATAAAATTACTGCGATCTGACCAGAACAAAAATCTGTACATCAGCTAAAAATATAAGATTAATCTAAAGTTCAGACCCTCAGGCCCCTTTCACACATGCGGATCGTTTATTTCATCAGTTCAGTCACTTTGAAGTTTACATCAGTTTTTCATCAGTTTCTTTCTCATCAGCTGCTTATCAGTTTCTCATCAGCTGCTCATCAGTTTCTCATCAGCTGCTCATCAGTTTCTCATCAGCTGCTCATCAGTTTCTCATCAGCTGCTCATCAGTTTCTCCTCAGATGCTCATCAGTTTCTCCTCAGATGCTCATCAGTTTCTCATCAGCTGCTCATCAGTTTCTCATCAGCTGCTCATCAGTTTCTCACCAGTTTTTAAATCAGTTTTTTGCATCCACTACCAATGCAAAAATGGATGCAAAATGGATTGATGGTCCATTTGCTTCTGTTTTCGCCCATTCCTTTTTTTTTATAGAACAAAAATAGGCCCCTTTCTCACAGAGAATCTGTGCAAGCAGATCTCTCCGCTGATCCCTGTGTCCGCTATGCAGAGCGGACACAGCCTGCAGCTCTCTATGGGGCAGTTGGATGGAAACAGACTGCATGTCCATTGTCATCTGATCGAATCCACCGAACAGATGGCAAACGTATCTCCATCCGTCTGTTTTTAGTGGACTGGATCAGATGCCGGTGGGTGACAGCAGCCACAGATACACTCACATCTGCTGCCCCATAGAGAACAATGGGTGGTCTGATCAGGTCTACCTGAAAAAAGAACAGGCGGACCCAACTGTTCATTGGTGTGAAAGGGGCAATAGGGCTTTGATCCGTTTAAAAAAAACAGTCTGCATGTGTGAAAGGGACCTAAAAGTGGAAATTTTTATAAATATACTTATGTCATGAACCTGTGCAGATGACACTGAGCGCATTATGAAAAGCAGAAAAAAGCTGGGAAAATTAGAAGTTACCATCAGTGAAAACCACATAATGAATCTGTTAGCAGATCAATAGATATAGGCAGCTGAAATAATACATATCTCTGCATTTTCTATAACAGTCATGTTTGACTCCGCCATGTCCAACCTGCTGATCCATCTTTTTGGAGAAGAAGGCTGCTCATCTCATTAAAGGAACAATAGGAAGGCTCAGGAAACTGCTTTTAACAGGACAAGTTGAGATTTGCATGTAACATTTACATTTTTTTCTAATTGTTTTGACATGCAGTTTTGCTAAAGGTAACCTCTGCTTAGGCATTTTTTGTCATTTGTGTGACGAGACCAATCTCGCCACTGGGCATTGGAGAAGCCTGGTTGCTCGCCTCCTGCAATGTGACTATGGACCCTCTCATCAGCCCATGCTAAACATAAACCCCATGGCGATTTGACTGTGTTTGTGGCATCTGAGCGCTGTTTGGATATGTTGAGCGCTCAGATCCAGGCTATCTGGGGATGGGTTAAATGTGGGGGTTCAGTTCAGTAGACTGGGAGTTATGCATTTTTGTGTCTTTTTGTGTTTCTTTAACCATGTGGCTAATAGAGTCTTGCCTCTATCCTGGAAGCTAAACCTTATTCCTGTAAACTGTAAGGCACAGGAAGTGCACTCCTAATATGGTCATTCCAGGAAGTTCAATGAGGAGACGGACTGTCTGAGGTGGCTCTCCATTCACCTATTGTCGGGTGTGCTAATGAACTTGCCTGCTGTCTGCTAGGAGATGTATTGACACTCAGAGTAATGTGTATTGAGGGCTCGTTAGGGAACCATTGTTCTGTGTCTGGCTATTGTGTACATTGATTACCCCCCGGGGGCTTCTGTCTCCTTGCACATGGCAGTCCTTCTGGTCAAGCTATCTGACCAATCACTGCTGACTCATTTTCAAGCCCTCATTTGCATGACTGGAGAGGACCTTATGGGGAACTGCAGGTACTGTGCAATTGACCAATGGGAAAGCGGTTGTTGGGGGAAGGATGTTCCAAATTCTGTATAAAAGTGTGCTGTGTTCTTCCAATAAAAGTGTTCCTGTTTTACCCTCAACTCGGAGCTTTGTCTCGTTATTGGGGGGATTTATTGTATGCTGTTCCAGTTTGACTGCTAGGAGTGTAAACCCTTCATATGTTTTTTCCTATTCAGCTGTATGCAGCATTCATAAGGTTCCAGCTACACTGTTTGCATCATTCCTTGGTTTCCAGTTCGGGAGCTGTGCTTGTAGCTCTGGAAGGGGAAGATCTCCTAAACGGTTTTAACCCTTTTGTGTCTGGGGTGCCGTTACAATTGGTGGCAAGCGGCAGGATCGTTCCCACAGCCAGAAGGACAGCTACAGGAGACACCATTCCGTGGATTTACAAGTTGGGGGCAACGCATGTCTCAGTACAGCAACCCTTAAAGCAACAGGATGGAACCAGCAGTGGAGTACAGATATTCAAAAAGAATATGACCGTATGGTGTGGTTACGGCTGAGCTTCTTCGGACCCAATACACTGGAGAGATCCAAGCGGTTCGTGAGGAACTCAGTGTTCATGTCTCTGCTAGACAGGGCAGAGAGAGAGGGCCAGCTAGCACGTTGGGAGGAACTCCAGCGACAGGTACAGTTAAGGGAAGAGGAGAACCCAGTCTCCATTCCCCAGTGGCAGTCTGATTTATTGGGAATTGGGAGCCCAGTCTCCATTCTCCAGCGGCAGGCTGAGTTACAGGGGGCAGAGACAGTTGGTCCTGTCCCCCAGCAGCAGATTGATTTGTTGGGAATTGGGAGCCCAGTCTCCATCCCACAGCAGCAGAGTGTCCTGCAGGAAACAGAGAGCCTAGTCTCCTTTCCCCAGCAACAGGACACTGTATTGGGAGCAGAGACAGTCGGTCTCCCTCCCCAGGGGCTGGAAGTATATTTGGGAGAGGAACTTGTTACCCCCTCTCTCCATGGACAGTTTGATTTGTTGGGAATTGGGAGCCCAGTCTCCATCCCACAGCAGCCGATTGAAGTGCAGGGAATTGGGAGCCCAGTCTCCATTCCCCAGCGGCAGCCTGATGTATTGGGAATTGGGAGCCGAGTCTCCATTCTCCAGCAGCAGGCTGAGTTACAGGGGGCAGACACAGTTGGTCCTGTCCCCCAGCAGCAGATGGATTCATTGGGAATTGGGAGCCCAGTCTCCATTCCCCAGCGGCAGAATATTTCATTGGGAATTGGGAGCCCAGTCTCCATCCCACAGCAACAGGGCTGTTTAGCCAAAGGGGAGACAGTCGGTCTTCCCCCACAGCAGCATGGTGGGTTATCTAAAGGGGAGACAGTCGGTCTCTCCCTACCGCAGTATGGTGGTGTATCTAAAGGGGAGACAGTCGGTCTCCCCCTCCAACAACCAGGCTCCAACCAGGCTACTTCCGTGGTAGCGCTTGCAACAGGGCAGAGTACCGCTGGTCTCTGCCCACTCAGCAACCCACCAAGGCAGTCTACCAGTCCCTCACACAGCCAAGGTGAGGCACCTGGACATGGACAAATTTCTCTTCTACCCAGGTGTAGTAACCAGTTATTTTGGGTGGGCTGTACTGCTGTTTCTGTTTTGTGGGTGGGCTGCTGGACTAACAAGGGCACTGACCGGCAGAAGGTCAGATACCCTGTTAGTCTGTTTGGAAAAGGGGAGAAATGTGACGAGACCAATCTCGCCACTGGGCATTGGAGAAGCCTGGTTGCTCGCCTCCTGCAATGTGACTATGGACCCTCTCATCAGCCAATGCTAAACGTAAACCCCGTGGCGATTTGACTGTGTTTGTGGCATCTGAGCGCTGTTTGGATATGTTGAGCGCTCAGATCCAGGCTATCTCGGGATGGGTTGAATGTGGGGGTTCTGTTCAGTAGACTGGGAGTTATGCATTTTTGTGTCTTTTTGTGTTTCTTTAACCATGTGGCTAATGGAGTCTTGCCTCTATCCTGGAAGCTAAACCTTATTCCTGTAAACTGTAAGGCACAGGAAGTGCACTCCTAATATGGTCATTCCAGGAAGTTCAATGAGGAGACAGACTGTCTGTGTTGGCTCTCCATTCACCTATTGTCGGGTGTGCTAATGAACTTGCCTGCTGTCTGCTAAGAGATGTATTGACACTCAGAGTAATGTGTATTGAGGGCTCGTTAGGGAACCATTGTTTTGTGTCTGGCTATTGTGTACATTGATTACCCCCCGGGGGCTTCTGTCTCCTTGCACATGGCAGTCCTTCTGGTCAAGCTATCTGACCAATCACTGCTGACTCATTTTCAAGCCCTCATTTGCATGGCTGGAGAGGACCTTATGGGGAACTGCAGGTACTGTGCAATTGACCAATGGTAAAGCGGTTGTTGGGGGGAAGGATGTTCCAAATTCTGTATAAAAGTGTGCTGTGTTCTTCCAATAAAAGTGTTCCTGTTTTACCCTCAACTCGGAGCTTTGTCTCATTATTGGGGGGATTTATTGTATGCTGTTCCAGTTTGACTGCTAGGATTGTAAACCCTTCATATGGTTTTTCCTATTCAGCTGTATGCAGCATTCATAAGGTTCCAGCTACACTGTTTGCATCATTCCTTGGTTTCCAGTTCGGGAGTTTGGTGTCCTGCAAGTAGCTGTGCCTGTAGCTCTGGAAGGGGAAGATCTCCTAAACGGTTTTAACCCTTTTGTGTCTGGGGTGCTGTTACAATTTGTATTTGCCCAAATTTATGACTGTGATGTTAAAAGGAGAACACAAAAGGGTGGATATACTAAAGTCAAATAGACTGTGAACTTTGCAGGTAGAGTTGCATTTGTTTTCCCCAGAGTTTAGTGAATGTGGTAAAGCTCTGCTGATTTCCATCGTCCAATCATGTGCCAGCAAAAATGCTGTTTTTTTTTTCCTTTACAAAGTTAAGCCTGCCCACATTCACTAAGCTCATGAGACACTTAGCACAACTGCGCTTGAATAGCGCAAAGTCTATTTAACTTTAAAAAGTTAACCCCAAAGTGTAATTACAATATTTGTATTAAAATTTTTGCTTTCAAATTTTACAGGAAACATTTGATATTTGTGATACAGGTACATCATTTGAGGTAATGTATCTAGCTATCTTTAAATCTTGAATCATCTTCAGTGTTCCACATGACCCACAACAAATTCATTTTGAAAATTGTAATCTATAATTACTGTCCTGCTTTTGGAAATATTAGCTTCCTTCCTGGTTTTTCTAGACTCAATATTTCTAGGCCTCATTCACACCTGAGCCATTTGTAGCTTGAAGTTCAAAGCTCCAAAATGCTCAGAAAGAAAAAAATCCATTATTCTCTACTGTGGTGGTTCACATCTCCACTCCAAAATCTCTGAAGTTAAATGCTTGAAGCTCAAAGTTTTGGTGCATTTTTGAAGCAGCTGAAAAAAGAAACACATAGTAACAAATGATGTAACAGATGATAGTTTTCTCTATTGGCAAATGCAAAAACACCAAAGTTTCAAAATGCTTGGAAAACACAATACACAAATGCTCAAAAACACACATACTAATGCATGACAAAACACCAGAAAAAAATGTGTAAAATGCATTACTCAGGTGTAAATGCCGCCTTGAGGCGCTGACCTGGAACATACATGCAGTAAGGAAGTCAGGGTGTCACGTCACCTGGTGGAGGCCAAGGTGCTGAGAGGGCTTCCTTTGTGACTGAGTGCAGGGCACCCCTGAAGGTGGCGAAAGGGAGTGGTATGGCCAAAGAAGCAGGGGTTTCCAGCTGCGATAGGCTGAGTGATGAGATGTTTGCTGGATGGTGGCTGGAAGAGCTGGATGTACTGCTGGTCAGGGGTCCCTCAGATGTATCAGATGAGAATTGGCCAAAGGGAGAGTCAGGGGCAGAGTCAGGAGCCAGGCCAATAGTCATACACAGAGTATCAGCCAGGGGTATGGCAGCAAGGAAGGTCAGGAGTAAGCCGGGGTCATACATTGAACATCAGGCAGTAGAGGAGTCCAGAAGAGCAAGCCAGAGGTCATGCATGGGTACAGCAGACAAGAGCAGAGTCAATGGAACAAGCGGAGGGTCAAAGCCAGGAATGGAGACAAGACAGGTCAAAGGCAAGCTAGGTCAGTAACAGTAAATCCAATAGTATCAGGAACACATGGGGGAGCTGAAGATCATCCAGCAACTAGTGTCTGATGCTGCTGGATTTAAATAGGCCACTGGGTGCCAGAATCTGTCACTCATTGCGTGCACCATGGTGCATACACATGCGCACTGGCACATTAATCTTTGCAAATTTCTGTGTGCCAATCTACTGTACCATTCTGCTGGGCATTAATAGATGTGCCTGTTCTTCTGCGGGCTGTTCTCTGATACAGGGAAAAGGAAGAACTCTTTATGTGCATGCTTGTGCCAGATCAAGTGAACTATAATTATTGAAGCCTTTTGATCAGCAAGGAAGCTGACCAACCAACATTGTTAGAAGGAAAGGCAGACATTGCTGCCTACATGTTCTTTCAGTAGAGGGTTCCATTATGAGCTGTTGGACATCCTATTACAAAACCAAGGACATTAATAAAATGTGCCTTTCCCCTCTCTTTGTGGTTATGACATCCCTTACTTAAGCAGTAAGGCTTTCCACAAGATTTTGGAGAGTGTCTCTGTAAATTCATGTCCATTCAGCCAAAATAACTTTTGTAAAGGTCTGTACTATAGTTGGAACAAGAAGACCTGGTTTACAGTTGATGTTTCAATTCACGCCAAATGTGTTTGAAAGGGTTGAAGGTCAGGTGTGTAGGCCACTCTGGTTCTTCCATAGTAAACTTTATGGACTTGGAATTATGGACAGGAACGCAGTCATGCTGGAACAGAAAAAGGCCTTCCCGGAAATGTCCCCACAAGATTGGAAGTGAAAAACTGTTAAAATATCTTTGAGTACTGTAGCATTAAAGGGGTTGTAAACCGCTGCAGTAAAAAAAAAAAAAAAAAAATCAACTCTTTCCCCTGTAAGAGAATTGCATAATGTGTTAGCATGCATCATATACTAGCACATTATGAAATACTTACCTTAGAGCCCTCCAGCAGTGAACTGTCACCGCTGACAGGGCTTCCATTTTCACCCGGTCTTCCTTCCAGGTTGGCGGACTCTGGCTGTATGAGTAGCTGGAGCCATGATGACATCACTCTCGTGTATGCGTGCAGGAGCCCTCTGTTCTGGCACGGGGCTTTGAAGGTCCGGCATAGTATGCTGAACCTTCAGAGCGAATATGCCAGTGAAGTTGCTGGCTGCATCCAGTTCAAATATCCCCTAAATGGTGCCCGTTTAGAAGATATTCATTTTACCCACATGTAAGCCTTAATATAGACTTTACTACCGCTTTAACACTTCCCTTAAACTGGATGTTAAGCTAAAACCTCTTACTCTAGTATTAAATAGAGAGGGCAATAATTCAAACCCCTGTTTGTTGGGCTTTTACTGTCATCCCGGGCTCTATAAGTAACCTTAATCTCACCAGACATAACTATGAAAAAACTTTGTTTGCTCAGTATGTGTTTGGCTGAAATGCCATGAGATGTGTAAAATAGAGTTTACGAGAAACTTTTACAGTAATGATAAAGCTGACAGTTCAATCCATGACAAAGTAATAAAGCCCTAATAGCATATTGATTTTCTGAATTATATTTTCTTGATTGTTGAGATCTTGAGCAGCTTGGTGATGGATTTCACCCAATTTCAATCAATTTTTTCTTAAAAATACTGCACAGAATCCTTTTGAGAAAAATTGGTTTGAGTTAAAAGCAAACTGTACATTCTATTTTCAATTAATTGATTGCATACTCTCTTGGAGATGATAGAGTGGTAAAGCAGCTTCCTACTTGCTGGAATGTAATTTCAGTTGAACTGAATTAAGGGGAAACAACAGTTAAAATGTTAAAGTGGAATTTTATCCTATTTTTGATCTTCGGCCCCCTGGCATTGCTGATCGCAATACAATGATGGTTGGAATGTTTTAGTTTTTTTTTCCAAAGCAGCGTGGCATGTTAGCTTTCTTCCAGGTTTTCTATATTGATTGACAGATTGCCATAACAATGGGGCGGGAACTTCCTCTGACACCGCCATTGCTATGGTAACCTGCAATACAACGAGTGCGCCACACTTTGTACACAGTGCACAAAGGCAAGATCGTGAGGTGCATGCTGGGTAGCCAGCAGCACCATATCCCAGAAAGTAACTCCTAGTGGGCTTCAGATGCCCACAATGAAGATGGGAGCTCACATCTCACAGAGGCTACAGTGAGTAAATTTAACTAAATAACAAAAAAAGATTACATGTACAGCATATGCCAGATAAAAGTAGATAAACTATCGCGGGTGTGTTTTTAAAGAAAAAAAAATGACTGGAGCTCCGCTTTAAATTCCCTATCTACTGGTAACTGTTGTTCTCATCAGCAAAGGGAAGTCCCGCTCACATTTTACTGTGATCGGCAATACACTTTACCGGGATCGGGAATACATTTTATCGGATCGGGAATACATTTTATCGGGATCGGGAATACATTTTAAATAGTCCCACCTGCTGGTGAATGCTTGTACTGTAATGCTTTCTGAGCACTGTGTTGGGATGGCCAGGCTCAGTTTGCCATGGTTTATAATAGACTAGGGCTGTCTCTGCTGAAGTTCAAAGAAGTATTGGCATGTGTGTCCTAAGTTAGTGAGGGGAAATATCCACAACAGTGCCCTGATAGCAATAAATCCTAACAAGAGTTCTAATCTTTCCCTAGTTAAGCCAAAATGCAAAAAAAAAAAAAGTTTGGCCTGGGTGTTTACCTTAAGTAATGGAAGCGCTTTAATACCCACCATGACTACATAAGGTTTCCATTTTTTCGTTTTGGAAACCCTGTTGCCTGACACCCCCAGATAAAGCAGCATCTGTTTATTTAGCAGGTAATGCAGTTCTATTCCTCTTTCCTTGTTTCCTTACTGTCTTCTGGATATCTTATATGAGAAACCAGTTGGTATTTGATCTTCCCTATTGGAATTGAAGCCGTTAGGAACGCTTTTCTCAGGAAATGACTACAATGTTATTGTACTACTAGTTTGATTGACTTTATTGTAGTTTATGCACTATATTGTAGCTGACCCTAGTTGCAGATTTGAAGGCTTCACCTGTTATCTAAGGGAATTAATGTGGGTACCTTATAACTGACTGTTGTTGGTTTCTTGTAAGATTTCCAGTGCTTGTTATTTTTCTCCTCTTTGTATTTGAAAAATATTAAATTTAATAGAAACTGTAATAAAAAAAAGAAAGAGGGCAGTCAGAATAACAATCACCAAATATAGTGATCAGCAACCAGAGAATCCCCTAAATTCCTGTGAAAGTTTAATCTTTCTTAAATACGATCCAAATTCAAAGCTCACCCAGAATAACTGCTTTTGGACTTAGTGATGGGCTACCTCCTGTAACGTACCTGGTGGAGATTGAGCTGAATAGGGGCCTTCTCTTGGATCTCTTGTCCAACAATCCTGGTGCCTGATCAGAAGGCACGTGCATAGCCAGGACACAAGCTGAAGGTCCTCAACAGCTGGCCAGTGGGATAGAGGCAGTGTCAGGATACAGGCCAAGGTCAGTTAACAGGCAGGCAGCAAGGTACAATATCAAAAGGCAGAAATCAGAGTCCAAAACACAGGCTGAAGTCACATTGGGCAGGCAGGGATCCAGAGATAGGTCAAATGCAAGCTGAGTCATACACAGGAAAGCCAAAGTAGCAGGTCAGGTTGCAGATTAATCAGTAACTAACTGAAGACCACTCAGAAATCTGTCCTTGTCACACTCCAGTTTATATAGGCCATTCGGCACCAATACTGGTGCTGTGCATGCCCATGCATGCTGCTTAATGTGGCCACTAATACATGCATGCATACACGCACGCTAATGCCCATCCAGTAGTGACCCTATGCACAGGACCACATGCATGTGCCCACACTGGTTTACTTGTTCTTGCACTGGATCTTCCCTATATACCCCATATGGAGAACTGGGGGTGTTTCTCTCCCACTCGAAATATTGAGCATTTCTTACATCTCCTACATCAGATCTGAGTGGCAAGAGAGTGCAGAGAAGGTAAGTATACCCTGTTCACGATATCTGAATTAGGGAAAATCTATTTCTTCATCTGGGTTTGTACCACAGTACAGGCAATGCAAACATTTGAATTTTGAGATCAGTGGCGGCTGGTGAAAACATTTTGGGGGGGGCGCATACCCCTCCAGGTCCTTGCCTGCAAACGGAGCCTCCATCGCTGTCACGGCTCCCCTGATACCCGGCGGCTTCCGTGTTCCAAATCTTCAGCCTCCTGATTGACTGCCAGAAACTGTAAGTGATGCGATGGCAAATTTTCAGTGCTCTGCTCCCAAGGACAAGGTCAAACGAGCCAATTAAAGCCTCAGGCTCTAATCATGTGCTTGTTACTGATTGACGGAACTATTAGACAGCTATTAGTCTGGCGCCCCGCACAGTGGAATGATTTATTATTTTTAAATAAATTATAATATGACTAACATTTTTTAACTTTGAGGCTGGGTTCCCCACATCCAATTCGCATGACAGGAAAGTGTGACCAGCTCTCAATTGAGCACACTGGAGAAGGGTCCTTTGTGTCTTTGGCTCTGTTTCAGGTCCAAGTTCAGGCAAAACCTCGGACCTGATTTACCCCTGAAACTGTGAATAGGGACGCACCAGACCCCCTGCTGTGAGCCGCTCCACAAATAGTGTGAACCCAGCCTAAGATGTTAAAAAATGTTGGCCATATTATCGTTTATTTAAAAATAAAACACTCTGAACTTTGGGGGGCAGCGCTGAACTTTGGGGGGGGGGTGGCCTCCTGTGCCCCTTATGGACCGGCTACCACTGGTTGAGATGCTATATATTAGAATTAGATTGATTATAGTATAACACAGGCCTCGACAAATCCCGGGCGCCAGGTCGCATTTGCGACTAGAATTAGCGACCTGGCGCCTGGGGTGCCCTGCAGGATGTGTCCTGTCCCTTTTGCACCCCCCACCTCCTCTTCGAGTTCACGGACTTCCGCGGCGTCCAAAAATTTAGTCCCCGGCTTTTCGGCCTTCTTCTGTGAGATGAGAAGCTATGGGAACTGGCGCCCTCTTGTGGTGGCCGGGAGTAATGCATGTTCTCAATGCCAAAGAGGAGAAGAGAGGGAATATTTTTAAGGCTTCATCTCTCTGTCCAGTTACCTTTGCTTAAAGGTAAGTGGACAGGGAGTGTGGTTTTTTAAAAAAAATGTAAAAAAAATAAATAATAATTTTTTCTTTTTTTTTTTTAATTATTAAAAAAAAATAAAAGAATGTTTTTTTTCTTTTTTTTTTTTTCTTTCAATTCTTTTTTTTCCTCATCGCCGTGCCACAGCCGAAGGCCCCTTTCACACGGGCTGTCTGATCAGGTCCGCCTGTCAGTTTTTCAGGCAGACCTGATCGGACCGTTCAGTCTCCTCTATGGAGCAGTAATCTGCCGCCATCTGACCCTGCCCACCAAAAACAGACGGATGGTGGTTCTATTTTCTATCCATCCCGTGGATCGGATCAGATGGCATCGGATGGAAAGAGACCGACAGTCTGTTTCCATCCAATTGCGCTATAGAGGAGAGTGGGGTTCTAGTCCTATTTATGTGTAAATTTAGTATCCGTTTTATTAAATAAAGCTTGGTTGTTAGTTTAAAAAAAAAAACAAAAAAAAAACTGGCTCCTAACTTTTTTAGCTGGCTCCTAGATTTCAGGCAAATTTGTCAAGCCCTGGTATAACAATAGCATCTTAAAGTGGAATTTCAGCATAATGCTAACTAGTCTTAAAACTGTTCCCTCTACCCTCCTGCTAACTATCCTGCCTACCCTTTGTATACCTGCCTTTTTTTTATTTAGGTCCGTTTCAGTCACGTGATCCCTTGTGCCATCCAGCGGCCGCTGCTGGGGAGAGGAAGTAGCACTTAATAACAGCTGGGAATTCTGGGAGTGGTGATGTCACTCTTAGGTTCCCTTGTACTCAGCTGTTCTCAGCGCTTCCTCCTCTCCCCTGCAGCTGCTGCTCACTGACACAGGGGAGCCAGAGCTGCAGGATCATATGACCAGACCTGAGCAGACGAAAAATATGTATATATATCTTTTTTACACAAGTTAGGCATGATAAACAGCAGGAGGGGAAGGGGACATTTTAGGAAAGTTAGTATTAGGCTGGAATTCCACTTTAAGGACAACTCCAGATTCCCTTCATCTTTTTTTATTTTATAATAACACCCATAGCCTGTCCAGCTGTGACAGGACAGATGGAAGAAACAAATTATTTCTTTTATTTTGTTTTATTTTTTTCCATACAGTACTTAAAGGACCAAACTAATGTTACTGTATTGAGTGCCAAGACCAGTTATGTTATCTTACTGACATGTGATTGGTATCAAGATGTGACATAGAGGTTTACTGCATCTTATAAGAAGATTAGCCGCAGAACAAAAACAAAAATCACAGTGTAAGCCAGGATTTGCAAAAAGTCTAAAGATTACAGTTTAGTCAAATATTAGGTCACAGTATGACACGTATTATTCCAGATGTCGTGGGACTGCTCTGAAAATATGTATTATTGCAGATGTTGTTGAACTGCACTTAAGAGCAAGGAAATCTGAACTATTTTGTAATGGGACAATTAATATTTTAAGTCTTTATCTTTTTTGGAGGGTGGTGGGGGCCCCATAAATTATTTTTACGCTCCTTTGATACAATAAATCTGTGGCTTATTGAAAAAAGAAAAAAAAATCAAAGCTACACTTTGAGTAGTTACTGTACATTTTTTTATCGTCCGTTAGTTGTAGTGTCCACTCAAAGCCTAAATCTAAATATATATTTTATTAAACAATAAAGATCTATGTGTATTTCCTTATGTGTTGAAATGGCGTTACCAAAAAGTTATAGGATGCATTTTAATACTAATAGTTAGTATAAATAACAGATTCCTCCATCCACACAATGAGGCCAGTGGAGGAATCCCCCTGCTGGGACTTGGTATTCTGACAGTTGCACTTGGTGTTGTCAGAATATACTGATCAGGGGCTATAGCTGATTGGCTGCAGCTGCTGATCAAGGAAAATGTTCCAATATGTCCCTTCAACAGAAATCGACTTCTGTTGAGCGGGGAAGGTCACAAACCAAAAATCAAAGTTAGACCAGTCTCTGCTGAACCATCTGCATTTCAATCAGCTTTACCCCTGACCCCTTCAACTAATGTGGGTACTTCAGTATCCAAGAACAATGCTCTTACTGGAATGGGAAATGGCAGGTCAATGGGGCTTAGTTCTAGGGATGGGCCTTATTTAATCAAGCCCTAATAACAAAGTGAAACAGAGGGATGCACATAAAACATATTTAGGGTAATGTTAGGAAAGATGTTGAGGATATTAAACCAAGTAAAATAAACTGAACACTAGCAGCGCTACAATACACAGGTCTATTGTATAAAACAATGTCCTTAAAGACTCATATTGTTTGTGTGTATACAGCCCATGCAGTGATAAACTGGCACAATCCGTCCACCAGGGCAGGGGAGTGAGGGGTCCTGTCTACTCTCCCAAAATTCAAGCCCACTCCGGTGCTCCCCCCCTTAGATTGAACACTCACCAGAAACTGGTGAATATAGAGCCTTCAATGAGGTCCACCAATCAGCGGGTATATAGATCACTGCTGGGCTGCTCCTTACTCCAACTTTTCCTCAGTTCAAGAAATCATGTAATCGAACAAGGTGGGGGCAACAATAGTGTAATTCCGTAACACTTTATTAAGATCACACACAATGCAAACCCCTCTCCCCTCCAAATGGCTACTTACAAGAGGGCATTGGAGTGCAGGCATAAAGCTCAAAATATGTACACCTGATGACCATTCCAAACCATTCCTGTAGCAAATAGGAATAACGAATGATATCCAGTGTGGAAGGTATAGCGACCGCACACATCGGCTCTGACGTTTCGTCCACTTGACTTCTTCTGAGAGCCCCTCAGACTTGAGACTGTGTGTCTTTTATAATTTATTATTTGTTGCCACTTATCTTTCATTTGATTATTGTGCGCGGGGTGAGTTATTATATGAGACTGACTCTTTGGTCATACATTATTTAACTCTTGGTTTTGCATATTTAGGGTAATACCTGGTTCCTTATGGCATCTGCTTAAAGGCGAGACTTTTACTTTAAAAACTTAGCAATCAATTACAGGTTCATCTCCAGCTTCCAGATCTGCGTCTGCTGCCCAAAACCTGGGCACAAATGTGCACACTGGACACCCCATCCCCGCTTCCACAACGACTGCTATCATCTATCAATTAGGCAAATCCCTATCATGTGAAGGGATTGCCTAATACCTCGTAAACACGATCAGATAATTAGACAGCTTATAGTTCACATTTTGTTACATGATACTAGTATCTAATTCAACAATGCGTTTGATTTTTTTAATGCGATTTTGCAAAAGCTTCCTGGTTGCGTAGCTACGTATCGGAGAGTGCAAAACAAAAACAATGACAGCCAGTCTTTTTCCAGATTATTTCTGTGTTTCTGATCATGTGTTGTCTATGTCAGTGGTCCTCAAATCCGGTCCTCGGGGCCCACTAACAGGCCAGATTTTAAGTATTACCTTGGGGAGATGCAGACTAGAATACTGCAATCACTGAGCAGCAAATGAGATCACCTGTGATGTAATTTAGTTATCTTGCAAACCTGGCCTGTTAGTGGGCCCCGAGGACAGGAGTTGAGGACCACTGGTCTATGTCTATCGATTTTTAGTGAACGCATACTGTACTGATTAAACGATTGTCGTTCGCTAGGCTATCGTACGACAAAAGCATTCGTGTTTGTCCCTTCGGATTTTGTTTGATTAAATGTCGTGGTCGGCGGTCGAAAGCTGTGTACTAACGATCCGATTATTGTGCGATCAATTCGAGAGCAATTTTTTTCGTATGATTATCTGATTGTGTGTACAAGGAGGCATGGCTGTTTGCAATTACCGATTGTCCAAATGTTAATATTTGCATGGGATCTTACAAGGGCTGCACTGGGGGATCAGGATCGTCACAGGGTGTCTACTAAATGGCTATAAGTTCAGTTTGCTTTTGATGTACAGTCACATAACTGGTGTGCTTTAGTTATTTCAGTGATAGGCGATACGATGACAACACAATAAAAAACAGAAATCATACATACAAAAAATATACAGTACATTTCTGTAGACTGAAATTCCTTGTTCTCTGTGGTGGACATCCATCTGGCCTGATTTTATTTATTAGCAAGTAGGCTTGTGACGGTATCAGATTTTCATGCTGCGATTAATTGATTAGGGTTTTGCCACGGTATACGGTATTATCACGGTATTCTATTATTAAATTTAAATTATTAAATTTCCACCGCACTTCAATTTCATTGCTGAATTTAGGGGCTTTGGTTCACTTATGCACATTATTATATAGTCAGTCAGTACAGACTCTGTGAACCAGGCCTAAAATAGGTCATCAAGCAGTGTCTGGCCTAACTGGTGATAACTGGTCCTAGCGCTCGGCTCCGATCCGATGGCCTGGTCATTAAGAGGGCAAATCCTTGTGGTCAAGAAGTGGTTAAACCTGAAGGAGGTGTTGTTTTTAAATTACTTTACTATCGCTTTAGGCCTGGTTCACATGTATGCGGGTTGGTGGTTCACATGTATGCGGGTTGGCGGTTCACATGTATGCGGGTTGGCGGCCCACATTTGCACAGGCATAGCAGCCCATTGATGTGAATGGGCTTGAGCTGCTATGCCTGCGTTTTCAGCTGAAAACACCATGCGACTGCGTTTTCAGCTGCACCATGCGACTTACCTGCCGTTGCTGCACATGCAAACTGTTTTTAAATGCCGTGCCCACGTATACAAAAAATGCAGAAAGCTTGCCAGAGCAGGAACTGCAGGTTAGTCGCATGGTGCAAAAGCAGGATGGATTTCAAGGCCACTGAATTTTAAAAAAATGCTGCATGCACCTTTTTTCTGCGGAAAATGAGGGCATAGCAGCTCGTTCAAATCAATGGGCTGCTATGCCTGTGCAAATGTGGGCCGCCAACCCGCATACATGTGAACCACCAACCCGCATACATGTGAACCAGGCCTAAAGCAATAGTAAAGTCATTAATAGATAAAAACACCGGTCCTCCTGCAGGTTTAACCACTTCTGGATCGCAAGGATTTGCCCCTTTAAAGACCAGGCCATCGGATCAGAGCGCCAGGACCAGTTATCACCAGGTAGGCCAGACACTGCTTGATGGCTATATAATAATGTAATGTGGGCTGCTATGCGTGTGTGTGTGTGTGTATATATATATATATATATATATATATATATAAGAGCTGCACGATTCTGGCCAAAATGAGAATCACGATTTTTTAGCTTGGAATAAAGATTACGATTCTCTCACGATTCTCTGTGTAACAAAAAAAAAAAATTGGGATAACTTTACTGTTACGTTTTTTTTATTTTTATTCATTAAAGTCTATTAATTGCGTTTGAAAGACTGCTGCGCAAATACAGTGTGACATAAAATATTACAACAATCGCCATTTTTTTTCTGTAGGGTCTCTGCTAAAAATATATATATATAAAATGTTTGGGGGTTCTAAGTACTTTTCTAGCAAAAAAAAAACTGATTTTAACTTGCAAGCAACAAGTGTCAGAGAAAGGTCCAGTCTTTAAGAGGTTAAACTTCCTTTCTCCCTGGCAGAGGGAAGGAAAAGATACAATGTAAACATTTTTGTTTATAGTTACTGGGAGAGCTGTGTGAGTGAATGAGTCATCCAGCTCACTGAAATGTATCAATTCACAAGTCAGACCCAGGAGCAGATAAACTCGGTATTTTAAAAATGCCACAATAACAATACCGTGGCTATGCAATACCGCGATATATCGAATTACCGAAAACCGGCATATGTCTATTAGCAAGCTTTAGGGAGACACTGTACTGCTGTGACCTTACTTTCCGTTATTAAGCCTTTATCAACCAGAAGGTTAGAAGTTTGTCCTAATGTGTTCTAATTCTAAAGACCGCAGAGAGAAAGCCGGGTCACTAATCCCCATCATTTGAAATGTTTTGTTAATTGTATATGGGAGTGGTACAAACAACTAATCAGCATGTATTCAAATAGTAATACATACTAAGGCCTCATGCACCTTGAGCTCAAAAGCGCTGCTTTTACAGGCATTTGAGCTTTTTTTCTCCCCTATAAATGCCCCTCCATGTTAACCTAGGTGTCCATGCACACATAGGAGTTTAAAGGCAGGGGCATTTAGAGGCAGAAAAAAAATATCACTTGTGCTTTCAGGAGAGGAGCTTTTGAGCATAAAAACATGCTCAAAAGTGCCTAAACGCGCATAAACACACAATAATGCTGGGCGTATTTAAATGCATTTAATCGTTAATCCATTCTAATGGCCAGAATTCAGGCCTATAGAATGTATTAACAAGCGTGCAAAAATTTGGCTTTTTTTTAAAATTTTGCTACTGCTAAACTCCTGTAAGAGAAAATAGCATAAAATGTGCATGAAGCCCTAGTATTTTAAGTTAAACTATTTAAAGGGGTTCTGGAGAACAGGCAAGGTAAGTACAGGGATGTGAAAAAGTATTTGCCCCCTTCCTGATTTTTTTTGCATATTTGTCACACTTAAAGTGATTCTAAAGTCTCATGTGTTTTTTTATAACAAACATGTTATACTTGCCCCCTCTGTGCAGTTGGTTTTGCACAGAGCAGCCCAGATCCTCCTCTTCTCGGGTCACTCTTCGCTGCACCTGGCCCCTCCCTGCCATCGAGTGACCCCAAAGCAAGCAGCTTGCTATGGGAGCACCCGAGCTGAGCTGCAACTCCGTGTGTCCGTTCAGATGCAGAGCTGCCATTCGGCCCCACCTTCTCTCTCTCCTGATTGGCTAACTGACTTTGATTGACAGCAGTTGGGAGCTAATAGCGCCCCAGCGGTGTCTCAGCCAATCAGGAGGGAGAGTCCCAGATGGCAGAGGGACTCGTGGACATCGCTGGATAGAGAAGGGACTCAGGTAAGTATTAGGGGGTGCTGGGGTGGCTGCTGCACACAGAGGGCTTTTTATCTTAATGCATAGATTGCATTAAGATAAAAAACCTTCTGGCTTTACATTTCCTTTAAATGATTCTGATCATCAAATGTGCAGCTGTTGGCTTACACAGTCCATCGCAATCTGAGCATCCACATACATGATAAAGTGCAAATAATGAAGCAAAAATATATTCCCAGTGTGTAGGTGTCTCACGGTTTTTATTTAAGAAATATAAAACCCATAGCTGGGAAGATACCTCAGCATAGCAGAAGGATTAGATGCTAGTATAGAAGAGAAGAGGAGGAAGAATAAAACAGTCTTGCGGTCACAGTCTACAGCCTGGGGCTCAGCTCCTCAAGGGAGAGGGGAGGAAAAATGATAGAGGGGAGGAGGGGGGGGGGAAAGAGACCAGACTCATGTGGAGGAAAGGGTAGGAGAAGAAAAGATTAAATGACAATAAGTAGGGATGCATCAATAAGCCTCACCTATAATCTGAAAATATAACAAATATTACACAAAGATAACCCGAGTAAATATAAAATGCAGTTTTTAAATGATGGAAACAAAAAGCAAGGGGCGGGAAAAATTGCCCAGCAGCCCATAATCCCAGAGGGATAGTAGTAAAGCCTACCGCAAAGAAAGTATTGCATATAATGTGAAAATGTTAAATAGTTTTTAAATGATGATTTCATTTATAAAGGGAAAAAAAAACTGTCTAAGCCTGTCTGGCCTCTGTATGAAAAGGTAATTGCCCCCCCCCCCCCGCTAAATCATAAATGATCTGTGATTAACCATATTTGTTGGAAAGTTGAGTTAAATTTCACTTGCCACACCCAGGCCTGATTACTGCCAGACCTGTTGAATCAAGAAATCACTTTTCAGTTTTCTGACAAAGTAAAGCACACTAAAAGATCTCAAAAAGCAACACATCATGCCGCAAGCTAAAGAAATGTTAGAACAGATGAGAAACAAAGTAATTTACATGAATCAGTCTGTAAAGTGTTACAAAGTCTTTTCTAAGGCTTTGGGACCCCAGCGAACCACAAATGGAGAAACTTGGAACAGTGGTGAACCTTCCCAAAAGAGCACAATGACGACTCATCCAGTTGGTCATAAAAGAACTCAGAAAAACATCTAAAGAGCTGCGGGCCGCACTTTCCTCAGTTAAGCTCAGTGTTCATGACTTAACAATCAGAAAGAGAGGGGGCAAAAATGGCATCCATGGGAGATTTCAAGGCAAAAACCACTGCTGACCAAAAAGAACACAAAGGCTTGTCTCACCTTTGCCATAAAAGCATCTTGATTATCCCCAAGACTTTTAGGCAAATATTCTGTGGACTGATGAGACAAAAGTTGAACTTTTTGGGAGTTGTGTGTCCGATTACATCTGGGGTAAAGCTAACACAGTATTTTATAAAAAATAACATCATACTAACAAAACATTGTGGTGGTAGTGTGATGGTCTGGGCTGCTTTGCAGCTTCAGGACCTGGACGACTTGCCATTATATATGGAACTATGAATTCTGCGCTGTGTCAGAAAATCCTGAAGAAAAGTGACCAGCCACCAGTTTGTGACCTCAAGCTCAAGTGCACTTGGGTTATGCAGCAGGACAATGATCCAAAACACTCCAACAAGTCTACCTCTGGATGGTTCAAAAAAAAAAAAATTAAGGTTTTGGATTGGCCTAGACAAAGTCCAGACTCAAATATGATTGAGATGCTGTGGCATGAACCGTAAACATGCTCGCAAAACCCTCCAATGTGACTGAATTCAAACAGTTCTGCAAGGGAAGCGTGGGCCAAAATTCCTCCAGAATGCCACAATGATGTGAAAGACTCCAGTTATCGCAAACGCTTGATTGCAGTTGTTGCTGCCAAGGGTGGCACAACCAGTTATTAGGTTCAGGGGAAAATTACTTTTTCACATAGGGCCAGGCAGGTTTGGACAGATTTTTTCCCTTAATAAATTAAATCATCATTTAGACTGCATTTTGTATTTACTTGGGTTATCTTTGTGTAATATTAAAATTTGTTTGATGATCTCAATCTTTTAAGTGTGACAAATATGCTATAAAAGGGGAAAAAATCAAGAAGGAGCAAATACTTTTTCACAGTACTGTTTATGTGTGTGCATTTGTGTGAATGTAAACTTCCTTGACCAGGGCCGTCTTAAAAGCATCATGGGCCCCTGGGCAAATTAATGCATTGGGGCCCTACCAGCCTGTAGTGAGGGAGGCAGGAGAGCACAGTAGAGGGGGGCTAGAGGGTAAATTGCAGGGGGAAAGAACAGCACAATATAGGGGGGCAGGAAGGCACAATAGGGGAGGCATGGTATGTTTGGCAGGAAGGCACAGTACAGTGAGGGCAGTAGGGCACAGTACAGGGGGGAAGGGGCAGGAGGGCACAGTACAGGGTGTAAGAGGACACAGTACAGGACTGTAAGGACAGCTTAGTAAAAAGTGTGACTATCCTTACAAATCTGGGACGGTATGATATAATACAAAATTATCATGGGGCCCCCCTTGCACCTGTGGCCCCTGGGCTGTGCGTTAATATGGCCCTGGCCTTGACGTCCTAATCAGTGGTGTCTGTGAGTTTTGGGGAGTCGCATAACCGTATTTTCCATTATTTTCACCCGTTCTAGTTAACCATTTATGCAGAAATAAAAAAACATTTCTAGTATGTTGTTTGGCTGGCAAATGTAACAGATTACATTTGATATATTTGCTAATTCTTTCAGTCAGTGTTCCAATTTTAGTAAAATTCCACAGGCTGTTGTAGATCATTTTTGACTTTTGATTTTGTGAAAAATGTGTAGAGCAGCAACATAGACTTGCAAACTTTTCCAGGAGAGAAATAAGATGGGTGCTTTTACCAAGCTTCTTCTCAACAAATATTAGTTTCTTTTCCATCATTAGGATTCTTGGGGTTCAATACTTTCTGAGTCTGTGACTTGGGGCAAGTAGGCACCAGGTGACACCAGATGGATGCTGGAAATCCATATCCTTATATTTGTCCCAGGTTACTGACTCAGAAGGTATTAAAGCCCAAAGATCAGCATGACAGATAGACAACTAGTAATTGCAGAAGTAGATGTGTAATTAGTGCCAGATTTTTACATTCAACCCCCCCAGGCAAACTGTCTGGTGGCTCCTCCACTCTTACTCCAGTTGTCTTTGTATCACACTAATATAATTGGACACCATAGCTACACAAGGCACACCAAAGCTGGGTGTGGAGAGGGTTTACTTACTTTATATTAGCACACTTAGAGCTGATGGCCAAAAGACCTGTGCTAAATGGCTCCCTACTATCATAGCAGTCCTTTTTTAGGTGTGCAGTCCCATAGACGGCAGAAAACATTACTAATTTCCAACGACAAAATTGGATTGTGTGCAGGGACAGCAGCAATTAAGACCAAGCCCGATTGCCGGGAAGACAGGGTGGTAGTCTTCCTTTCATTACACATGTCATTATGTTGCAGATAGTCCTCATCATGCTATGTAGGTAGTTATGTGCCACTCCTGGTGGATCTGCCTCCCTAGGACATGGCTATACAGAACTTTGGCACTGTTAGTGAAGGCAACGTATGGTCTCTTACATCAGGTTTCCTTTTGTATCCATGGCCATTCTGAAATTAGAGATCTCAGGTAACAGTGATATCAGCTCGGGCAATGGTATCTTTCTCAGGATGTTTAGTGCTGATACTGAAAAATGTAATAAATAATATCCTTACATGTTGTTAACATAATTTCCATATCTAAAGCTCAAGCAGTAAAACAAGCACTGCATGCCAGAATTATTATAAATGGACACATTAATAGGCTATGTGAGCCAGCCTGTGGTTTGTTTCCTTTTCTGCATGCACGGTATAGAGCTGTTTGTTCTATTTATACACTGAATGGATGTGGGCTTGTTGATAGAGAATTCATCCTACACATGTTACTTGCCATAGTCTACAGTTGATTTTTGCCATTTTATTTTCCCAGATGTGTAGAGAACAAGACCGGAGGTTTCTTAAACCCAAAGTTCAAAAATAAAAATAAAAAAAACCCTGCAAGACAAAGGCATAATGAGCTAGTATGCATCGCATACTAGCTCATTATGTATTACTTACCTTAGAACGAAGCCCCGACACGGACCCCCGGACATCGCTGCGGGCGCTGCCATGATCCCTCGCCATCTCTTCCGGGTTCGGCGGCTCTGGCGCGGTGATTGGCTGGAAGAGACGGGAGTGATTTTCCGGCAAGCTCCCGGCAAATAGATTGAAGGTCCCCCCGGACCTTCAGAGCGCATGCGCCGCTCGCGCGAGCGGCTGCATGCACTGTAAATATCTCCTAAACCATGCCGGTTTAGGAGATATTATTTGTACCTACAGGTAAGCCTTATTATAGGCAAAAGTGTAAAAAAGCGGGATACTACCGCTTTAAGAAGGCAAAATTAATAAACGTATTAGTAAAAGTCAGGGAACCCACCATTTGAAAAACAAAAATGGAACCCTGACCAAAAAATTACAATCCTATAAAACCTTTCAAGGGTTCCATTGAAACTTTACTTGAAACCTATTGTTTATGTCCAGATCTGCTCCTCGTAACCACTTTTTTCTGGAGTGTTAAAGCGGTAGTAAACTGCAGTTAAAGAAAAAAAGAATTCCTCTGTAAGGCAATGTCTTAGTGTGCTAGTATACATTGCATACTAGCACATTATGCCCGACTTACCTTAAAAAGAAGCCCCCTAGCGCTACGCTGTCATTGCTGAGAGGGCCTCCAACTTCACCTGGTCTTCCTTCCGGGTTCACGGCCTCCGGCTACATGAGTGGCCTGGGGCACGATGACGTCACTCCTAAGAATGTGCGTGGGTGCCTCTGTTTACGGCACAAGCTCTGAAGGCTTGGCACGGTATGCTTGACCTTCAGAGCACTTGCACTGGTGACGTCAGCGGCTGCATTCACTCTGAATATCTCCTAAACGGTGCAAGTTTAGGAAATATTCACAGAATCATGGTACCTACAGGTAAGCCTTATTATAGGCTTACCTGTAGGTAAAAGTGATAAAACTGAGTTTACTACCACTTTTAAAGTATAAAAGACAATGCCATTAATAACTTACTGTTTCATATATTTACCACTCCGGTAGATAGCATGCTGTTTTAGCGCAAACTGTTTTATTTAGAGGCTATTGATATTCTTATCAAGCAGGTGGAGGCAGATGACCACTAGAGGTGGGCTTTGCCTTTCATAACTCTAGATGGCTGTCAGCTACTTACCAAAGAAAACAAAAAATGGGTTCCTCAAAGTTGTTGGAAACCCCATTCATTAAATCTGACCTATGCACATATATCTGTAGTGTTTACTTATCTTTCTCCAAAGCTCTGAGTGTCGTGTCTTTCTGCTGTTCCATTCCTCTGTTATCAGCATGATAACTTCTGACAAGTTCCCCAACACAGGACTGTCGGGGTGGGTGTTAAGAGATAGCAGAGAGCTTGTCTTTTCACACTGCACCTCTGTAAGTTTTTTCATTCCTCTACCTATGTGGAGAGGGGGGAGGGGTACCTTTCCTCCAATCAGCTCACACATAGTGTATGCCCAGACTTCACACTCACTGCTGAATGAGGAAACAAGATTTGTAACACAATGTGCACTTTCTAAACAGTGTGGAAAGCTGAAAACATATGTAGGATGATTTGTTTAATCTCTGTGTATCATCTAAGGCTGTTCACTTCATTGGGTATATGTGACAGTTTACATCCACTTCAAGCCTCGTACACATGATGCGAATATCGGACGAATGATTGTCCATTTTTTTTTTTTTTGCATGCTAGTCTCATTTGGAAAATGAACAGATTACTAAAGTTCTGAAATATCCCGTACAACAGAATACAACTTCAGAAGTGATATAATGTGTTGTGTTGTATTGTAATGTATTCTGTGGTTTCCGAGCATGTATGGTGTTGGTCTTCTGATTTTTTTCGGATGAATACTGTACTAATTAAACAAAAATCGTACATTCTGGTATTGTACAAGAAAATTTGCTCTTAAAAGCTCCGTACTAACGATCAGATTATCGTACGATTGCTTTGAAATCGGTATTTTTTGTCCAACTTCCTGATCACGTGTCCTTAGCATTAGCTATGATCAATGGCACAAAAAAGAGACTCCTGCAGAAATTGTATCATTTTTTTTTAATTTTTTAATTTGAAGAATATCTATAGCCAAAGTTTTCTGTTTGTTTTGGAAAGAGTATGCAAGGCTTAGGCTCCGTTCACATGTAGGCGTTGGTGTTTTTCAGGCGTTTGTTTATCGTTTTTCAGGCGTTTGTTTATCGTTTTTCAGGCGTTTTACAGGCGTTTTTATAGGCGCTTTTGCAAGCGTTTGCAAGCGTTTTACAGGCGTTTTTAACAGGTGTTTTTGGTGACCAATGGAAAAGCAGAGTGTTTTTTTTACAACATTTGCAAAGGAACCTCCCAGGGACCTCCTCCTCTGCATTGGACCTCCCAGGGACCTCCTCTTCTGCATGATCTTTTTTTTTTCTGGTTCTGGACATGCTACAGAGCTAAAACTTCACAGGTACACTTTTTAGACCCCCCTAGACACTAAAATTAAAACTAAATCCAAAGAAATCTTTTTTTTTATTTTTTTTAATAATTGGCTCTCTATCAAAAACGACAATTTTTAAGAACTTTTTTTTTGCCTGATTCATAGTCCCTGGGGCATGATCCAGAACCCTAGGCACTTTTTAGGGGCATTTATTGGGTTTTAGGGCTTCAAAATTGTGTTTTTTGATTCCATATATATATCTACATTACGGTCACCTTGGCATAGCAGAGTCAATTTACCCTAAACTACATTACGGTCACCTTGGCATGGAAGAGTTTGGTCACCCTGGCATAGTAGAGTCAGTTCACCTAAACTTCGTTACGGTCACCTTGGCATGGAAGAGTTTGGTCAGCCTGGCATAGCAGAGTCAGTTCACCTAAACTTCGTTACGGTCACCTTGGCATGGAAGCGTTTGGTCACCCTGGCATAGCAGAGTCAGTTCACCTAAACTACATTACGGTCACCCTAGTATGGCAGCAGGCTACGGTCACCTTGGTATGGCAGGGTCTGGTCACCTAAACTGCCTGAGCTGTTCTCCATGTTTCAGGAAAATGTGCTCACAGCAGAGGCATGCCAAGGGGGTGGAGACCTGGGTGGAGAGCTGGGTGGAGAGTTGTGCTGTTTGAGCTGATCAGGAGCAACTAAACGCTTGTAAAACGCCTGTGAAACGCCAAATATCACTTTACATTGAGGTCTATGGGACAAAACGCCTGTGATCTGCCCAAAAAAGAAGCTCAAGTACTTTTTTGAGCGTTGGGCATTTTCCTTAGGGCGTCAAAACGCTCAGATGTGAACAGGGGTCATTGCAATGAATGGGATTTGTCTTGTTGGGCGTTTTGAGAGCTGATCCTAGAGCAGAAAAACGCTCCAAAAACGCCCAAAAACGCCTACATGTGAACGGAGCCTAAAGCTGGCTCGTAGCATTTTGTTTGAAATTTATAGTTGTAAAAACATTAGTTTAATTTAGAGGGTTCGAAACGACGGTCGTTTTCGACCACAGTGACAACAAAATTCAAAGGAGCAGGATGGAAAAATTTTCTCGAACAAATTAATTTCTAACAGTACAGTAAACCCCCGCTCCATCGCGGTTCAGTTTTTGCAGTCCCGGTATATTGCGTTTTTTTTTGTAATGTTATTTTACTATATAAATCATTAAAGATTAAATATTTTTGTGTTTTCCATAGCTCTTGCTATGTCTCTCAGTATCTTTTATGTGTTTAAATGAGTTTCTATTGTTTAAGTGTTTAAAGACCTTAAAATGCTTCTACACGTACAGTGACCGTAAAAACATGCCTACAATGCATTTTAATAGGGTTTTTCTATTTCGCGGATTTTCACTTTTCACGGCTGGGTCCGGAACGTAACCCCCGCAATGGAGGTGGATTTACTGTATATGTGTTTTTTGGATTTCAAATTTCTAACAGTATATGTGGTTTTCATTCTGGAAATTACATTCATTCATATTGAATGTTAAAAGAAAACATAATAATGAAGAACTTTCGATTGGCATTCATCCAGTCATCAAATATAACATTTATCATGTCATCAAATGTACAAAGAACTTTTGTATAAGTCTTTGTATGAATATTTGTACAAATGATCTACTAGTGTATAGATAGTTTTAGACTCTGTTTCAGTTTTTTTTATTGCTGTCTATAGCCCCGCTGGGGAGATTCACACTCTCTGTTCTAGTGACAAAAAGCAATAGAAAATCCAAAATGTTACAGTTTTCACCTGGAATAGAGGGGAAATCAGCCAACGAGGACACATGTTCCAGTGATAACTATCTAAGCAGACAATTCCCTTCATGTTGAGAGGGGATTCTGTTTTACCTCCAGGAGAGAATGTAAAGGGAAATTTCCCCAATGAGGAAACACAGGCAGTAAAATATGAACCAACTGAAAATATATAGCTTCCCCAGTCTAAAACTAAAAATAATCATTTTGGCTATTTTGAGTAGTGTGTGGGCAGTTAGAATGGCACCCATCTTGACTGATTACTATTCAGATTTAAAAAAAACTTTAAACAAACTTTAAAGCCAAATACAATCTCTAGTATAGTTAAAATGTCACAGTTTTATTATTGCACAATACATTTCAAATAAAGAGCAATCTTGGGCAACTCCTGGTCATCAGTGTCCCCATTCAAAGATTTCCCCCCCTGTTACATTTTTGGGGACAACCCACATTTTTGGGATTTTCTTTTACTTTCAATGATAATGATAAACAGGACAAATAGAGAGGGCGAATCTCCCTAAAGAGGACACAGACAGCAGTAAAAACTTGCAGGTGTTCTAATTCCTCTCCACTCTATCTAAAACTAGAAAAAAAAAAAAAGTTTTGCCTTTAGGTTATGCTTCAAATGTTACTAAACCCACAACAGTAAAATCAGTCTGTATATGCAGTAAAGCATGCTTGTTATACTAAACATGGAACCTAAGGGGTTATTTCCTGTGCATTGAGTAAACAGGCTGTTTGATCCTGTCTTCTGTGATCCTCCCCTTCTTCCACTGTCTCCAATATACTTTTTTTTTCTTTGGAAGGTGTGTTCTGTTCTCGCTACACGTTTGCCCCTGGCGTGTATGTAGCTCAACATACAGTTTAAACCTTGAATCCTAAAATAACCAGACTGTCTGTACCTTTGGGTCTTTATTACAATGAACAGATGGTGGTCATATAAGAATAGGATGTGCACGGATACGTTGAAATTAGAAATAAACAGATAAATGAACATATAATAATTACATGAACATAAACAAATGTCCATGGGATATACAGTTAACAATCTTTAAGCATACCAGCGATGCTGTCTTAGGGATCAAGATTTTCTTGGAAACATGTGGTGCAGGCTTAGCTGACTCCCATGTGGTGTGTCCCAATTCAGAATATGAAAAGAACTTTTAGTAGGAGGTGGAGCTAGTTCCCAGTGGTATAACAGCAAATGTGTAATACCATAGAACACTGTCCATCAGTAGTCTTTTGCTAGAGTGGCATCTTGTGGACAGTGTTGGTATTGCAAGTCCAAAGATATTATTTTTTCCTTATAGGCTGAAGGCATGACAGGGTGCGTGTGATCAGCACGGGACCAATTATCTCAGTCCAGACAGAGGGTCAGGGGTTCTGCATCCTGATAGGACAGTCAGAGGAGAATGAAAACTCCTCCAGCTTTAACCAGACACTCATAGAAGTCACAAGACTGCTCTAACTGCTGATGAGAAAAGATATTTAGCAGTTTATATTTACTAAAATAATTGCATTTCCATGTTCTGTGTACTGTGGGGGACCAGATATAGTGAATGCAGGCTCCTGGGTTTAGTAACACTTTTCCTGCTACATCTGCAGTGTAGCTTCTTTTATTGAAAAGTGATAGACTTATTTGCCAGATCACCAGGTGAAAATAAAGGAAAGAAAGCCTACAAAAGAAAACGAATTCAGCCATCACATCCCCCCGCCGCTTCCCGGTCGTTTTCCCCACTTACCGGAGCCATCGGTAGCGAGGAAAACAATCTGGTCCTCTCCCCTTCTAGGCAGGAAGTCGAGTGAGGGCAAGCTGGCCCCCACTTGACTCTATGGCCTTGGATGACCAGAGTGGCGTCATACGTCGCTTCCTTCCAACGACCTTAAAGGGCCCATTTTTTTCATGATTTTTTTTTGCCTTTTAGTGTAGATGTGAGATCTGAGGTCTTTTTGACCCCAGATCTCACATTAAAGAGGACCTGTCCTACTTATTTCTATTACAAGGGATGTTTACATTCCTTGTAATAGGAATAAAAGTGATCAAAAAGATAAAAAAAATTAAAGCGCACCATCCCTCTGAGCTCGCACGCAGAAGCAAACGCATACCCAAGTTGCGCCCACATATGTAAACGGTGTTCAAACCACACATGTGAGGTATCGCCACAATTGTTAGAGCAAGAGCAACAATTCTAGCACTAGAACTCCTCTGTAAATCTAAACGTAGTAGAAATTTTTAAAATGTCACCTATGGAAAATTTTAAGCACTAATGTTACCGCCATTCCATGAACGTGCGCAATTTTGAAACATGACACGTTGGGTATCTATTTACTCGGCGTAACATTATCTTTCATATTATAGAAAAAAATTGGGCTAACTTTACTGTTTTTTTATTTGTAATTCAAAAAAGTGTATTTTTTCCATACATATTGCGTTTGTAAGAACGCTGCGCAAATACGGTGTGATATAAAATATTGCAACGATCTCCATTTTATTCTCTAGGGTCTCTGATAAAAAAAAAAAAAAAAATATATATATATATATATATATATATATATAAATTTAATGTTTGGGGTTTCTAAGTAATTTTCTAGCAAAAAAAATCTGATTTTAACGTGTAAACAATAAATGTCTCCCCAGCAGCTCCCGGTACCTAAAAACATGTTACATTGACAGTACTGTGCAATGCAATAAAGACTGATTATCTCACAGTGTGTACTATCCCACTCTTAGTATGAAATCTCCTGATCAGGAAATTGATGGATGGTAATGTAAAGATAAATCTGAAACAGAATGTTTATGTACATTTTATTTTCTTCAGCACATATGTGGAATAAAATGTATTTTTATATATTTGCCTGGAGTCCAGCTATATGATTTCTGTGCTCCTCTTTAAAAGCAACTCCTCTAAGGATATATGGCAGTCAAGTGAATGATAAACCAGCTTATGGAAGAAAATAAGCCTCAGGCATTCACCAGCTAATTAATACACACTCTATGTTAAGAAAGTAAATATACTGCAAACATCAACGCACTTTGTGGTGATCTGCAGTACCAATTACTTTGAGTGGCTCTAATGTTATTTTGAGTTTGTAACAAGATCACCAAATGAAGTTTAATCATAAAAATATTAATACATGGCACATTCCATCCCTTATGTACTTTCATGTTCTTTCTTGATAATTACAGCTAATTACCACAAGAGATTTTAATTGGATCCTCTAGTTGACAGCTTGGCAGTTGGGGAGCCCACGCTATCTCAGTGAATGGATTTTTGCACTCATGTAACGATACAGCTAAGACTTTAGATTCAGCATAGAAGACTGTAAACTCTTAAAGTGGAACTTTTCAACTGTGCATGAATACATTCCTGAAATGACAAATTATATAGCAGCAGAATATATATATATATATATATGTTTTTTTTACTGTACCTTGCTATTATTGTTATATTTGTAAAATAAATCTCTGCAGTGCCCAGCCCCCTCCCTCCCGCCTGCACTCCAAGGGTTAAATGCTCATTAAGGGGTTGATTTACTAAAGGCAAATAGACTGTGCACTTTGCAAAGTGCAGCTGCACTTGCAGTTTCTCCAGAGCTTAGTAAATGAGCAAAAGCTCTGCTGACTTCTATCATCCAGTCACCTGCAAGCAAAAATGCTGTTTTGTATTTTTATTTTCCTTGCATGTGATTGGTTACTCTTTGTAAAGTGAAACTCTACCTCATTCACTAAGCTTTGTAGCAATTGCACTTGCAGAAGTGCACAGGCTATTTGCCTTTCGTAAATCAACCCCATGGTCTAGTGCAGGGGTGGCGAACAAGTTCGACAAAAGGAGCCAAAATTTTAAACTGTGAGAGTCAGAGAGCCACACCACGCAGTGACCTGCCAAAACAGACAAACACACATAAATGTCCCCCATCAGAGACCCCCACACACATAAATGTCCCCCATCAGAGACCCCTGCACAATAATGTCCCTATCAGAGACCCCCACACACATAAATGTCCCCCATCAGAGACCCCCACACACATAAATGTCCCCCATCAGAGACCCCTGCACAATAATGTCCTTATCAGAGACCCCCACACACATAAATGTCCCCCATCAGAGACCCCCACACACATAAATGTCCCCCATCAGAGACCCCCACACACATAAATGTCCCCCACCAGAGACCCCCACACACATAAATGTCCCCCATCAGAGACCCCCACACACATAAATGTCCCCCATCAGAGACCCCTGCACAATAATGTCCTTATCAGAGACCCCCACACACATAAATGTCCCCCATCAGAGACCCCCACACACATAAATGTCCCCCATCAGAGACCCCCACACACATAAATGTCCCCCATCAGAGACCCCTGCACAATAATGTCCTTATCAGAGACCCCCACACACATAAATGTCCCCCATCAGAGACCCCCACACAAATAAATGTCCCCCATCAGAGACCCCCACACACATAAATGTCCCCCATCAGAGACCCCTGCACAATAATGTCCTTATCAGAGACCCCCACACACATAAATGTCCCCCATCAGAGACCCCCACACACATAAATGTCCCCCATCAGAGACCCCTGCACAATAATGTCCTTATCAGAGACCCCCACACACATAAATGTCCCCCATCAGAGACCCCCACACACATAAATGTCCCCCATCAGAGACCCCCACACACACATAAATGTCCCCCATCAGAGACCCCTGCACAATAATGTCCTTATCAGAGACCCCCACACACATAAATGTCCCCCATCAGAGACCCCCACACACATAAATGTCCCCCATCAGAGACCCCCACACACATTAATGTCCCCCATCAGAGACCCCTGCACAATAATGTCCTTATCAGAGACCCCCACACACATAAATGTCCCCCATCAGAGACCCCCACACACATAAATGTCCCCCATCAGAGACCCCCACACACATAAATGTCCCCCATCAGAGACCCCTGCACAATAATGTCCTTATCAGAGACCCCCACACACATAAATGTCCCCCATCAGAGACCCCCACACACATAAATGTCAGTCACTTAGACACGTGACAGGCAGCTGAGGCGGGAGGGAGACACACGGGTCCCCACGCTCTCTGGCCCGTGCAGTGTTGGGAGATGGGAGACGTGATGTCGCAGCCTGGGGGCGGGACTACGCGCTTGGAGATCTCTCCTCAGAGGTCCCGCAGCATCCAAACTTGGCAAAGACTACTAGAGCCACAGTATACCAAATAATAATGATAACCAAAGAGCCGCATTCAGTTTGGCCGGGAGCCGCATGCGGCTCGAGAGCCGCGTGTTCGCCACCCCTGGTCTAGTGGTAGAGGAAAAGGCTGTAATACATTTCCCTTGTTCCAGCAAGCTTAAACAGTTCAAAACATATGTCAAGCCTTACCTTGTAAAATAACCAATTAAGTTTAAAATAGAAATGAAATGCAAAACTTGTGTGAGTGTGTATATATATATATATATATATATATATATATATATATATATACACATACATACATACTTACATACATAATTCCAAAAGATATTTTTGGCACAACAACAACACTGCACATCACCAAAAAAAACACCATACCCACAGTGAAGCATGGTGGTGGCAGCATCATGTATGGGGCAGTTTTTCTTCAGCTAGAACAGGGGCCTTAAGCCTAGTACACACGCAATGAATTTCCGACGACCGGTCGTTCATCTTTTGTCCAGAGTTGTGTTTTGTTGGTTGGAATGTGCTCTAGACTGCACATGAATTTTCCCGCACGACAGAATTCTACTTCAGAAGTGATGTCATGTGTTGGTTTGCTTTCTTTGTGTTCTGTCTTCTCTGAGCATGCCCAGTCTTGCTCATAAGATTTTTCCCTGTCGAAATCTGTACTGACTGCACGAAAATCGGCCGTGTTTTGACGGAGGACAAAAATGTTATAGCCTGCACACCAGAATTTTTTCGGCCGAAAAGTCGGAGTCTGTTGTCGGAAGCATCATACTAACAATCCGAAAATCGGTCGTCGGACGAAAATTCCCGGCCGAATTTCGACTCATGTGTACGGGGCTTTAGTCAAGGTAGACGGAATTATGAACAGTTCCAAATACCAGTCAATATTGGCACAAAATCTTCAGGCTTCTGCTAGAAAGCTGAACATGAGGAGGAACTTCATCTGTCAGCATGACAACGACCCAAAGCATACATCCAAATCAACAAAGGAATGGCTTCACCAGAAGATTAAAGTTTTGGAATGGTCCAGCCAGAGCCCAGACCTGAATCCTATTGAAAATCTGTGGGGTGATCTGAAGAGGGTTGTGCACAGGAGATGTCCTCGCAATCTGACAGATTTGGAGTGTTTGTGCAAAGAAGAGTGGGCAAATATTGCCAAGTCAAGATGTGCCATGCTGATAGGCTCATACCCAAAAAGACTGAGTGCTGTAATAAAATCAAAAGCTGCTTCAACAGAGTAATAATTTAAAGGTGTGCACACTTATGCAACCATATTATTTTATTTTGTTTTATTTTTACTTCCCGCCATCTAAAAGATATCATTTTGTTGTTCAACTGAGTTGTACAGTTTATAGGTCACGTTGAAGGTGGAAAAAGTTCTATAATGATTTACCTTTGTCTCATCTTTTTTAAATCACAGAATTTTAACAGGGGTGTGTAGACTTTTTATATCCACTGTATACATATATATTTTATTTTTTTATTTTTTATTTTATGTGATCACATAATCTCTGTTCTCAGTTGCATAAGGGGCTTAGAGAGATAGGGGACAAGGGGTACAGAAACAGCAGAACATTGATCTTCCCTGTTAATGGTGTTCAGAAGGGGAGTGTCAGCAGAAGTCTGATTATTGGAGGACAGGTGTTCTATCAGATTAGCAAACCCATCAGATGATGTAACCGAAGTGACGTTCCATCAGCTGCTCATGCGTTGCACCGCTACCAGGTATGCTAATTTGACAGAACACCTGCTAGTCAGAGGAAGGAGCCAGAGGATATCTTACTACACCCAGCTACGTCTTTAATTTCAGAGTCATTTTAACAATAAAGTGAGCGTATATAAATAAATATAGTATATTGACATCTGTGATGCTGTTTGGATGTTTAATTTTGAAAGCTTAATGGTTTTATCGTTGAGCAGTGCTGGGTGTACCAACATGGCCTCCGCCACCTTCCTACAGCTGCCGTCCAGCTTCTTTCAAAATGTAACATCAAAACAGCATCACAGATGTCAACATACTATATTTATTTATAAACGATCGCTTTATTGCAAAAAATCCTCTGAAATTCAAGAGGTAAGATGTCTGCTGCTGCCTTCTTCTGAGTTCAGCTGTTCTGTCCGATTACCAAACCTGGTAGCTGTGGAACGCATTTACAGCTGACGGAACGTCACTTCTGTTACCTAATCTGATTGGTTCGCTATTCTGACAGAACACAGGCAGGCTCCCAGCACAGCCAGAAAACTGACCCCTCTGGGAAAGAGGTGCTTCTATGCTTGGCGTGGTCAGTTTTCAATAGGAAAGCAGAGGGATTGGCAGGATCACCAGGGATTTCACACAAAGGAAGCAATACAAAGAGAACAAGACAATCTATAACACAACTACATGGTGCAACAGACACATATCAGGAATATAAAATGTCGGGGTAACAAACAATTCAACTTGTCCCTTTGATGTTACGGCTTGTGAGCAGGCCCATCGCCATCCTCGTACAAGGCAGGACTGCTGGTCCTGCAGTGTATTAGAGGATGTCAGAGTGTGATCATTGGCTGGAGCACCGAAAAGAAGAGGCTCCGGGGGACTGGTTACACAGCGCGGTGGAGGCCTGCTGGGGCCGGAAATGAGGGCACCGCAAGAGTATTTTTTTGCAGTTTTGTTTTGAGTCCAAGTTTAATTGCCTTCTTTTAATCTGAGAGGATGTCATCAGTCTGAGAGGATGTCATCAGTCTGAGAGGATGTCATCAGTCTGAGAGGATGTCATCAGTCTGTTGTAGGCAGAAGGAAGCATTTCTTCAGTCCCTTCTTCCTAGTGATCCGACTGCTACATTGTAACTTTGTATCACGTCACAAGGAGAGAGGCTGCTGCCACTGGTCTGTATCAGTCATTTGTTAACAAGGCAGGGAAATCCTGGGCTCTGGGATTTATGTGCATCTCTGTGCCACCATCTTAAAGTGGATAAAGTCATTGCAGTCAGTACTCCTTGTGAAAGATAACAGCTGCCCATTACCAAAGTTTTTTTTTTTTTTACAGTTTTTTAGCATGCATTCACTTACCATAAAAATATATGTCTGATTGATTTTTTTTTTTTTTTTTTTTTTTTGGATAGAGTGGAGATGGATTAGAACACCTGTCAGGTTTTTATTGCTGTCTGTGTCCCCATTAGGGAGATTCACCCTTTATGTGTCCTGTTTACCATTATCATTAAAAGTAAAAGAAAACCCCAAATTTTGGGTTGTCTCCAGAAATGTAATAGAGAGGAAATCTTCCAATGGAGACACTAGCTCTGGTGACCTGGGGGTCCCCAAGAAACTCACTCCTTTAACTTCCTGTTTGGCTAGGGGACAGGAAGTGAAGAGAAATCTCCACAATGGGGCACAGATGGTGAAAAGAATTTCTAAAAGGGGTTAAAACCCTCCCGATCCAAAATAAAAAAAAAGTTTTGCCCAACGTTCTACTTTAAATATCTTGAAAGAAATGATATGATCGGTCATTTAGGAATGAATATGGTTTGTTGATCTAAAGACTTACCAGTATAAAATTGCATAAATGGACAAATAGGCAACACTTTATTTTTTAGGTACATAAGGCAGACCCAACAGTCAGCTGATATGCCTTATATACTTGTAATTTCATTTAGCTTTATAAACATATTATATTATATCTGTATTTCTCTAAATATAGAATTCCAGCCAAACATCCAGCGTACATATTCGACAGCACACCATGGATCGTCAATGGAATGTTTATTGAAGAATGATGACTTCACAGAAGACAATGTTTCAGGGGCCGTGCAGGACCACTTTGTCAGGCATGTGAAGAAGGGGTCCTGCGTGGCTCCGAGATGTTGCACTATGTCTTCTATGATGTGATCATTCTTCACTAAGAATTTGGATGTAATTGACAATCCCCGGTGTTCTGGCAAATATGTACATTTTATCTGTGATGTCCCCAGTTCCAGCTGGTTGTTGCTGCAGCACCCACTACTCCTAAAGCCTCATTCAGGAAAGTGTGCGATGGGAATACAGTGGGGATCGAAAGTTTGGGCACCCCAGGTAAAAATTTGTATTAATGTGCATAAAGAAGCCAAGGAAAGATGGAAAAATCTCCAAAAGGCATCAAATTACAGATTAGACATTCTTATAATATGTCAGCAAAAGTTAGATTTTATTTCCATCATTGACACTTTCAAAATAACAGAAAACAAAAAAATGGCGTCTGCAAAAGTTTGGGCACGCTGCAATATTTATAGCATGCACTGCCCCCTTTGCAAGGCTGAGACCTGCCAGTGTCATGGATTGTTCTCAATCATTGTCTGGGAAGACCAGGTGATGTCAATCTCAAAGGTTTTAACCACTTAAGCCCCGGAAGATTTTACCCCCATTCCGACCAGGGGGTATTTTGCGATTCGGCACTGCGTGACTTTAACGGACAATTGCGCGGTCGTGCGACGCTGTACCTAAACGAATTTGGCGTCCTTTTTTTCCCACAAACAGAGCTTTCTTTTGGTGGTATTTGATCACCTGTGCGATTTTTTGATCACGCGCTATAAACAAAAAAAGAGCATCAATTTTGCAAAAATAGCAATATTTTTCACATTTTTTTATATGAAATTCCCCAAAAAAAAAATTTAAAAATCAAAATTTTTTTACTTTTTCGGCCAATTTGTTTTATGCTACCTATGTTTGGTAAAAAAAATCGCAAAAAGCGTATTTTGATTGGTTTGCGCAAAAGTTATCGCGTTTACTAACAAAGGGAAAGATTTCTGTCATTTTTGTTGTTTTTTTTTTTAACGTGTAATGGCGGCGATCTGCGATTTTTTTTGCGGTACTGCGACATTGGGGCGGACAGATCGGACCCTTGACTGACATTTTTTACACTTTTGGGGTTACCAGTGACATTTCTACAGTAATCAGTGCTATATATATGCACTGTTACTGTAAAAATACACTGGTAGTGAAGGGGTTAACTTTATTTGGGAGGGAGGGGCTGTGTGTATCCCTAGGGGCGTGCTTTCTACTGTGATTGGCTGGGGCTTGAGCTGTATGGACACTGATCAACGGATCTACATACTAGATCCGAGTGATCAGTATCCTAACAGCAAGGAGAATGACAGGTGGCTTGTTTACACAAGCTGCCTGACATTCTCCCTCTCCCCCGCCGAGTGACCGGCGGACATCGGGTCCGCCGGTCACACGCGCGGGGGGGGTCCGTGACCACGCGGGAGCGGGAGCGCGCCTCCGGGGGCGCGCGCTCGCTCCCTAGACCCTCACAAGCTAGTGACGTAGCCCTACGTCACTTTGCCTGTGAGGGGCTGACTGCCGACGTAGATCGGCGTTAGGCAGTCGGCAAGTGGTTAAATGCCCAGACTCATCTGACATTGCCCCAACAATCAGCACCATGGGATCTTCAAAGCAGTTGTCTAGAAAACTGAAACTGAAAATAGTTGACGCTCACAAAGCTGGAGAAGGCTAAAAGAAGATAACAAAGCGTTTTCAGATGTCAGTATCCTCTGTTCGGAATGTAATTAAGAAATTGCAGTCAAGGCTGAGATTGGCAGGTCTCAGCCTTGCAAAGGGGGCAGTGCATGCTATAAATACTGCAGGGTGCCCAAAACTTTTGCAGACGCCATTTTTTTGTTTTCTGTAATTTTGAAAGTGTCAATGATGGAAATAAAACCTAACTTTTGTTGACATATTATAAGAATGTCTAATCTGTAATTTGATGCCTTTTGGGGATTTTTCCATCTTTCCTTGGCTTCTTTATGCACACTAATACAAATTTTTACCTGGGGTGTCCAAACTTTCGATCCCCACTGTATTAATCCTGCCTCCAGCCAAGCATAACACAATAAACATGAATAGCCCATTGATAGATTAAAGAGTAACTCTGCTTTTGATAAGAAAAACTCCCCTCTGGGTGATCAATGTACTGCAGAGATTTTAACAATCTTTGTTGCAGATTCCTACCTGTTTCTGCTCTGAAGAAAAAGCTGGTTGTTCTATGTCTCTTGGATACTGATTCTGAATGGGCTATTTTTTATTATGGATTAACTGATGCACTTGCAGGGCTCTAATGAGCAAAGCTGCATCCCTTTAGAAATGATTAACCCTTTAGGAGCATCTCACAAGAAATGCATTTTTTGTTGTTGAAGAGGATACCTAAAATTTTATTTGAATGTTAGGAAAAAATATGAAGCACAAACCGCTGATGTGGCACCACATCCATAAACATTCAAAAAAATGCCATTCAATGACGAAACATGTAGAGACTGGTACCCTATCTTTCTCTGCAGTCTGACCTAATATACCTGTTGCAGATTAAATAAACTTTTTGTAGGTATATATATGATTATTTACTGGCTAAAGCTCAGCAGAATGAGCGCCTTTTTTTTTTTTTTTTTTTTTGGGAACCTGCTATATGCAATTAGGAATTTATATTAAAATGTTTTTTAGAATATATGAATTTTTAAAGGAATCATGTTGTTAATAAACTTTTGAAATCGTATTTGCCGCGTGTTCACTTTTTTGGAGATTTATGTGGCACCTAAAAGTCCTCTTTTTGTTTTTATTTGTATCTTAGTGCAGAGTTCTAGAAACATCAGTGAGCCAATCACACAAGCAGGAAATTACATTTCTGGAGGCGTTCCGTACATAAACTGTGTACAGAGCACCTCCAGGTTCTCATATTATATTGACTTTTATTAAAAAAATGACAGTGCTGCAGATTGAAAAGGAAAGGTAATTTTTAATAAATTGTTATTTTGTTAGTTTGTTAGTTTGTAATGTTCGTAAAGTTTGTAATGTTAATTTACAATATGACTTGTATCGCAATAGTATATGCTTTATTTTTAATTATTTTTTGTAATTTGCTATTTTTTTTCACCTACCCTTTCAATAATAAAGCACATTATTGCTGTACTATTCATCTTCACTACAGAGATTTCCCCTGCAAACCTTTTTTAATTCTGCTAGATGTCCTCAGCCAACATATCTCTCACCATGGACTGTAGGTGACACTCTTTGGTGGCAGTCCATTGTGGAAGATTTCTGATACTGTGGAAGGTTTACCTTTATTTGTGACATATGAACTGCGGTGGTATTTTTTCTGTACACTTACAATCCAATTGGATGATCTAACCGAATTGGATGATATGACGTTTTTTTTTTTACTTGCAGTCTAGTTGGATGATGCATGGGATTGTTTTCCTGATTTTTACTTTTTTCTGCACATGATAATTGTAAATTTATGAGCTTAGATGTTTATATGCACATTTGAGTCCACATTTGATAATTTTATTAACCACTTGCCGACCAGCCGCCGTACATATACGGCGACAGGTCGGCTCGTTCCCGCAAAACAAAGTACCTGTACATGCCCATTCACCACAGGGGAAGCTGATCTGCGGGCCTCAATTGCCGCCGGGCACCTGCGATCGCTCCCCATGGTGACAGAACGGTGGTCTGCCATTGTAAACATGGCAGACCGCTGTTCTGTCAGCAATGAACACAGGGATCCTGTGTCCCTCCTATTTAGGAACGCAGGTCTCTGTGTTCATTCCATAAGCCCACCCCCCACAGTTAGAAAGCACCTCTTAGGGACACATTTAACCCTTTGATCGCCCTGGTGTTAACCCCTTCCATGCCAGTGTCATTAGTACAGTAACAGTGCATATTTTTAGCTCTGATTACTGTAGTAATGTCACTGGTCCCCCCGAAAGTGTCAAAAATGTCAGTTAGGTGTCCGATCTGTGTGCTGCAATGTCGTAGCCCCGCTAAAAATCGCTGATCGTCGCCATTACTAGTAAAAAATAAATAAATATAAATGACATAAATCTTTCCCCTAGTTTGTAGACGCGTTAACCAATCAATCAATACACTTTTTGGGATTTTTTTTTATCAGAAATATGTGGCAGAATACAAAAATGATGAATACATTTGATTTTTAATTTTTTTTTTGGGGAATGTTATATAGCAGAAAGTAAAAAAATAGTTTTTTTTTTCAGAATTGTCGCTCTTTTTTGTTTATAGCGCAAAAAATAAAAATTGCAGAGGTGATCAATTACCACCAAAAGAAAACTCTATTTTGTGGAAAAAAAAGGACATCCATTTTATTGGGGTACAGCGTCACATGACCGTGCAATTGTCAGTCAATCGCAAAATATGGCCTGGTCATTAAGGGGGAAAATTTTCCGGTCCAGAATCGGTTAAGGAGCACTTCACTGTTAGTAGGTATACATTTATTGATATTAGTGTGGTGATTGCACTGTGGAGTAATGGCTGCTCCTTCACGATTTTTATTAATTATTTTTTATGGCAGTTTATTTTTTATAAATAATTAGTATGGGTTTTTGTACCTAATTGATAGCCAATATAATTCATCCCACTTCCTCTGAGTCCAGGTCATCCTGGATCCACCGCAGTCTGTAGCTGGACAGTGAAAGAAGGAGCAGAACAGTGATGAGCTCATGTCTCAGTCACTCGGCTTTTTCTTCGGTAAACATGTTTCTCATCAGCACATGATCTGATCAATTCGAAAAGGATTTTTTTCGTACGATTATTTGATTAATGATTACATAACTGCAATTATTGTCCCTTTTACGTGCCTAGAGATAATCTTCCCTGTCCTGTTATACAATATCAGAATTGTCAGCGTGGAATAAGCTTTGCTGGTTGGTGTACACCTGTGTCATAACATCGTACTTCTGCTTCTACATACTGTAGTTCTGGAATTGCTTTCTCACATAACAACATAAATTAGCGGGATTGCTTCAATGGCAATAAGTTATTGATTTTTCTGTACCATTGAGACAAAATGCCTCACTATGTTCCCATTGGAAATGCCAGCTGCTGTAATGAATTATTTGAAGTACAAGCTGCAGTGCTAGCCTGGACATTGCCCTTAGCTTTAGCAACAATCATTAGTGGCAAATGTACCATTTAATGCAAGAGTTATGTCCCTGACTTGCTTCATAAAGTTTTCTTCCTGACCGCTGTTTTACTATTCATGTTTTACTTTAGGGCATGGGAATGCTGTAGAAATCAATACACTTGTTTTATTAAAGTAAAATGACGAGCTAAGTGGAAAATATAACCCTGTAGTCTTGTACTGTTACCATTACTTACCAGTAGGGCCTCATGAGGCACACAGGATTTTTATTTTTTATTTTTTTTGTCAAATTTGTTTACTAAGGTTTAACAAAATACATATTCAAGTTCAGATGCAATAACAGAGATATAACATATTAAAGCGGAGTTCCACCCAAAAGTGGAACTTCCGTTTTAGGTAGGAATAACCCCCTGACATGCCACATTTGGCATGTCATTTTTTTTGGGGGGGGGGGGGAGCGGGTACCTAGTTTTGACAGGTACCCGCTCCCACTTCCGCTCGGAGCGCCGCGGCACCCTGAGCGGAAGATCTCCTCTCCCCCTCCCTCCCTGCAATCTTCTGGGACATGTCAGAGGTCCCAGAAGATTGCCGGCCAATCAAGACGCGCAACTCGCGCATGCGCAGTGCGTACCTGGCTGTGAAGCCGCAAACTGTCACAGCCGGGTGCCCACACCAGTGATGCCGGTGCCGCCGAGACCAGAGGGAAGAGGATCGAGGCTTCGGGCGGCCGCATTGCTGGACCGTGGGACAGGGGAGTAAAAAGGCTGGAACTCCGCTTTAAGATGTAATAGAGCCCTTTCACACTGAGGCGCTTTTCAAAAAGCGCCTGAAAAGCTCACGAAAACCTATTCCCATTGAAATCGATGAATGCTTTTACACTGAGGGGGTGTGCTGGTGAAAAAAAATTCTTGAAGCAGCATCTTTGGTGCATGTTTGGAGAGCTAACAAAAAAAAGGCGCCTCAAAAACGCCCATCTTCATTAAGATGAATGGGAAGCGCCTCAAAAAAGGGCCTTAACCACTTGCCAACTGCCGCACGACTATATACTGCGGCAGTCAGCCTCTCCTGGGCAAAGTGACGTATGGGTACGTCACTCGCACACGAGCCTCAAGGGGGCAAGCGCGCCACCGCCGGCTCGCTCCTGCCCTCGCTCGTTCACTGACATCCCCGCGCGTGTGACCGGCGGCTCCGATGTCCGCCGGCCACTCGCGATCTCCCGCAGGAGAGGGAGAAAGACAGACGGCTGATGTAAACACAGCCTTCTGTCATTCTCCCTGATGTAAGTGCAGAGACTATACGATCCTGCTATGTAGGATCGTATGTCTCTGTGATGATCTAACAAGCCATGCCCCCTGACAGTTAGAATAACGCCCCTAGGGACACACTTAACCCCTTGATTACCAATAAAGTAAACCCCTTCCCTGCCAGTGTCATTTTTACAGTAACAGTGCATATTTATAGCACTGATTACTGTAGTAATGTCACTGGTACCCCTAAAAGTGTCAAAAATGTCAGTCTAGGGTCCGATCTGTCCGCCGCAATGTTGCATTCCTGCAAAAAAAATTGCAGATCGCCGCCATTACTAGTTAAAAAAATAAACAATAAAAAGGACATAAATCTTTCCCGTAGTTGGTAAATGCAATAACTTTTGCGCAAACTAATCAAAATACGCTTATTGCTATTTCTTTTACCAAAAATATGTAGCAGAAAACAAATTGACCTAAAATGTTAAAATATTTTGATTTTTACATTTTTGAGAATTTCATATAAAAAAATGTGAAAAATATTGTTATTTTTTCAAAATTGTCGCTCTTTTTTGTTTATAGCGCAAAAAGTAAAAATTACACAGGTGATCAAATACCACCAAAAGAAAGCTCTGTTTGTGGGAAAAAAGGACGTTAATTTCATTTGGGTACAGCGTTGCACGACTGTGCAATTGTCCGTTACAGTCACGCAGTGCCGAATCGCAAAATAGGCCCTGGTCTTTGAGCAGCCAAATCCTCCGGGGCTTAAGTGGTTAAAAAGTTCTACAAAGTGATTCACCAGTGCCTCAAAATGATTCTTGAAGCAGTTTTTGAGTCACGTGTCTATAAAAAAAGCGCACCGCTAATGCCTCAAAAACGCCTCAAAAGCGCTGCAAAAGCTCTCAGAGTTTTATGAGCAGATATCAAGCGCCTCAGTGTGAAAGGGCTCATAGTGAAGGTAGCTCCAAAATGCTACGTAAAGCAGTACATATAGTGTAACCTGATCATAGGTATAATAACTAAGGAAGTTATTTCTCAATACAGGCGGTCCCCGGGTTACAGACATCCGACTTACAAACAAATCCTACTTACAAACGGAGAGGGATAACAGGAAGTGAGGAGAAATCTACCCCTAGGAAGGAAAATTTACTCCTGTAAGAGTCCTCATGGGAAAAAGGTGTCTCCACTAAATCTTTATCACCAATCCTTGTTTCCACAACAACCCAAAATTTTCAAAATCCAGTTGTCATAGGGACAGAAAGTGAGGTGAAATCTTCTGAACAGGGGTACAGACAGCAAAAAAAAAAAAATGGTAAAGGGTGTTAACCCTTACCTATGCTATCCAAAAAATGTAAAAAAATTTATTTTGGCTGGGACTAAAATTAAAAAATGTACCTGTTTCGACTTACAAACAAATTCGACTTAAGAACAAACCTACAGTCCCTATCTTGTTTGTAACCCGGGGACCGCCTGTAGTATTCAAGGAAGACCAAAACCCAATATGATCAAGAAAACAAAATAAAACAATAAGCAATCAATTTGCAAAGATCATCGGGAATTTAAGCATGAGAAGAGCATTGGGAAATCAGCCTAATATATGGAGCATATTGGAACTTTAAGCAGAGCTCCACCTAAGAGGGGAAGCTCCGCTTGTTTGCTTCCTCACCCCCTCCGCTACCACATTTGGCACCTTTTGGGGGGGGGGGGGGTGAACCTGTCAAAACCAGGTACCCGCTCCCACTTCTGGGTAAGATCACTGCAGTCGTTGTGTGGAGATCTGCAACATTTCTGGCTCCTCCTCCTTCCTTCCTGCTGCCTTCTGGGAGACACACAGGTCCCAGAAGACAGCGGTACCATTCTAAAAGCACAGTGTGTCTCACGCATGCTCAGTAGGAAACAGGCTGTGAAGCTGCAAGGCTTATTGGCTCAGGTGCCGGCATCACGGGATCCCTGAACAGGTAAGTGTCCTTATATTAAAAATCAGCAGCTACACTATTTGTAGCTGCTGACTTTTAATTTTTTTTTTTTTTTTAACAGGCTGGAACTCCTCTTTGAAGATGTGAATTTATGAGTCTTAAGAGCATGAATATAAGGATTTTTTTTTTCTCCACCGGGCACCTTTTCTCCAGGAGAAGAAAATCCAGCTTAAAAAAACGACAAACTACAAAACTACGAGGATTGTTTGCCAATACTAGAAGTCTAGCCAACAAGAGAACTGGAGCTGCTAATGTATGAGGAGGATTTTGATTTTGTGGGAATTTCGGAGACTTGGTTTGACAGCTCTTATAATTGGCTGGCAACCATTCAGGGGTATTCCCTATATTGCAGAGATAGAGAGGGTAAAAAAGGGGGAGGGGTATGCCTGTATATCAAGAACAATGTTCAAGTGAATATGAGGGACGGTATCAAGAATTGAGCTAGGACAACCTACGTACAAGACATGACTTACCCTCAACTAATTTTTTCAGATACCTACAGCTGCGTCACGCCTTTCAATGCCAATTTACTGACACCAAGATTGAACCGGTACCATCTGACCTAGAATTAATGCTAACTAATCCTGACCTTACCAAAACCCTATCTTCAGTTTACAAGGATTTATTCAGACTGACTCCACCAAGTATTGTGAAGTGTAGGGAGCGTTGGACCGCTGAAATTCCTGAACTCCAGGGGGAGGACTGGGATGACATGTGGGTTGAACCATTCAAACACCTCGTTGCTGCTAGAGACAAACTTATTCAGTTCAAGTTTCTCCATAGAATATACTACACTCCTGCTAGACTAGCTAAAATTTACCCCACGTCCTCCGCTGAATGCTGGCGATGCTCTGCCTCTCCGGCGGATGCGTCCCACATTTTCTGGGATTGCCCGCTGATTCAGCGCTACTGGTCGGAAGTTACCACCTGCTTAGGGGAGGTGCTGATGACTGCGGTCCCGCTGACTCCAAGTGTTTGTCTGCTGGGTTTGGTGGAGGAGGTGGTTCCCTCGGTGGCACATAGAACCCTTCTAACTATATTGCTATTTTATGCCAAGAAGGCCATATTGTTACAATGGAAGAAGGTGACCCCGCCTTCCCTGCTGTACTGGAAGGGTCTGGTGAATGCCGTGTTGCCCCTTTATAAAGAAACATATTTGTCCCGAGGGTGCCCCAAGAAGTTTGAGAAAGTGTGGAGGGCATGGGTGGAGTCTCCTGTTATGGTACGGTAGATAGCGTTTGTAATTTGTTATGATAATGTTCACCTAACTAAGTGATGCTTCCTTTATGTGTGGGCTGGGAGCGGGGACGGCTGGGCACTGGTGCGCCGGGGCTCAGTCGTTCCGGGTCCCATTATCCTGCTTTTTTCGGAGGGAATCCGGCTGTGTTTGGGGGTTGGGTTGCCAGGGTGGGGGGGGGACTTTACTGTTTTGATGTTGCTGTTTGTGTGACTCCCCCATGTTGGGGTGAGCTGGTCTATTGTTTTTGTATGTTTTGTTTGTGTGAAAACTTCAATAAAAAGAATTTTACAAAAAAAAAGAATTGAGCTAGGGAGGAGGTAGAATCCTTATGGGTAGAGCTTAAAAGGGAAGGTACTATGGGGAAAGTAATATTGGGTGTATGCTATAGGCTCCCCAACCAGAGGGAGGAGGGGTGGACCTCCTATCGCAGCTTGGAATGGCAGGAAGGATGGGAAATGTCATTATAATGGGGAATTTTAATTATCCAGATATAGACTGGGCAGAAGGAACCGCACATTCATCCAAGGCTCGCCACTTCCTAAATAATTTGCAGGACAATTTCATGGGTCAGATGGTGAACGCATCAACAAGAAACAATGCGTTACTAGACCCACTGATTGCTAACAATACAGACCTGATCACGGATGTACAAATACGGGGCAACTTAGAAAACAGCGAACAGTGAATGAATTTGTTTCAGTATAAATCATAGAACTAGGAAACACAAGGGTAATATAAGGACACTGAATTTCAAAAGAGCTAACTTCCCTAAATCTTTGTTAGACGATGTAAAATGGAATAAAATCCTAGGAACAAAGAACACGGAGGAAAAATGGGAATGCTTTAAGCACATACTAAATAAAGGTATTGGCCAGTGCATTCCAACTGGGAATACGTTTAAAAGAGCTAAAATAAACCCTGGGTGGCTTTTTGGAAATAAAAATGCATATAAAAACTAAAGAAAAGGCCTTCAAAAAATACAAGGGATCATTTGCAGCATTCCAATACAACAAAGAATGCAATAAGAAATGTAAGAGCACAATCAGTTAAAATAGAACACAAAAGGAACATAGCAGAAGAGAGTAAAAAAAACCCCAAGAAATTCTGTAGGTATATAAATAGTAAGAAAGTGAGGCCAGAACACATTAGCCCCATAAAGGACGACAAAGGAAGTCTGGCTACAAAGGACAGAGAGAAGGCAAAGGTGCTGAATAAATTCTTCTCCTCAGTCTTCACAAAAGAATTGGGGGGGATACATTAACCTAGACTGTAATTAATAACACGTCACAGGAAGCACCCTCATGGTTAACAGAAGACAGACTCAGAACTAGACTAGAAAACTTTAACATAAATAAATCACCGGGACCAGATGGCTTACACCCAATGGTCCTTAAAGAACTTTTTATGGATAGTCTACTGACGGGAATGGTACCAGCTGATTGGAAAAAAAAAAAAAAAACAATGTGGTAATATCAAGACTTTAGTAATGAAAACAGTATCATTAGTAGTAATCAGCATGGATTCATGAAAAAGCACTCTTGCCAGACCAATCTATTAACCTTCTATGAAGAAGTGATCTGCCATCTAGATAAATAAGGCCTGTGGATGTGGTGTATCTGGATTTTGCAAAGGCATTTGATACAGTTCCCCCCAAACGTTTACTGTACAAACTAAGGTACTGTACATAGGTATGGACCATATAGTTGGTACCTGGATTAAAAGCTGGCTTCAGGGGCGAGTCCAGAGGGTGGTGATAAATGGGGAGTACGCGGAATGGTCTGGGGTGGAAAGTGGGGTCCCTCAAGGATCTGTCCTGGGACCAATCCTATTTAATTTATTCATAAACAACCTAGAGAATAGGATAAACAGCCCAATCTCCGTATTTGCGGACGATACTAAATTAGGCAGGGCAATAACTTCTACGCAGGATGTGAAAACCGTACATGAAGATCTGAACAAAATAATGTGGTGGGCATCTACATGGCAAATGAGGTTTAATGTTGAAAAATGTAAAATAATGCATACGAAAATACGAAATACGAACACAAGTTACTCACAAGGGGGAGAGCCTTTGGGGAAATCTAAGATTGAAAAGAACCTGGAAGTCCTAGTAGACGACAAGCTCAGCAATGGCATGCAATGTCAAGCTGCTGCAGGCAAAAGGATTCACTCCAGAGATAAAACAATAATTCTCCCACTCTACAAGACTCTGGTCCTAGCGCATCTGGAGTATGCCGTCCAGGTCTGGGCACCTGTCCTCAGGAAGGATGTGCTGGTACTGGAGAGAGTCCAGAGAAGGGTAACAAAGCTAATAAAGGGACTTGAGGATCTCAGCTATGAGGAAAGACTACAAGTATTGAACTTATTCTCTATGGAGAAGAGACGCTTGAGAAGGGATATGATATCAATGTACAAATACCCTACTGGTGACCCTAGCATAGGGAACAAACTATTCAGCGAAAGCAGGCATTTACCAAAAATAGAAGAAAAGTGGTTTAACCTTAAATTGCGTAAAGGGTTCTTTACCGTCAGAGCAGTAAGGATGTGGAATTCTCTTCCACAAGCAGTGGTGTCAGCGGGAGCATTGATAGTTTCAGAAAACTATTAGATGGGCACCTTAATGACCACAACATACAGGGTTATATGATGTACTATTGACATAAACACTTATACACACACTCATCATAGGTTGAACTGGATGGACTGGTGTCTTTTTTCAACCTCACTTACATGTTACTATGTAAAAAAAAAAAGTGCCCAAAGCCACATTCTGCATGCGCATTTATGTACATTTGACACTCATGTATTCTTTTGGCCAGAATAATAATGTATTCTGGCAATTGGAATGCATTAATGTGCAAAAACACCTAAACGCATCTAGTTTTAATGTGCATTTTGCTTTTTTCCACCGAAACACATCTCTTCTGAATACACAACTGGTGTTTTTTTTCTGCATTTTAACGCTCCTTTTTCTAAACACCCTTTAAACTCATGTCAAATGCCCTAAAAAGCTTAATTTTTTACATCCTGTGTGCATGAGCCATTAAGTTTCTATACACCTAAAACAAAAAATCACTTTGTTTAACGAGTTCTAGGATCACAGCATACACTTTCATTTTTAACATCAGCATTTTATCAACATGTAGCACTGCCCCCGTAGGGACTGCTTGATATTCACTCTGTAGGTTCCCCCTGGTTACCAGAACCCAGCCATAAATAAAGACAAGTCCTTGATTCTCCTTGGCTCACACTCAATAATCAATCCAGGGGTATTTGTTTGTTTTGTGGTTTATTGTAAAATGGGGATAGGAGAAGCTTTAACTCCAGCTTTAACTATTCACAGTGATTGAGGACTCCTAGCTTTACATTAGGTTTGAAACAGCCAGGCTGTTGATCCATCCTGCCACATTGGATGGACATGGATTCAGTCTCTTAACTTCAAGACGACTGGGTGAACAACTAGTTATCTTCAGGACACTCTCCCTAGTATTCTCTCTCTCTCTTCGGCTGACACCCTTCCACTGACTGTCCTACTAGCAGGGGTGGCCCCCCCTCCGGTCAGGCCCCTTGACACGAGCCCCTGTACTCACAATACTTTAGTCCCAGGGTCTCCAGTGTCTCCCCTCTCAGTCAACTCTCCTGGACCTCTGGGTTCAGCTCCTCTCAACTGCTCCTCTGGCCCTCAGCGGAGGAGGCAGCCGCACCCTCCCTCTGGGACTCTGCTCTCCAGCCAATGACCCCACAGCACATGTGCTCCTGGCTTTTATACAGTATCCCAGAGTGCACCAAGGCAACCTGCCCTCTTCCAACCACCAGGACTGTATCAAAAGCCTATGCACCCATTCGTTAGGTTTCTTCCCTCCCACTGTCCAACACTGGACCAGCTGGACCAGGGTGAAACACCCTTCAGACTGAATGAATCGCACACTGAGCACAATGAGCAGACCTCACTGCCAGATCCTGCTCCCTGATAGGCAGAGAGCAATATAGATTTACCTGCATCTCCTCTGGTAAGCAGACAGAGCTCAAAAATATACTCTCTCATTAGCACCTACCTAGGAGGGTGCTATAAACAATACAAACATTCGTTATGTTTGACAATACAATTTTGCATGAAAAATCTCCTTTTGTGTTGTGAGTTCTGCCTGTTATCTCTTTCTACCTGCATGCTTTGCAGCTTCTTCTCTGCTGTTTACTTTCCTTTTCAAAGAACTACATATCCTATGGTACCTTGCTGTCTACAAGCACATATTTCTCTACTGACTCCCCATCCTTAAACGCCTCCTCTTAGCGCCTCTGTAGTTCAGGAGGCAGGCCCTGAGAATTCTGTGACACTGCAGTGCCTACTCACAGAGCATAGTGAAGAGATGTGACATAATTTTAGGAAGTAAATGTGTGGGGATAGTCACAAAGGAAGTTTACAAAGTTTACAAACTTCAAGAGTAATCAGATTAATAGGAATCAACTAGAAATATGTGGAAATTAATATATGATTTTTAGATTTTGATCATAGATGCACTTTAACATTACTTCCTGGATTCCCTGCATGCTTTGCAGCTTTTCCTTTGCTGTTTACTTTCCTTTCCTAAGGAATACATATCCCATAGTACCTTGCTGTCTACAAGCAGTGTTGCTTGTATTAACTCCTCCGGAAACTCTTCCTCTCTACACCTCTGTAGTTCAGAAAGCAGGCTCTGTGAATTCTGTGGCACAGCAGTGCTTCCATACAGGGTATAGTGAACGCATGTCAGAGAATTAAAGGAAGTAAATCTGTGGGGATCTTCACAAAGTAGGTTTGCAAACTTTAGGATTGCTCAGATTAATAGGAGAGGGCTTGAACAGTGGCGCATCATCCATGTTTGCAGGGTGTTCGCTGCACATGGACCCCGGAGGGGGGCCCACTGTGACACACCCTGCACACATGAATGGTCCCCGGGTTCACAGCTGGTGCGGCGGGAGGGACAGCTGTGAGCATCGATCTCCCAGCATGGCTTATCGACGGACAGCCACTTCCCCTATTCTTCCTCCCTCGGCTGTCACCTGAAAAGCCTTTCCCGGGAGATCGGTGCTCACAGCTGTCCCTCACGATCCCCTTCCTGTCTTCCTCCTCCACTCCCCTCCATGTCTTCCAATTCCGTTTGCTCCTCCGGCTCCATGTCCTCCTCCTCCTCCCCCTCATCCCCGCAGCTGGCGGTAGAGGAGAGGAGAGGAGAGGAGGGAAGCAAGGCTTCACTGCCAGGTTCCCTGACCAGCAATGACGGTGGGAGCACCCGACAGCCGATGGAAACATCGGCTGCGGTGCCGACACCGCTGGTCTCCAGGACAGGTAAGTCTCCTAATATTAAAAGTCAGCAGCTACAGTATGTGTAGCTGCTGACTTTTCATTTTTGGAGGGGGGGGGGGGCAGAGCTCCGCTTTAAGCTGGAGTAGAAATGGGAACGTGCAAAAGTGATTCCAAAATTGACATTTTAAACATCGCCAACTAGTTTACATAAGGGGTAACACCCAGACAGATTGGTTAACCAATAGGATAGCATTAGAAAGTATAAAGGACTTTGGGAAAATGGTCGCTACTCGACTTCCTGATGACGCCTTCTGGTGAAATGCATTGAGGTCTTTATAGTGGTAGTTAGTTCCAGGTCCTTCTCTGACGTCACGTTCTATACAGTGGTTGCCGCTTTAGAGCACATAAAAATGTGAGTGTATCGCCTTTCATTTTAATTAACCCTTTTTAATAAACGTATAGCACAATCACCCCGTTATTGTTTTTATTCTGGGTTTAACCTGCGGTTATTGAATACAAGTAATAAGAAAGTGAATTCACACTACAAGTCCAGCACAGGGATCAGCATTTAAGTGGTGAGGGTCCTGGTGGCCCAAAGCCTTCTGGTGAGTGGCCCCTCTGACAATAGGTGGTGGAGCACAGTATATAAGTGGAGCAAAGTTAAGAAAAGCATGTATCACTGATTCACAAATGGTGGAAAAAGAATTGGAATAGAAGATGTTTTATATTTTTATATATTTTTTTATCATTTTCTGCGTGGACTTTTAATACATATACAGTATATGTTGTGTCACATTATTTGTTTTTTGAACAGTAATGTATAGTATGGTTGATAGCACTCATTATTTTTGTATATTGTGTGGTCTTTGGTTTAGATGCATATTTAGTATGAAGCTAACGCCTCAACACTAAACACTATATTACGTTTTTGAAACTGTACTACTCATACCTTTTTTTTTTTCAAGAGGAATGGGATAAAGCCTTTTTACTTATACATAAACTTCATATTCTGCTAAACTCAGGAAAATTGCTTTAAAATATTAACTAGGTCACATATGACCCCCTTTTAAACTACACTCTATTTACCCTGACCACTTTGATATGTATTAGTGTTGCCATTAATCTTTGGATTCCTACCTCTGCTTCTGCTGGGAATGCTGTTCTAACAACAGATTCTAGGATAAGATTATCGATCTCTATAAAACCATTCAACCATGACAACATTGTTAAAGCAGAACTACACTGCATCTGAGCACCACAAACCAAAAGCACTATTCATTAATCTTTAATATTCAAAGTAAATTCACCCATGCATGTTTTCATGCTTTATTTTGCTGAGAAATCACTTTGAAAAATACCTCCTTGCATTTCTAGCTGTAGCCATCTTGAGTAAGGGCAGATGATTCATGTAGCATTTATTTATTGGAATCCAGCTGCCCTTAGCTCGGGCATGTGGCAGGGGGCTGTGCTTAGCTTAGAAAACTCCTCTCCTGAACACCCCTGGGATGTATGAAATCATTTGTCTATGCATGGAAACCAGAAAGTAACTGAAGAAATGTAAAAAAAAAGTTTAAACAAGTAAATAGGATAAACTTCCCTATACATTTACTAATGCTAGCAGCATGAGAATTAAATTAGTCAATGTTGATTGAGAAAGTGACGTTCCGCTTTAACTCCCCCAAAGTGAGGGTACATCATCTCCTCTTGCTTCCTCTCCCTATCTACTCTTTTGTCTATCAATTATTCTGCTTACCCCCATGATACCTCCTCACCCACTATTTACATACTGGTTAGGGATGGGCCAAACTACCCCCTGTTCAATTCGCACCAGAACTTTCAAACATCGTGAAAGTTCGGAACCAAATAACAAACCCCATTGAAGTCTTTGGAACCCGAACTGGAAAAATCAAAAGTGCCCATTTTAAAGGGTTATATGCAAGTAATTGGGCATACAATGATTATGGGGGTCCAGGTACTGCACTGGGGGACATGTATCATTGAAAAAAAGTTTGTAAAAAACTTCATTTTTAAATGAGTAGTGATTTACTGATGGTTAAAGTGAAAGCATCAAAATGAGAAATAACAATAAAAATGAAAAATTCCTTTTAATATAGTGCCTGGGGGTCCCCTTAGTCTACCTGTAAAGTGGCATATCTGTATTATGTATGGAAGCTGCTGCAGAAATAATTGCTAATATAATGCCAAAAAAATGTAATTTTTCATGCAAACTTTCTTGTTTTTGTAACAACGGCTTGGGGAGCCAGTCTGTATGAGGTGACCACAATGTAGTGCACTGGGAACAAGATTAGAGATTTTTTGGATAAATTCTGGTGTCTCAGACTTTGGATAGAAGTAACGCGCAGAAATATACTGCGTAAAACCTGCACTAATGCACAGAAATATACTGCGTTAAATGTGCAGTAATGCACAGAAATACACTGTGTTAAACGGCACGTAACGCACTGAAATATACTGCGTTAAACGTGCACTAACGCACTGAAATATACTGCGTTAAATGGCAGCTAAAGTACTAAAATATACTGTGTTAAATGTGCACAAACGCACTAAAATATATTGCGTTAAACGTGCACTAATGCACTGAAATATACTACGTTAAATGGCAGCTAAAGCACTAAAATATACTGTGTTAAATGTGCACAAACGCACTGAAATATACTGCGTTAAAGGCACATAATGCACTGAAATATACCGTGTTAAACGTGAACTAACACACAAAAATATACTGCATTAAATGTGCAGTAATTCACTGAAATATACTGCACTAAACAGCACGTAACACACTGAAATATACTGTGTTAAACATGCACTAACACACAGAAATATACTGCAATAAACTGCAGCAGCGCAGTGCATTGTGGTAATTCGGCAGGCCGAACAAACAGTTGAACGCACCGATAATTCGGGTGTTTGTCGAACGGGCAAACAGAGAATGTTCGGCCTGAACTCATGCTCGAGCTGAACCATTCGCCCATCCTTATTACTGGTATAACCCCCCTTTCCATTTTTTCTGTACTGGAAACATTAGTACGCATTCTATACTACTATGTATCTGTAATCCTTATATATTATGATCAGAATGCATGTTCTGTGTTTTTGTTTTGTATGCTCCGATTAAAATACAATAGAAAGAGCAAAGTACAGTATCACACAGCAACCAATCAAAAGTCACCTTTTATTGTTTTGTGATCAAACTGATAAAAGTAGTCTGATTGGGTACCATTTTCATCTATTGTTAGCAATAATGTTTGCTTTTTGTAATGACTAGCTCATGCTTTATATCTTGTCCAAACATTTTTATTATGTTTTGTGTGACTTATGAAGCTAGTATATTCTATTCTATTTATACTGCTATTCTATTGTATACTCTATTGATACTGCTATTTGGGCTGTTGTTATTTGTACTAACACTATTAATCAGATGCACAAGAGCTTGCACTTGTAAAGAAAGCTTCTTAAGGGTCATCAAATGTAGAATTTTTTGAGGGGGAACGTTTATGGGTATGATTGGAGGTGTGCACATTTACATTGTATCCCACAGTTGTTGCTGTAATTATCCCCGTCCATCACAGATATACAGCCGATCATCACAGGCAGTCAGGGCAAAAGCATCAAATCATATTTCTCTTACGTCCTCCGACAGTCGCCGCCTCTTCATATTCGTCACATATGGGGTATTAGACTTTGCTCCGAAGGAGTAGCTAGGCAACAGAATATGTTAACATTAAAGCTTTTAACATATCCCACCCTCAAGGGGTGGTCCCCTCAGTCAATACCCTCCTACTTCCTGCAACCATATCTCAGTTTTAATGTCTAGCTTGTCAGGAGTGGCTGGCTTTCTCTGTGCTGGGGCTTTCTGCCCCAGACTCTTTCTTCTTTTTGAAATTTTGTTTGAGTTTTCTCTCTACCTTTACTTAGCTGTTATTTTTGTCAGCGTTAGTTAGTTCTTCTGATGAAGAGGATCATGCGGGCTGGGTCTCGGGCTGATCCCCCTGGTCGCAGGTCGTGGGTCAGTGGCTTCCCAGCCTGCCATCGAGCGTTCAGCCAGGTAACGCTCCTGGCACAGTGAACGACCCATCCCTGTTCGGTGCAGGGATGATTGGTGAGGTGGCTATCTCACTGGACGCTGTGCGGTTTCTTAACCCCCATTTTGTGCGTCTTGAATGCGACTCTCCCTGCCTCATGTGCAGCGGCTTGTTCGCCTGTGCGGGTCCCCCACGCCATGTGAGGTAAGTGTATTTATGTGGGGACCTGTCTGTCTGGGGGGGGTGTCAGTCTGGGACTGTGTAACCTGCCTCTATTCACACTGCTTGTCTCCCTATCTCTCGGCTGCATGCTGTGGGCTGCAAGGGGGGGGGGAGCTGTGTGACACTGTGTGTGTCAGCCTGGTCAGTGTGAGAAGCTGTGTGCTGTGGGGCATGTTTTTTTGGCATGTTTGGGCATATACAGCGATCGCTGCGGCGATCTGACATGTGTTCTTATACAGGGATGTCATGTGTACATTACTGCACTGTGGAGCGGCGGTTTCGGCGCCAAACGGCGCAATTTTGCCTACACTCGCTCCGGCCGCATGTTTTACATGCATGGCGGCCATTTTCTTGTAGCCTCCATAGGCTTTCATAGAGCGCCCTGGCAGCATCACTTCCTCTTTCCAGGAACACCGATCGAGGCAGCAGCAGCGGCGAGGGTCTCCTCAGGTTTTATCCTTCTGTTCTTGCTATCAATTGCCTGTGTTCAGTTTGCATATTCCCTGTGGGGGTCTCATTGTGCTTGAGTGTGGTGCGGTGGGCTGCGCTTGCCGCGCTTGCTTAAAGGGGCAGTTAACCCTTTATTTTCCGGCATTACAGGGGCAATGGATTCTCAGGAGGGCAAATTTCCTACCGAATTGGTGGAAAGCCAGGGGACCGCTGTTTCCCCCCCAGGGGGGGATTTAGCCACTATTGTGGCTGGCCTTGCTGCTCAGGTACAGATGCTGGTGGCTGCTCAATCTACTAAAAGGCCCAGAGTTGCTCTTTCCTCTGATTCTGAGGGTGAAGGTGATGGGGCTGTTATGGCGGGGGCCTCCTTATCGGGGTCCCGCTCCTCCCTAGATCTAGTGGGGTCCGAGGTGGAGGCTGAAGTTGAGGGGGTTGATAATTCTCCCCCTGGCTCGCCTGAAGAGCTTGCAATCATGGATGAGTTGATTGCTTCCATAAAGCAAACGCTGCGTTTGCAGGATGAAGTGTGTCCCCCCGCCGCCTTGGCGGCTTATGGGACGCAGAGAAAACGCAGGACGCCGCAGGTTTTTCCCTGCAATGATGATTTTCAGCGCGCTGTTAAGGAACAATGGCGCAATCTGCGCAAACCTTTTGCTGTACCAAGTAGATTCAAGCTGCGTTATCCTTTCTCGCCTTCCACTGATGAAAGGTGGTGTGTGCCTCCCCCAGTTGATCACGCAATTGCGGTTTTAAACAAAGCCACTGCGATTCCTGCAGAGGATTCCCCTGTGTTCCGTGATGCCACGGATAGGAGATCTTGCCCGTCATACTTATTCTGTTACGGGTTCTATGCTTAAGGCTCTGTTTGCTTCTCTCATGGCGGCCCAGGCAATCGCAAGTTGGACGCAGATGCTTCGGCGCGTCCTAGTGGCCGATTCGGCCTCGCCGGCGACCCTGGATATGGTGGATCAAATCCACCAGGGTGTCATGTATCTGTGTGATGCGGACCTGGACCTGGTTCCGTTGGCTGCACGTGTGCACAGCGTGGCGGTGTTGTCTCGCCGCCTGGTTTGGTTGAAATGTTGGTCGGTGGACCAATCTTCACGTAAGACCTTAGCCAATCTGCCTTATGATGGATCTCGCCTTTTTGGGGAGTCCTTGGATGTGTTGATTAAGGGGATCACCGGGGGTAAGAGCACTCTCTTGCCCCATTTCCCCAAGGCTAAGGGGGCTTCTGGGAAGAAGCATGCTAATTTTCGGCCCCCTCAGGGGTCCTTTCGTGCCTTTTGGCCGCACTACAAGGGCAAGCCGTTCAAAGGTCAAGGCTCTCAGAAGAAGCCCTGGTCTGGGAAACAGAAGTCCGGTCAATCCGGGTCTGCAGCCCATAACAGTTCGGCCTGAAGGGGCGCCCTCACCCAGTTTTGGGGTGGGGGGACGCTTGCTCGGTTTTCTTCAGCCCTGGTTGGCCCGTGTGCGGGACAGATGGGTTCAGGAGATCGTTCGATCTGGTTACAAGATCGAGTTTCTCTCTCGGCCGGAGAGCAGATTTTTTCCCTCAAATCTTCAACTGTCTCCAGAGCGTTTGCGGGACCTGCACCTGGCGGTGCGGGACCTGAGGGCTCAGGGAGTGGTGGTTCCGGTGCCTCATCGGGACAGATTTCGGGGGTTTTATTCCAATCTGTTCACCGTGCCCAGAAAGGAGGGCAAGGTTCGTCCAATTCTGGACTTGAAGGCTCTGAACCGCTCTGTGCGGGTTCGCAAGTTCCGCATGGAATCCCTGCGGTCGGTGGTGGCTGCCCTGGTTCCGGGGGAATTCATGGCCTCCATCGATTTGAAGGATGCGTATCTTCACATCCCCATTTTCGAGGGTCACCAGAGGTTCCTTCGATTTGCCATTGCGGAGGATCACTACCAGTTCGTGGCGTTGCCTTTTGGTCTCGCCTCGGCTCCGCAGGTCTTCACCAAGGTGCTTGCACCGGTTCTGGCATTATTGAGGGCCCAGGGCATTTCTGTCCTGGGGTATCTGGACGACATTCTGGTTCGGTCTGCGACCAGCCAGGGTCTGGAGAAGGACCTGTCTGTCACGATGCAAACTCTGCAGGAGTTTGGTTGGACGATAAATTTTCCAAAGTCGACACTGAGTCCGTCGGTTCGTCTTCCCTACCTGGGAATGATTCTGGACTCGGTGCAGGCGAAGGTCTTCCTGCCGGAAGACAAGCTCAGAACTCTTCAGGAGGAAGTCAGGTCCCTCAGGGACGTTCCGCACTCGTCTCTGCGGACGTGCATGAGATGTCTGGGATTGATGGTCTCGGCCTTCGAGGCGATTCCCTTCGCCCAGTTTCACACGCGGGGTCTCCAAGCGGAGATCCTGTCCAGGTGGGACGGGCGACCTCAATCTCTGGATCTTCAAATCTCGTTGAGTCCTCACACCAGAAGAAACCTTCTGTGGTGGCTCCAGTCCCCGTTGGTGTCCGGGGGCAAGTCGTTTCGTCCTGTCTCGTGGACGGTGATCACCACGGATGCCAGCCTGTCGGGCTGGGGTGGTGTTCTGGGCGTTCTGTCCGCCCAGGGAACTTGGTCGGAGGGGGAGTCTTCCCTTCCGATCGACATTCTGGAATTGCGTGCGATAAATCTCTGTCTTCATCGCTGGACGGACCGGCTGCAGGGCTGCCCGGTTCGGGTGCAGACGGACAATGCCACGGCGGTGGCCTACATCAACCACCAAGGGGGCACCAGGAGTGCCCGAGCGGCTCGAGAAGTGGCCGACATTCTGTCTTGGGCCGAGACTCATGTCCCGGCGATAACGGCGGTTCACATTCCGGGGGTGGAGAACTGGCAGGTGGACTATCTGAGTCGCCAGACCCTGGATCAGGGGGAATGGTCTCTCCACCCGGCTGTCTTCCAGATGTTGTGCGCGAAGTGGGGTCTTCCAGATGTGGACCTGTTCGCGTCTCGTCTCAACAACAAGGTGAGAAGGTTCGTGGCAAGGACGCGCGACCCTCGGGCAGACGCGTCGGACGCGTTAGTGGCCCCGTGGCATCAGTACAGGCTGATGTACGCGTTTCCACCGATTCAGTTGCTGTCCAGGTTCCTTCGCAGGTTACACTCGGAACGCAGCACGGTGATTCTTGTGGCACCGGACTGGCCTCGCCGGTCCTGGTACGCAGACCTCGTGAATCTGGCGGTCGACGCCCCGTGGCGTCTGCCTCTTCGAGACGATCTCCTGTCTCAAGGACCGATATACCATCCTGCTTTACAGTCGCTGGCTTTGACGGCCTGGCTGTTGAGACCGAGGTCCTGAAGGAGAAGGGTCTCTCTCCAGAGGTCGTTCATACTTTGATCAACGCGAGGAAGTCTTCCTCGGGGAAGGTTTACTACCGTACTTGGAAGGCCTATTTTGCCTGGTGTGAGTCCAGGGGGTTTTCACCCCGCACGTACTCGGTTTCCCGTGTGCTGTCTTTCCTTCAAACGGGTGTTGATCAGCGTTTGGCGCTGGCTACGATAAAGGGTCAGGTGTCTGCGCTGGCCGTTCTGTTTCAACGTCCCGTGGCTTCCAACTCCTTGGTTGGCACTTTTGTTCAGGGTGTGCGGCATCTGGTTCCTCCTAGGAGGGATCCTTTGCCCCCTTGGGACTTGAATCTCGGTCTGTCTGTGTTGCAACGTGCTCCTTTTGAACAGATCAGGGAGATCTCGTTGTCTATGTTGTCCAAAAAGGTCGCCTTTTTGGTGGCGATCACTTCGGCTCGCAGAGTGTCGGAGCTGGCAGCTTTGTCCTGCAAGTCTCCGTACCTGGTTGTTCATTTGGATAAGGTGGTCTTGCGACCTAATCCTTCTTTTCTTCCGAAACGAGTTTCGGAATTCCATCTTAATGAGGATATTGTCTTACCTTCGCTGTGCGCGAAGCCTAAACATCCAAAGGAGGTGAGATTGCATTCTCTGGATGTTGTTCGGGCGATAAGGGTTTACCTTAAATCGACTGAGTCTTTTCGGAAGACGGACTCCTTGTTTGTTCTTCCAGAGGGTCCTCGGAAGGGCATGGCGGCTTCGGCCTCTACCATCGCCAAATGGATCAGGCAGACCATTGAACAGGCCTATGCCTTGCAGGGGAAGGTTCCCCCTGTGCCTGTGAAGGCGCACTCTACTAGATCTTTGAGTACGTCTTGGGCCTGTCGTCATGGGGCTTCTGTAGCCCAGGTGTGTAAGGCGGCGACCTGGTCGACCGTACACATGTTCACAAGATTCTACAAAGTAGATGTTCAGGCATCGGCGGATGCTTCCTTTGGCCGCAAGGTTCTTAGTGCGGCAATTCCCTAGGGTCCCTTGTTGGGGACCTCTGGCTGTTGGGATAAGTTTTGTATCCCCTGGTTTTTTGTCTTTTCCTGGGTTGTTGCTCCTGTTGAGCACTTGTTTTTCCTGTTGCCCAGCTGGTTTCCTTCCTTTGGTAAGGTTCCTTTCTTTGATGCGGAGACTGCGTTGCCTTTTCGGCGCGGATGCGTTTCCCACCCCTCATGTTTGCACTGCTTTGGGACGTCCCCATATGTGACGAATATGAAGAGGCGGCGACTGTCGGAGGACGTAAGAGAAAACGGAATTTTTGTAAAATCTTACCTGTAAAATTCCTTTCTCTGAGTCCTCCGACAGTCGCCGCCCCCGCCCCTCTTTTGGGGTTTGGTTGTATACTCTACTGCTATTCCACTAAAACTGAGATATGGTTGCAGGAAGTAGGAGGGTATTGACTGAGGGGACCACCCCTTGAGGGTGGGATATGTTAAAAGCTTTAATGTTAACATATTCTGTTGCCTAGCTACTCCTTCGGAGCAAAGTCTAATACCCCATATGTGACGAATATGAAGAGGCGGCGACTGTCGGAGGACTCAGAGAAAGGAATTTTACAGGTAAGATTTTACAAAAATTCAGTTTTTGCCAAATCATTAAAGTAAACCGTTCATTTCGCAACAGTAAAATAGCTGCCATAATGCCATATAGTAATTTCCATGTATTTTTCATTAGGATTTCCTTTGAGCTTATTTAGTAAGGCACTGTAAAGAGCAAAAAATTCTACAGAGTTCAGTAACCTATAGCAATCTATTAAAGACGATCTCCTAAATGTGTAGATATTTATGTTCCAAATAAAACTTGTGAGCAGGATACAAAATAAAAGTAATAGACTTAATCTTATAGTAATCTTTGATGAGTCCTCTAATAAGCCCTCTTCTGCATATCCCCTGATCACTCCCTTAAGATAGAAGTGGCAGCTCCTTTACTGTTTCTTTCTTCTCATTGCTGATGAGTACATACTGTAATTGTGGCAATCAAATTCACTTTAGAGACCTCAAGACGATTATGCAACTCTCAGACAGGAGATAGTTGCTCACATTGAGGGTATATGCAGCTTGTCCACAATGACCATGTTATCAATGTCATGCAGAGATGTATAGTAACTAAGTAGAACTACTTCCCTACTGTACTTAAGTACCGAAAGGCGGTATCTGTACTTTCCTAGAGTAGAATTTTTTTCTCCTACTTCCACTTTTACTTCACTACATTTTTTCGATGATTTCAATACTTCTACTCCGAAATTTTTTTTTTTTGTGCTGCATAGTTACTAGTTACAATTTTAAAAATTACCACTGCCAGAACAGTAGATGGCAGGTTTCATGAAGCTCAAAACATGTGTATTATCAGCGCATACGAAAATAAAAGCTACTGTATGTATAAATAAAAGCTGCATTTGAAATAATAAAAAACAATATGATGTTCAAACTTTTGACTTCTTTCTTTAATAACTACATAACACAGTACTTGTACTTTTACTTTCAGTACTTGAGTAGCAATTTTTTTTCCAAACTACTGGTACTTTTACTTTCAGAACTTGAGTAGCAAAATTTTTAGAAAAGCTACTTGCAATACTTAAGTACAAAAAATGTTGAATACTTTAGTACTTCTACTCAAGTCACTTTTTGATCGAGCACTTCCACTTCTACTCAAGTCATTTTTTGATCGAGCACTTGTACTTTTACTCAAGTATGGGTTTCGAGTACTTTATACAACTCTGATGTCATGGCATAGATCGTGTGATCAGTGGGGCAAGTTACCTAACTACTTGTAAATAGACTAAAATCAAAATTCAGGTTCACTTTAAACAATTGCAGAGGATGTGTTATTATTAACCACTTGCCGACTGCCGCACGCCGATCTACGTCGGCGGTCAGCCCCTCACAGGCAAAGTGACGTAGGGCTACGTCACTAGCTTGTGAGGGTCTAGGGAGCGAGCGCGCGCCGCCGGAGGCGCGTGGTCACGGACCCCCCCGCGCGTGTGACCGGCGGACCCGATGTCCGCCGGCCACTCTGCGATCGGCGGGGGAGAGGGAGAAAGTCAGGCAGCTTGTGTAAACAAGCTGCCTGTCATTCTCCCCTCTGTATGAGAGCTGATCTATGTAGATCCGTTGATCACTCTGCATACAGCTGAAGCCACAGCCAATCACAGTAAGAATCACGCCACTAGGGACACACACAGCCCCTCCCTCTCAAATAAAGTTAACCCCTTCACTACCAGTGTATTTTTACAGTAACAGTGCATATATATAGCACTGATTACTGTAGAAATGTCACTGGTAACCCCAAAAGTGTCAAAAATGTCAGTCAAGGGTCCGATCTGTCCGCCGCAATGTCGCAGTACCGCAAAAAAATCGCAGATCGCCGCCATTACGCGTTAAAAAAACAACAAAAATGACAAAAATCTTTCCCTTAGTCAGTAAACGCAATAACTTTTGCGCAAACCAATCAAAATACGCTTTTTGCGATTTTTTTTACAAAACATATGTAGCATAAAACAAATTGGCCGAAAATGTTAAAAAATTTTGATTTTTACATTTTTTTGGGGGGAATTTCATATAAGAAAAAGGGAAAAATATTGCTATTTTTGCAAAATTTACGTTTTTTTTTTTTGTTTATAGCGCGTGATCAAAAAATCGCACAGGTGATCAAATACCGCCAAAAGAAAGCTCTGTTTGTGGGAAAAAAAGTACGCCAAATTTGTTTAGGTACAGCGTCGCACGACCGCGCAATTGTCCGTTAAATTCACGCAGTGCCGAATCGCAAAATACCCCCTGGTCGTTTAGCAGCCAAATCCTCCGGGGCTTAAGTGGTTAAAGGGGGCTTCCAGATTCTAATCAGACCCCTGACCGCAGGCCCCCTACAACCACTAGGCCAGGGTTGTGGGGAAGAGAGCATTGTCCTCTCATTAACATGGGTGCCTTGCAAGGTACCCCCATGTTAAGGGCATTTGGCCTAGTTTAGTTCAGGAGGGGGGCCCTTTTCCTAGCCTGCCAGGCTTTATCCTTGCATAAGGGTCTAATATCAGGGGGACCCTTACATTTCTTTTCCTTTTTTTTGTATGGGGTTCCCCCTTAAAATCCATACCAGACCTGAAGTGAAGTAAAGTCGCTGGTTGTTAAGGATTTGGCGGTGCCTGCAACCTCCAGCGTCCCTAACAACCATTGACAGGGAGAAGTTGTCATGTATAATAGCGCTAATAATACCACCATTATACATGTTGTCTGGCTCCTGCCAAATGGGTAAATGTTTAGGCGTTCATTCAAATGGCCAAACAACCAAGGTTCAGACTGAACTTAAGCTTATCTGCAGTTTTAACACACTCAAATGCGAAAATAAAAATTTGGTACACCTTTAACGCACACTGTAAAAGCATGCAAATCATTGGAGTATTCCAAAAGGCACTTGGTTCCCTCTTTTGTATCCTGATTTTTCTTTGCAATGTCTGATATTGATCCTGGGTGGTTGCTAAGTGAAGTCCTGTACACTTACTGTATAATTTAATGTAGTCTCCTGTGCTTAAGATCTGCAGAAGGTAGTTATTGTCATTGACACAGAAAATAATTCCTGCTTGTGATTCTTGCAACTTGTGTTAAATTGCACATTTCAGGGAGTCAGACTGCTTTCACTGGAGGATTTGCTGTATTTTTTAATGATAATAATTTATTTGTAGCTTGTGGCACATAGAAAGAAAAAGCATTTTGTAAGAAGTGACAGACATAGTGGATACACAGAAACAACCTGTTTTATTCGCTAGACCCTGAAGTTCTGATTTAAAAAAAAAAAAAAAGAACTAGTCATACATACCAATCAACTGTCATATTTTGTGCCTTAAAGTGGTTGTAACCCAAAAAAAAAAAAAGCATAGTGCTTGTGCAGTGTCATTTGTCCCTCTCTATGCTGTAGAACACCTAATTGATCCTGCCTATTCCTGTCCCCCCCTTAGTGTGCTGACCATGGTAATCATGGCTGCTGATACTGTGGTCAGTTTACGTGCCTCCGTCATCCTGCTGCTCTCCCCCTACCTCCCTTCCTGTCAGTTTGGGAGCCTGTGTGTGATGTGTGTGAGCTGTCACCTCCACCAACCCCCCCCCCCCCCCAACCTCCTGCCTCTCGTCAAATCACTAATCACAAATCCTGGAATCCCCTCTGTTACAGAAAGATATACCGTTCAGTATCTGTGTTTCCAAATTTATGCAGCCAAACACCTTATTTCAGAGCACCGATGTGCCCTCACATGACCTCCTGCCACTCTCCTCTTCTCCACCCGGCTGATGTCAGTGGGGAATCTCAGCCCCTCTCACTGTAGTACTCAGATTGGGAAAGGAGAGTGCTGGGAGGTCACGTGATTGCACAGCGGCACTGTAAAAGAAGGTAGTTTGCTGTATAATTAAAAAAAAAAAAAACACAGATACTGCACAGTATATCTTCCTGTAACAGAGGAGATTCCAGGATTTGTGAGTAGTGACTTTACAACCACTTTAACTTTTCTATAATAGCAAATGTGCCGTGTGCCTGACAACAGGGCCCAATAGCTTTAGAGTCTGACCATGCTGTCCAGTGCACTCTATAATGTAACAAACCTGGTCAGACACACCCTTTCTCTTTCTCAGCACTACGAGTGTGTCTGAAGATGCTTGGTATGAGATATGTAAGCATACAACATTGGAGTGGAAGGGCAGCAAACACATTTAAAGACAATACAGAACTACAAGGCTCCAATCACACTCGTATAAGTGTGACATCGGGTGTCGCACAAATGCAAATTTTTTCGTCCGTCATCATGTTTCACGTCATCAATTAGGGCAGCCTACTCATTTCAGTGGGCTGCCCTACATGCAAAAAAAGCAGAAAAGAAGCTCATGCACCTTTATAAGCTTTGCTTGTTCTGCACTTTAACCACTTGCCGACTGCCTAACGCCGATCTACGTCGGCAGTCAGCCCCTCACAGGCAAAGCGAGGTAGGTCTACGTTGCTAGCCTGTGAGGGTCTAGGGAGCGAGCGCGCGGTCACGCACCCCCCCCGCGCGTGTGACCGGCGGACCCGAGGTCACTCTGCGATTGTCAGGGGAGAGGGAGAAAGTCAGGCGGCTTGTGTAAACAAGCTGCCTGTCATTCTCCCCTGTGTATGAAGGATGATCATACGGTTCTACTATGTAGAACCGTTGATCACTGTTCATACATCTGAAGCCACAGCCAATCACAGTAGAAAGCACGCCCCTAGGGACACACATAGCCCCTCCCTTTCAAAAAAAGTTAACCCCTTCACTGCCAGTGTATTTTTACAGTAACAGTGCATATGTATAGCACTGATTACTGTAGAAATGTCACTTGTAACTCCAAAAGTGTCAAAAATGTCAGTCAAGGGTCCGATCTGTCCGCCGCAATGTCGCAGTACCGCAAAAAAATCGCAGATCGCTGCCATTATGCGTTAAAAAAAAACAACAAAAATGACAAAAATCTTTCCCTTTGTTAGTAAACGCGATAACTTTTGCGCAAACCAATCAAAATACGCTTTTTGCGATTTTATTTTACCAAACATAGGTAGCATAAAACAAATTGGCCAAAAATGTTAAAAAATTTTGATTTTTACATTTTTTTGGGGGGGAATTTCATATAAAAAAATGTGAAAAATATTGCTATTATTGCAAAATTTACGCTCTTTTTTTGTTTATAGCGCATGATCAAAAAATCGCACAGGTGATCAAATACCACCAAAAGAAAGCTCTGTTTGTGGGAAAAAAAGGACGCCAAATTCCTTTAGAAACAGCGTCGCACGACCGCGCAATTGTCCGTTAAAGTCACGCAGTGCCGAATCGCAAAATACCCCCTGGTCAGGAAGGGGATAAAATCTTCCGGGGCTTAAGTGGTTAAGTGCCATGCATTTTTTTCTTGATTTTACATGTTCAAGATGGCCATTCTTGCTTGGTTTGTTTGGGGTGTGATTAACAATAAATGTCACCACAAGCATGACAAGGGTTTTTTTTTTTTTTTTTACAATTTGTGTACATGCAACAAATTGTGAGAAAAAGTTGTCGTGCTACACTAGTGTGCATTGGGCAAAAAAAAAAAAAAAGATGTGTGAGCAGTTTGTGGTTTGTGATAGGTGGAACCATTTTTTTTTTTTTTAAATCTTAACAGGCAGGGAAATATAAAAGCTCAAAACAGCTAAGCGCTCAAAGAAGCAGCTTTTTTGAGTTTCAGTGTGCATGAGGCCTTATGCATTTATAGACAGCATAACAGCAAACCATGAAGAACAGAGGACATACAGTAGATAGACATCCAGTTGCATAAGAAAGGGCAATTCCAGCAAACACATTGCCCGATGCAGATTAATCACCCTGGGCTATCCCAGGGAGCTGTTATCTAATTTCTCTAAAATTTCAGGGCAATCTGAGAGTACCATCAACAAAGGTCAGAGTGGGAGCTTATGAACGGAGCCTATTAGCGCCCAGAAAACAAAGAAAAGCTTAGTAAGAAGAAGTGGTGTGTTTTCGAGTTCCCACGTGCCAGATACTGCCACAAAGCCAACACTGCAGTCCACTAATCACAGGCAGTGAGACATTTCCCGGTCTGTGCAGTTGCGGATCAGGAATTATCTCATAGCCTGTGATTAGCGGAGTGCAGTGTCGGCTTCCTGGGATCGGGTACGTAGCAACTCGAACACACCTGAGCCCATCTCTACTGCACACATCCATTTTTTATACAGCCATTTGTCCAACATCTGAACCGCATACCTAATCGGAAGGCAAGAGTGTGGACAATCACTCAATAAAATCTGGACGAAATTTTGGAAATTGCTTTGTAAAAAACATATGTTTCTAGCCTTTTCTCTAGCTTAAAGCGGAGTTCCACCCAAAAGTGGAACTTGCACTTTAAGCACTCCTCACCCCCTTACATGCCACATTTGGCATGTCATTTTTTTGGGGAGGAGCAGGTACTTAATTTTGACAGGTACCCGCCACCACTTCCCCTTGGCGACTCAAGCAGAAATACCCCCCCCTCCCTCCCTGCAATCTTCTGGGGCACGTCACAGGTCTTAGAAGATTGCCCGGCTACTAAATAGGCGCAGTGCGACTCGCGCAAGCGCAGTGCGCACCCGACTGTGAAGCTGCAAGCTGTCAGAGTCGGGTGCCCACACTAGTAATGCCAGCACTGGGGAGAGCCGAAGGACAGAACCGAGGGTTCAGGCGGCCACAGTGTTGGATCGTTGGACAGGTGAGTGTGTATTTATTACATTTTTTTAATAAACCTGAAAAGGACTGGAACTCCGCTTTAAAGTGTAAGTCCACACTAAAATCCCTGCATCTACAGACATCCACAATCTAACATTAACCTATCTAGTCCTGTACAGAAGAAATCAGTATACTTATCTTTTTTGAAGCTGATCCAATCCTGTCTCCAGCTGCAAAAGCTCTTCAGAGGACACAGACGAAAATGGCTGTGAAATGAATGGGAAGTGACATCACCCCTAGACTTACTATGGGGCATCCACTACCGGATGTATCCTCTGCACCTGCCTCCATAGCGAAGGCGCCGCTGACAGCTCAGTGTGGGATCAAGTCGAATCGGCTTCAAAAAAGGTATGTATTTCATCTTTATAGGCTAGATAGGCTAGAGTTTGATTGTGGATGTCTGTAGATGCAGGGATTTTAGTGTTAAGGTGGACTTCTACTTTAAAGCAGAAAATACATTTTGAAGATTGTTATTATTTTTCTTATTTGTCACTATAAGCTATATAGGTCCAGCTTTGCTTTCCTTTGCTATACAGTATATGAATTAGTGGCTTGAAAATCAGATCAATTATAACTGCTTTTTTATTTATTCTTATGAATAAGTTTTTGCAAATTGCATTAACATTAACATATGTTTATGTAGCGCTTATGGCAATACAGCATGTTTCATCTTTTTTATATTATTGCTGGTCTTGTTTTCACTGTGGTCAGCTAGCTATTTTTTGGGAATTGTTTTGTGAATGAATGTGTGGTTAGAGGGTTAGAGGATCTACTGTAAAGTTCCCTGCATCATTAATCAAGGCATAACTATAATATTGGTTGGCAAATCAATGTAATTGGGTCCCAGTGATATGGAATTAAGGTCCTAGTTTCAATGCTGTCCCATGTGAGATGTTCTATTCATGTTTGGCATCAATTACAATGAGGGCTGTAATGTTCATACCTGAAAGTGCTGTGGCCTGGCTTCCCAATAGCGCCATGTAGTTCTGAGCTCCCTGTGTATTGATGTATTCACTGTCCCATTTTGACCCCTTGGGTTAATATAGATCTAAACGCAGTCAGTAAAATCTCATATAAGCTTAACACAGTCATGTAAATTCAAAAGATGTTTTTTTTTTTTTAAATATACAGAAAGAGTTATAGAATACCAGGTGAGCTTGCAATGGAGACTATAAACTGCTGGACCATCCCACATTGTACAGGCAGAGTTCACCATTATTATCTTCAGCTGCACATACACCCTCCAAACTGCGTCAAATGTGGGTGTGGTCACATTTTACTAACAGCAAAAGGGTCATACAGAGGCATTAAAAACTAGGAGTGCATAATGTGCAGAGTTTGTGCGGGTTGGTGTGTTACACACAGAGTGCAGAGTTTAAGGGTGTGTACACACAGAGTGCAGAGTTCAGGGGTGTGCTGCATACAGAGTGCAGAGTTCAGGAGTGTTCTGCATACAGAGTTCAGGGGTGTGCTGCATACAGAGTGCAGAGTTCAGGGGTGTGCTGCATACAGAGTGCAGAGTTCAGGAGTGTTCTGCATACAGAGTTCAGGGGTGTTCTGCATACAGAGTGCAGAGTTCAGGGGTGTGCTGCATACAGAGTGCAGAGCTCAGGGGTATGCTGCATACAGAGTGCAGAGCTCAGGGGTATGCTGCATACAGAGTGCAGAGTTCAGGGTTATGCTGCATACAGAGTGCAGAGTTCAGGGGTGTGCTGCATACAGAGTGCAGAATTCAGGGGTGTGCTGCATACAGAGTGCAGAGTTCAGGGTTATGCTGCATACAGATTGCAGAGTTCAGGGGTGTGCTGCATACAGACTGCAGAGTTCAGGGGTGTGCTGCATACAGAGTGCAGCGTTCAGGGGTGTGCTGCATACAGAGTGCAGCGTTCAGGGGTGTGCTGCATACAGAGTGCAGAGTTCAGGGGTGTGCTGCATACAGAGTGCAGAGTTCAGGGGTGTGCTGCATACAGAGTGCAGCGTTCAGGGGTGTGCTGCATACAGACTGCAGAGTTCAGGGGTGTGCTGCATACAGAGTGCAGCGTTTAGGGGTGTGCTGCATACAGAGTGCAGCGTTCAGGGGTGTGCTGCATACAGAGTGCAGAGTTCAGGGGTGTGCTGCATACAGAGTGCAGAGTTCAGGGGTGTGCTGCATATAGAGTGCAGAGTTCAGGGGTGTGCTGCATACAGAGTGCAGCGTTCAGGGGTGTGCTGCATACAGACTGCAGAGTTCAGGGGTGTGCTGCATACAGAGTGCAGTGTTCAGGGTTGTGCTGCATACAGAGTGCAGAGTTCAGGGATGTGCTGCATACAGAGTGCAGAGTTTAGGTGTTTGCTGCATACAGAGTGCAGAGTTCAGGGGTGTGCTGCATACAGAGTTCAGAGTTCAGGGGTGTGCTGCATACAGAGTGCAGAGTTCAGGGGTGTGCTGCATATAGAGTGCAGAGTTCAGGGTGCTCTTTCACAGCTGCCTACTTCTGCATCCCTCATCTGCATCTCACGTTCACCCCTCTTCAGCTCAGACCTATGCATGCACCCCCCCCCCCTCCCTTAAAAACTCCACCATCTACCACATGTCTTTCTTATGTTGCTGTATTAAGATTAAGCTTCCAGCCGGCTACAGTAGTACCTCCCCACACACTGTAGGTGGTTCCACCTCATTCACTTGCAGGAAAATCCTCCAATGGGAGTGTTGGCATCCACACTCCACCCTGGGCACCTGCATCTCCCTTGCCCCCATCCTGAACCCAGGGGGAGACGCTGAGGAGATCAGATCTGTGGGAGCCGTTGGGAGACAAGCTCTCACTTGTAAACACAGAAGCCTTTGAAAGTGGTGAGCAGGGAGCAGAGGACCTGAGCCAGAGGTGGTGGAACTGAGTTCCACCAAGTTCCAGCTGAAAAAAAGCCCTGATCTTTAGGATACTAGTTCATCCAACCCTACTACGAAACCCCTTGACCATGTGCCTGTGAGTGTGTTGGATGCAGTAGCCAGGGAGGGAGCATACTGTGGAAGGAGTGGACACTCTGTCCTCAGTGACGGGCACAGATTCATATACCTGTTTCTCACAATTAAATGAATTGGGTGCAAGCACAAACAATTTCGGTATGGAAGCCCCACGGAATTCCAAAGGAGATCTTCAACACCCTTCATGAATTCCCCCCTAAATATTCAACGGGGGTTTAGATGTACAATTATATTACATGTTGTCATATATAATCTTGCAAATAGAATGCAGATAGAAAGGAATGAATGAATGAATGAATGAATGAATGAATGAATGAATGAATAATTGACTTTGATGTTCAAATACAGATGCATTTATAACAAGCTAACTGAAAAGCATTCACATAAGAACGATTCATCTGTAAATCCCAACAAGTTGGATTCACAGTTATGCAAATTCATAATGAAGCAGCTGGATCATTATTTTCAACATGACAGATCTGTTTGGAAAGTGAGATACTTTAACTGAGAAATCGCTAAATATAAAATGTGATAGATTACACTTTGAGTTTTGTTTAATAAAACGTGTAATTACATTTGTTTTTTTACAGAATAAGGGCTTATGACAGTTCACAATGTAGATATTTATATCTCGGATTAATATGCAGGGATGCACCTAGCCATAGACTGAGTGAAGGACGATCTGTGGCCCAGAGGTTGTTGTAGTAACTTATCCCTTATCGCCACACCATTTAGACTCAAAAAACTCAGAAGGATTAAAGAATACCTAAACCCAGGACCCTGCATTCACTATATTTGGTCTTCTACAGTACACAGTGCATGTAAATGCAAGTATTTTAATAAAAATAAACTGCTAAATACCTTTTCTCATTAGCAGTATATAGCAGTCTTGTGACTTATATCAGTGTCCAGCTGAGCACTGGTAAAGCTTGTAGGAGGAGTTTTCATTCTCCTCTAACTGTCCTATGAGGCTGCATGACCCCTAAACCTCTTTCTGGACAGTGCTGATTGGCCCTGTGCTGATCACATGCACCCTCCCAAACAAACAAAAAAAAACTCTCTAGCAATACACACCAAACTGAGTATGTGCAGAGTGGCTCCTAGGGCTCTGTACTATCAGCAGATGGAATGGGGACAGTAAAAGAAGGGGAGGATCAGAACAGACAGGATCAAACAGCCTTTTTACACCCCTTAGGTTACACAGTGAGTATAACAAGCATGCTATACTGAACATAGCCACACAGACAGATTTTACTGTTGTGGGTTTAGTAACACCTAAAGTGTAACTAAACCCAGGACCCTGCATTCTCTATAACTGGTCCCCCACAGTACACAGAACATGGAAATGCAATTGCTTTAGTAAATATAAACTGCTAAATACTTTTTCTTATCAGCAGTATATAGCAATCTTGTGACTTCTATCAGTGACTGGTTAAAGCTTGTAGGAGTAGTTTTCATATTGCATTGGCTTTCCTATCAGGATGCAGGACCTCTGACCTTCTGTCTGAACAGTGCTGGTTGGCCCTGTACTGAACACATGCAAGTCACCCAAGAAAAAAACCCTCTAGCAAATACACACCAAACTGAGCATGTGCAGCCTGGCTCCAGTAACTGTCTTATCCGGACATGTTTTGGGGACAATGCAAACAGAGGAGGATCTGTTCATGCAGGATCAAACAGCTTTTTTACACAATGCAGAGGATTAAGCCTTTGGGTTTCACAGTGAGTATAACAAGCATGCTTTACGGCATGTACAGACTGATTGTACTGTTGTGGGCAGGGCAGCCATCAGAAATTGTAGGGCCCCTTACACAGCTTTAGGCCTGGGCCCCTCCGGGCCTGACCACCAACATTCTGCAGGGCCCACCCTCTGGCTGTCCGACCGAATCCAGCGATTCGCCATCCCACCAAGTCCTTCAGTGTACCCACTTCTGTTTTAACACTCTTACAACTTAATAAATGAAAATAAATCCAATCCATCTAAGAGACATCCCCATGTATTCAGCAAAGAAACATCCCAATCCAATAACGAGACGGCCTCATATATTCAGCAAAGAGACATCCCAATCCAGTAAAGAGACATCCTCATATATTCAGCAAAGAGACATCCCAATCCAGTAAAGAGATGGCCTTATATATTCAGCAGACACATCCCAATCCAGCAAAGAGACAGCCTTATACTTTTAGCAAAGAGACAGCGCATCCCTTCAGCTGCATCGGCTTACTCTGCAGCCGCCATGCTTTAGCAATTGCTAGTTACTACATCAGCAACAACTCGGTCTCGTTCTTTGGGGCCTAGGCGGCCGGGCCCCTTGGAACGCCTGGGCCCCCTACATGTGTATGGGCTGTCCCCCCCTGATGGCTGCCCTGGTTGTGGGTTTAGTAACACTTCAAAGACATGTTTTTCATTTTTTTCTTAAGTTACCTTTACATAATACTAAGAGTAATCATTGTTTATATTGTTATTAGATTTAACTTTATTTTTCTGGTGGTTTACAACTGCTTTAAGAGGAAATTGCTCTAAAGTAGGGAAGTATTTTCTCTTACACCGCATTCACATTGATCTGACTTGTCAGGCGACTTGTCAGCCTGAAAAGTCGCGGTCCTCACGCTCCCACTGTGTAGTACAGGAGCCGTTCTAATAGGAGCGACACAAGTCGCTCCGACTTAGAAAAAGGGTCCTGTACTACTTCGGGGTGACCTGGAGGCGACTTGCATAGATATTTATTCTATGAAGTCCGTGCAAGTCGCGCCGAAGTCGCGCTGCACGCGACTTCACAGGTCGCCCCCTAAGTCGGAGCGACCTAATGTGAACGGAGTCTTAGTCAGTTGTCACAAAAACAGGTTTCTGCTTTGGAAGATTTCCTCTTTCCTCCTGTCACAGTGAAAACTGTAAAAAATATGGATTTCCCACTACCTGTTCTTGTTGGGCATTAGCCACCAGGACAAATACAGAAGGTGAATCTCCAGTGGGAGCACAAATAGAAATAAAAACCTGACGAGGGTTTTAGCCATCCCTTCCTCATTCCTCAAAACTAAACAAAAGTTTGGGCTTTAGGTATACTTTATTGTGAAATCAGTCTTGTAGCACATGTAGGTGAACATGAAAAAAGAAACATTAATGCTGCCTTTGTTGCAGAGTTGTATAAAGTACTCAAAACCCATACTTGAGTAAAAGTACAAGTGCTCGATCAAAAAGTGACTTGAGTAGAAGTGGAAGTGCTCGATCAAAAAGTGACTTGAGTAGAAGTACTAAAGTATTCAACATTTTTTGTACTTAAGTATTGCAAGTAGTTTTTTAAAAATTTTGCTACTCAAGTACTTAAAGTAAAATTACCAGTAGTTTTGAAAAAAAAAAATTGCTACTCAAGTACTGAAAGTAAAAGTACAAGTACTGTGTTATGTAGTTATTAAAGAAAGAAGTCAAAAGTTTGAACATCATATTGTTTTTTATTATTTCAAATGCAGCTTTTATTTATACATACAGTAGCTTTTATTTTCATATGCGCTGATAATACACATGTTTTGAGCTTCATGAAACCTGCCATCTACTGTTCTGGCAGTGGTAATTTTTATAATTGTAACGAGTAACTATGCAGCACAAAAAAAAAATATCGGAGTAGAAGTATTGAAATCATCGAAAAAATGTAGTGAAGTAAAAGTGGAAGTAGGAGAAAAAAATTCTACTCTAGGAAAGTACAGATACCGCCTTTCTGTACTTAAGTACAGTAGTGAAGTAGTTCTACTTAGTTATTATACATCTCTGCTTTGTTGGCCTCCTTCTCTGAATATTAGACACATTGATGTGTCTAGCCCCAGTAGTGGGAATCATTTTTCAGCTTGCTGTTCTTGGGGAGATATCTGCCCATCTACTACCATTAAAATGTATAGATCAGTTCTTGGGTAGATATCTGCTCATCTACAGCCACCATAACCTACATATCAATACTCAGGGAGAAATCTGCCCACCTACAGCCACAATAATGTAAAGGTCTCAAGAAAATACATACCAATCAATGGCCACCATCATGTATAGATAGGACCTCAGAGGAACATCTGCCCACCCATGGTCACCATCATTTATTGATTAGTTTTAAAGGAGATATCTGCTGGTCTGTTGCCACAATGATATATAGATCAGTTCTCAGGAAAACATATGCTCATTGGTGCTCACCATATTATAGGCCAGGTCAACAAAATGTGCCAGTATGAATGCAAAACATCCTTAAAATTCAGCAAATCTGAACTTTTCCTGGACCGCACTGAAACTATTATAAAAAAGATGTATAGGAAGCCAGAAACTGAGAAGTACCAATGTCAAAATAAAAAAATAATATATAGCAGGGAGAGGGACTTTTCATGTGTCTTTGAGGATTGAATTGAAGATACGTAAATCCTTTATATTACAAGTTTGGGGGGTTGTATTAAAGATGTATGTGGTTTTATGGAACAGCACAGTTCACAGACAGCCTGAGACAATATAATTTAACATTGCTTTTTTGGTTGTAAAAATTATTTTTTTGCTTTTAAAAATAGCTTACATAATACAGCTCCCTAATCTAATTCATTACTGTAAAAAAAAAAAAAAGTCTTCCATGTAGTTTTTTCAGCAGCACATGTGTCACTGAACACTTTTTTGAAGGCATTACTTTTGTGTTTGGGGGGAAATATGACATATACACTTGCGTGGATAAACAACAAAGCACAAGCCATCAATACTTACACAAGTACAGCCATGTACGGTCATTTATTTTTCCGGGCAGCTGAATGTGTCACTTGTGGCTCAGTGGAAGTGGGAAAGTGACTGGATTTTATGCTAGTAGACCTTGCAGCATCTAGATGTCTGTTTGCTTGAGACCTACTCTGGACTTCTGTTGAAAAGCTAATTACACATTACACAGTCAAGATATATATATATATATATAAATACACAGTGCCTTGCGAAAGTATTCCGCCCCCTTGAACTTTGCAACCTTTTGCCACATTTCAGGCTTCAAACATAAAGATATAAAACTGTAATTTTTTGTGAAGAATCAACAACAAGTGGGACACAATCATGAAGTGGAAAGAAATGTATTGGATATTTCAAACTTTGTTAACAAATAAAAAACTGAAAAATTGGGCGTGCAAAATTATTCAGCCCCTTTACTTTCAGTGCAGCAAACTCTCTCCAGAAGTTCAGTGAGGATCTCTGAATGATCCAATGTTGACCTAAATGACTAATGATGATAAATAGAATCCACCTGTGTGTAATCAAGTTTCCGTATAAATGCACCTGCACTGTGATAGTCTCAGAGGTCTGTTTAAAGTACAGAGAGCATCATGAAGAACAAGGAACACACCAGGCAGGTCCGAGATACTGTTGTGGAGAAGTTTAAAGCCGGATTTGGATACAAAAAGATTTCCCAAGCTTTAAACATCCCAAGTAGCACTGTGCAAGCGATAGTATTGAAATGGAAGGAGTATCAGACCACTGCAAATCTACAAGGACCTGGCCGTCCCTCTAAACTTTCAGCTCATACAAGGAGAAGACCGATCAGAGATGCAGCCAAGAGGCCCATGATCACTCTGGATGAACTGCAGAGATCTACAGCTGAGGTGGGAGACTCTGTCCATAGGACAACAATCAGTCGTATACTGCACAAATCTGGCCTTTATGGAAGAGTGGCAAGAAGAAAGCCATTTCTTAAAGATATCCATAAAAAGTGTAGTTTAAAGTTTGCCACAAGCCACCTGGGAGACACACCAAACACGTGGAAGAAGGTGCTCTGGTCAGATGAATCCAAAATCAAACTTTTTGGCAACAATGCAAAACTTTATGTTTGGCGTAAAAGCAACACAGCTCATCACCCTGAACACACCATCACCACTGTCAAACATGGTGGTGGCAGCATCATAGTTTGGGCCTGCTTTTCTTCAGCAGGGACAGGGAAGATGGTTAAAATTGATGGGAAGATGGATGGAGCCAAACACAGGACCATTCTGGAAGAAAACCTGATGGAGTCTGCAAAAGACCTGAGACTGGGACGGAGATTTGTCTTCCAACAAGACAATGATCCAAAACCTAAATCAAAATCTACAATGGAATGGTTCACAAATAAACATATCCAGGTGTTAGAATGGCCAAGTCAAAGTCCAGACCTGAATCCAATCGAGAATCTGTGGAAAGAACTGAAAACTGCTGTTCACAAACGCTCTCCATCCAACCTCACTGAGCTCGAGCTGTTTTGCAAGGAGGAATGGGCAAAAATTTCAGTCTCTCGATGTGCAAAACTGATAGAGACATACCCCAAGCGACTTACAGCTGTAATCGCAGCAAAAGGTGGCGCTACAAAGTATTAACTTAAGGGGGCTGAATAATTTTGCACGCCCAATTTTTCAGTTTTTTATTTGTTAAAAAAGTTTGAAATATCCAATAAATTTCGTTCCACTTCATGATTGTGTCCCACTTGTTGTTGATTCTTCACAAAAAATTACAGTTTTAGATCTTTATGTTTGAAGCCTGAAATGTGGCAAAAGGTCGCAAAGTTCAAGGGGCCGAATACTTTCGCAAGGCACTGTGTATATATATAAAAAAATATCTACAATATTATCAAAAGTTTTGGGATGCCTGCCTTTACATGCACATTTGCACAAACTTTAATGGCATCCCAGTTTAGTCCCTAGGGTTCATTATTGAGTTGGCCCACCCTTTGCAGCTATGACCGTTTTAACTCCTCTGGGAAGGCTGTTCACAAGGTTTAGGAGTGAGTCTATGGGAATGTTTGATCATTCTTCCAGAAGAGCTTTTGTGACGTCAGGCACTGATGTTGGACAAAAAGGCCTGGCTCGCGGTCTCTTCTCTAATTCATCCTACAGGTGTTCTATCGGGTTAAGGTCAGGACTCAGTGCAGGCCAGTCAAGTTCCTCCACCTCAAACTCGCTCATCCAGGTCTTTAAGGACCTTGCTTTGTGCACTGGTCCAAATCATTTGGTGGAGGAGGGAATTTTGTTGTGGGGTTGTTTTTCACGGGTTGGGCTTGGCCCTCTAGTTCCAGTGAAAGGAACTCTTAAGGGGTCAGCATGCCAAGACATTTTGGACAATTTCATACTCCCCACTTTGTGGGAACAGTTTGGGGATGGCCACTTCCTGTTCCAGCATGACTGCCCACCTCTGCACAAGGATGAGCAAGTTTAGGGGTGGAGAACCTTGACTGGCATGCACAAAGTCGCAACCTCAACCCAATAGAACACCTTTGGTATGAATTAGAGTGGAAATTGCAAGCCAGGCCTTCTTGCCCAACGTGCCTGACCTCACAAATGCACTTCTGAAAGAACGGTCAAACATTCCCATAGACACACTCCTAAACCCTGTGGACAGCCTTCCCAGAAGAGTTGAAGCTGTTATAGCTTCAAACGGTGGGCCAACTCAATATTGAACCCTACGGATTAAGACTGGGATGCCATTAAAGTTCATCTGCGTGTAAAGGCAGGCGTCAAAACAACTCCTGAAGAAGGCGAGCTGCCGAAATAAAACCTTTATTGTGTGTTCACCTTTCAAGACCTGTGAGTGCCGCTCTCTCTTTTAGATTATGTACTACAGTCTTTGCTGCGCACTCTGACTATTTTTTGTCTTTGATATGTGTGCAGTGGTGACCATTGGATAATATATAGAGTATATATATATATATATATATATATATATACACACACACACATATATATATATATATATATATATATATATACACACACACATATATATATATATATATATATATATATATATATATATACTGTATATACTGTATTTGCTATTTTTGCTAGGCAGTGCCAGATATCTGTGCTGGAAGCTTGGTATAACCATGGTGTATGACATCATAATGGGCAAGTATTGTAATACAAGTAAACTATTGATAGGTATATGGGGGTGATAGACAGAGGACAAGTAATAAATTTAGTACCTTGGGTTTTAAAATATGTTATTGCTAAAACAAATACCCGACGACTATATTACCGGCTGCTGTTTTTTTGTCTTGACAGATTTTTGATGCTGCTGATTATATGTAATTCTCTTCACTTCCTCCTCTGGGAGAGTTATTGAATTGGTAACAATAACCATCTTTGCAACTCAAATCACATGGCGGAATAAAGCAGTGCTGTCAGAAGTATACAATCCCATACGGAGAGAGAAATTTATGGCACTTATCGAGTGTAGGCACAGGTTTGACTGCTATGACAGCATGTCTGAATGAATGGGAGGCAACTTCTGAAAGGGAGAAAAAGCGCTAATTGGAGTGGCATATTTCTAAAGCAGCTACTGTACGTTTCTACAATAATTTTGCAAATGTTGTCCTCTCATTACACTCCATTTCCAGAACAGCGGTTAAATCTAGGAAAAAGAGAAAACTTGTTCTCCCCTGAGAGTGGGAGGAAGATGTAATGAGATCTGCCCTTAGTCTTTGTAATTTGTCTCTCAGATGTGGCATGATGTTTAAGAAGAACTCCAGGCAAAACACCAACTGCAGTAGCTACTATGCAAAAAGCTTTTTTTTTTTTTCCAGTATCTGCTCTTTTGAAAGCTCTGCTTGAAAGAAAGTAGTGAGTAGGCGAAACTGTAATCAGTGCTGCCAGCAGCCCCCTTCCTTTGTTAAAGTGAACAGCTTGTTTCAAAAACTTTGCATTAACTTTACATAATACATAAAAACTGGGAAAAATGCTGTACTATGCACATGTGATAGAGTTCCAGGTTCTGAGATATGTTATTTGACTCTCCAAAGCTGCACCAACCACGTTGTAGTAAAAGAAGCAGTGTTGGGTGGGAAGAGAGCAGGCCTTCATATCCGTACAACATAGACACATTTCACCAAGAATTTAATTTATGGTGAGGAGTCACACCCAAGCCAATACACAGAAAGACTCCATCATGCAGCCGACATAGACATAGGGGTCAATTTACTAAAACTGGAGAGTGCAGAATCTGGTGAAGCTCTGCATGGTAGCCAATCAGCTTCTAACTTCAGCTTGTTCAATTACCACTTACCTATTGGGAACTTTCACCCCCTTCCTGTCAAGGCCAATTTTCAGCTTTCAGCACTGTCACATTTTGAATAACAATTGCGCGGTCATGCTACACTGTATCCATATGACATTTTTATCAAATTTTTTAACACAAATAGAGCTTTCTTTTTGTGGAATTTAATTACCTTTGGGCTTGACAAACAAACAAAAAAAAGACAGAAAATTAAAAAAAAAAAGAGTTTTTCATAGTTTGTTAAAAAATTGTAAATATTGACAGGTAATTTTTCTCCTTCACTGATGTGCGCTGATGAGGCTGCACTGATGGGCACTGATTGGCAGCACTGATGAGCACTGACTGGCATCACTGGTGGGCACTGATAGGCAGGACTGGTATGCACTATTGGGACTGCACTAGTAATCAAGACACTGATCTGTTTGACATACTGGAAGATATATGACCATCTTTTGTGGATAAATGAGATACCTTGTTTGAGGTATCTTTGCCCATTCTTCCTTACAAAAGTCTTCCAATTCTTTGAGATTTCTGGGCTGTCTGTCATGCACTGCTCTTTTAAGGTCTATCCATAGATTTTCAATTATATTGAGGTCAGGAGATTGTGATGGCCATGGCAAAACCTTCAGTTTACGCCTCTTGATGTAATCCCCCGTGTATTTCGAGGTGTGTTTAGGATCATTATCCATTTGTAGAAGCCATCCTCTCTTTAACTTCAGCTTTTTCACAGATGGCATCAAGTTACCATCCAAAATTTGTTGAAATTTTATTTAATCCATTTTTCATTCTACTCGTGAGATGTTCCCTGTGCCACTGGCTGCAATACAACCCCAAAGCATGATTGATCCACCCCCATGCTTAACAGTTGGACAGAGGTTCTTTTCATTAAATTCTGTGCCCCTTCTTCTCCAAATGTACCTTATTTAACGTGCTCATTCCAGCCAAAAAGTTCAATTTTAACCTCAACGGTCCACCGAACTTGTTTCCAAAATGCATCAGGCTTGTCTATATGTTCATTTGCAAAGTTCAAACGCTGATTTTTGTGGTGAGGACGTAAAAGAGGTTTTCTTCTGATGACTCTTCCATGAAGACCATATTCGTACAAGTATCCCTTTATAGTGGAATAGTGTACCACAACTCCAGTGTCTGCCAGATCTTTCTGAAGGGATCATGCAGTCAAACGTGGTTTTTGAATTGATTTTCTCACAATCCTGCGAGCTGTTCTGTCTGATATTTTTCTTGGTCTTCCAGATCTTGCTTTAACTTCCACTGTTCCTGCCATTTCTTAATTACATTCCGAACAGAGGATATTGACATCTGAAAGCGCTTTGCTATCTTCTTTTAGCCTTCTCCATCTTTGTGAGCGTCAACTATTTTCAGTTTCAGTTTTCTAGACAACTCCTTAGAAGATGCTGATTGTTGGGGCAAGGTCAGATGAGTCTGGGCATTTAAAACCTTGGAGATTGACATCACCTGGTCTTCCCAGACGATGATTGAGAACAATCCATGACACTGGCAGGTCTCAGCCTTGCAAAGGGGGCAGTGCATGCTATAAATTCTGCAGGGTGCCCAAACTTTTGCAGACGCCATTTTTTTGTTTTCTGTAATTTTGAAAGTGTCAGTGATGGAAATAAAATCTAACTTTTGTTGACATATTATAAGAATGTCTAATCTGTAATTTGATGCATTTTGGAGATTTTTCCATCTTTCCTTGGCTTCTTTATGCACATTAATACAAATTGTTACCTGGGGTGCCCAAACTTTCGATCCCCACTCGTCATCCACTTAATCTGGTAAGCAGATTATCATATCACAGAGGGTGTGAAGTGTTCTTCCTGACTTTCCAGTCACCCTTTCTCCCTACCTGTTTTGTGGTTCCTCTGGGATCGGTGGTGTCATCTACCCCTTTTTTCTCCTGGATTTGATCACCTTTTATGGACTTTTTATAAACGTATTTATTATTCCTGTTTCATCAAATTTATTATAACTTTTTTATAATCATGTTATAATAATGTTTCTATCGTTATTAGCGCTGCACTATTTGTTTATTAATTCGATTTTTTTACATTGTTTTTATTGGATGTGTTTTTTATAGCAGAAAGTAAAAATTATTTTGTTTTTTGTTTTAAAAATTGTCCCTCTTTTTGTTTATAGCGCAAAAAAATAAAAACCGCAGAGGTGATCAAATACCACCAAAAGAAAGCTCTATTTGTGGGGATAAAAGGACATCAATTTAATTTGGGTACAGCGTTGCACGGCCACGCAATTGTTAGTTAAAGTAACGCAGTGCCGAATCGCAAAAAATGGGGTGGTCATGAAGGGGGTAAAACCTTCCGGGCAGAAGTGGTAATACTTCTGCCCCAGAAAAAAAAGGCCCGAAAACCTGGTTTTATAGGTCTACATCTACTAATCCTAACTATAGTTATACTGGAATTCATTTAGACAAGAGAGGTGTTCATAAGCATGCAGTCATGCTGGAGAAACTAGCTAAGAACTTGCTTTTTCCCCAATTTATTTACACTTTTCTACTTTTTTCTAAATAGAGGAAAGTGGTCTGTGTCCGTTCTGCAAAAGTGAAGAGAACATGGACCAGCTATCCGCCTGCTCAGCGTGTATGTGTAGTGTATGTGTATAAGGGCTCAAAGAAACAAAGGCAAAAAAAAAGGAAACCAATGCAGCTATTACGTTTAAGTATTGGTAAGCTGCAATATATTACTTTTTTGTTTTGGGGTTAATTACCACTTTACATCTATTTATATCAGTTTACTATGCATTTCCTACTAAATAAACTAAACAAAATGCATGTACGTGCATCTTTGTACAATGCAGATTAACGCATTGCACAGCCTTATGTGCTGCTCCATAGTGTGTTGATAAAAAAAAAAAAATATCCTTAGCCCACAAAGCCAATTATATTTTAGGGTGAAAATAAAAGTGGCCCCTCTTTATCTTTTACGTGAAATGAATGTATTCAGTCTTTAAGGTAGAAATTTCTTAAATGTTCTGAAGGAAATTACTTTAGTATTGTTAAGTAAATGATTCAATTAGTGAAAAGGGTCCTTAAGATGCTTTTTTTTGGTGTGTGTATTTGACCTAAAAAAAACTGACCCCCTATCGGCTGAGGCAAGGGATGACCTGGAAGCCCCCATTACGCTGTCGGAACTTCAGAACGCAGTGGGAGCATTTAAAGCAGGGAAAGCCCCCGGACCGGACGGCCTTACACTGCCGTATTACCTTACCTACTTTAAGGTGCTAGGCCCACACTTACTCTCATGGTTTAACCTGTTGGGAGCAGGGGAATCATCCTTTTCCGCAGATACGCTCCGTGCCCATATCTCTGTTCTTCCTAAGGAAGGCAAGGATCCTTCCCAATGCAGTAGTTATAGGCCAATATCTTTGCTGAATATGGATCTTAAAATATTTACGAAGATCTTGGCCAACCGCTTGGGTCCGCATATGCCGCAGTTGGTCCATTTGGATCAAGTGGGGTTCATTCCCTCCAGAGAAGCGAGGGATAATACCTCTGAGGTTCCTAACCTTATCCATGTGGCTAAGACCTCCCAAACGCCATGGGTGATGCTCAGCTCAATACAGACGCGGAAAAGGCGTTTGAGCGTGTCAACTGGCCGTTCATGGTGTCTACACTGTGTTCTATGGGTCTTGGTGACACTCTGCTGTCATGGATAGGTCACATTTATTCCCGTCCCTCTGCCCAGGTAAAGTGCAACGGTATACTCTCTGACTCGTTCCAAATCTCTAACGGCACACGCCAGGGCTGCCCACTCTCCCCATTACTTTTTGCTCTTTCTTTGGAGCCCTTCCTGGGTAGAGTTCAGTCTAACCCCGATATCACGTGCCTCAAAGTAGGGGATCTCGAATGCAAGGTCTCGGCTTATGCTGAGGACACGCTGTTCTCACTTACTAATCCTGTGATCTCGGCACCGAACCTACTGAAGGAAATAGAACGGTATGGTCAATGCTCTATTTTGAAGATTAACTTCCATAAATCTGAGGCATTGGGTGTGGGGATTCCGACGCCACTGTTGACCCACCTTTCATCGACGTTGCCATTCCGGTGGACTTCAACAGCGCTTACATATTCAGGCACCCAGATCTCGCCTGACCTGTCCCGGATTTACGAGCTGAACTTCCCTCCCCTCTTAGCTAACATTCGTCAGCTTTTGACATCTTGGAATACGGGATTGCGCTCCTGGTTTAGAAGGTGTAATCTACTTAAGATGACGGTTCTCCCCAAGATCCTCTATCTTTTGCAGGCTCTTCCCGTTAAAATCCCGTACTCATTCTTTGCTCAAGTCCATAGTCTTTTTATACGGTTTATTTGGGCAAATGGGCGACCTCGGCTCTCCCGCAGTCACCTGACGCTTCCTAAGCAATTTGGAGGTCTGGCCCTTCCAGATGTAGCGAAATACCACCAGGCAGTACACCTTAGCCGATTACTGGATTGGCGTAGGCATTTTGCAGGCAAGCTGTGGGTGCAGCTCGAACGGAGGCAAACTGCTGCCTCCCTTGGTGGGGCACCATGGGTTGCTGGGGAATTCTTACACCCTATTCGTGCCCACCCCACGGTTGGGGTGACGTTAGCTACCATTCGCCAGCTCTTGTCCCTCTCTTCGATCTCGACGCAGACGTCTCCGCTTTACCCCATTCTGGGGAACCCAGCTTTTGCACCTGGCATGGAAGACCCGGCATTCCGCAGGTTGGATGCCCGTGGCATCTTCCAGGCCTCCCACTTTCTCAGAGGGACCCGATGGCCGTCGATGAACGAATTGACGGTGGCGGTGACCTTTTTCGGTTGGGGTTTTGGCATGCGGCCCACATTCATAATTTTCTACACTCCCTATCGGCACCCACGTTGTTTGCCCGGGACCATATACCTTTCGAGGAATAGTGTGGGTAGTGGCAACCTTCCCAGTCCACTGTCTAAATCAGGGATCCTCAAACTACGGCCCTCCAGCTGTTGTGGAACTACACATCCCATGAGGCATTGTATAACTCTGACATTCACAGACATGACTAGGCATGATGGGAATTGTAGTTCCTGAACAGCTGGAGGGCCATAGTTTGAAGACCCTTGGTCTAAATCCTATAGCTTGCTGATTACTCCGGCGGAAAACTTTGCCTTGCCTTGTCTGGGAAAATAGGAATGGGACTTTCAGCTGCATCTGACCCCAGCCCAACAGTTGAAAATATGTATCCTGGTTCTAAAAACCCTGACTTGTACGAAATTACAGGAAACTAATTCCAAAATTCTTACTCGGTGGTATAGAGTTCCCTCCCTCTTACATAAATTCTTCCCAGACACGTTGGATCTTTGCTGGCGTTGTCAGGAAGAGGTAGGCACCATGTTACACATTTTTTGGTCTTGACCCCGGCTTAAGACCTTCTGGAAAGATGTCCGGGCTCTCATGGGGGAACTCTCGGACCGTGACCTCCCTGACACCCCAGAATTTTATCTTTTACAATTGTCTACTATGCCAATTTCTAAATGCAAAAAATCAATCCTCCCTCATGTGCTTTCTGCTGCGAAATCATGCATCCCGATGTTTTGGAAATCGCCTCGGTTCCCAGGTTTAAAGACTGCATGTGTAATATGGAAGAAATTAACCGGATGGAAGACCTTACCCTTACGGCACAGCACCGGCGGGAGCGTTATGAGAAGATTTGGGATTATTGGAAGTCCCTGATGTGTGACTAGAAAAAAGACATGGGTTGCACGTGGTATCGTCCATGTCAAGGTCTCCCCAGAACAGTACACTGTACCACGTCCTTTTAATAGTCAGAATGTCATTGCAAAGAGAAAATGGGCTTTATAGGCACCAATACCATAAACTATTTAAAATGATATACTTTATTCAAAATTAGAACATAGAAACATGATTAATTACTAGTACTGTATAAATAAGACATATAAACTATCCACTTTGAACTCCTATCCCAAACATTGTCTAAGCCCGTCGACTAATAATGGTAATACATAGAAACTCATGCCCTTTAGAATATTGCATGGTCAGAGATTGCCACAACTTGGTATGGTTTAATCAAGCTCAACATGTTTTGTGACTATGCGCATCTTCAGGAGTTTATTAAATATGTGGATAAATGAGAACAAAAAGGAATAAATACAACATATATCAAACCAAAAAGCTATGAAACCTAAGCAAGCCATTCGCACCTCTCCCATCAATCTCTGTTCCTTTACCTACAGAAATACTGAACCATGGCATCCCCAATCTGAATATGTAATGCTGGCTAACCTTGGTTATCCGTCACCTGAGTAACCTGCACTCAAACCATGCTCTGAAGTCATTCGATCTCTTACAAAAATAATTTTCCCTTAAAAGAACAGAGATCTTCACCTATTATCAAATCTGCCATTTCCTCCATTTCTCCACCTACGCACCAATTTTACATGTCCTCAAAATACCCCAAGAAAGGCATATCCCTCTTTTTCTCCCTATTAACTAACAACACGTCAATTTCTCAAACTCCCACATTGCTTAAGTGAGCTACCTACCTGGGAGAAAGGTTTACTGACACCATGTGGCAGAAGGCATTTCAAATCACAAGCTCTGCATCTCACTGCTCCAATCACTGGGAGCTCTACCAAAAAACTATCCATCGTACCTAGAATGTACCCTGGGCGAGACTCAACATGTTGGAGAGGCTGTGGAGAAACAGGCTCTCTTGTTCACATACTGTGGTCTTGTAAGTCCCTCTGGTCTTCTTACTGCCACCAAATATTTAATTGTATCTCGGTCATTGTAGGGACTTCCACTCCCCGATCGTATCCTTCTACTTCATGATGGTGTTGAACAATGTCTTACTAAGGCCAGAATGATAGTGGTCCATCTACTTCTGGCTGCGAAAGTAAACATAACCAGGCTGTGGAACTCTCTCATACAACCCTCCCTTAAACACACTCTAGGCAACCTTAACTACCAATGCAAGATGGAGAGATTGTTTACATATGTTTCATAGCTTTTTGGTTTGATATATGTTGTATTTATTCCATTTTTGTCGTCATTTATTTTTAGATGATGTTTAAAATCTCCTGAAGAAGCACATTGTCACGAAACATGTTGGGCTCGATTAAACCATCCCAGGTTGCGACAATCTGTGACCATGCAATATTCTAAAGGGAAAGAGATTTCCTATGTATTACCATCATTAGTTGTGGAGCATTCATCTGACACAATTAATTAGGACAGGTTCTCTCCTGACTGTGAACATCACCACCTATATAGCATGACACTGTATAAACTGTTTTTATGTTGATGATAAAATCTTTTTTCAAATCGAGGAGGATGGCATGTTCTAACCTAATCCTAGAGATAAAAGGCAACTTAGCATATCTTTATTCTGATCTCTAATATATTGAAACTTTAATAGTGTCTTAAGATCCCTTCTTTTGCCAGTTTAAATAGGTACAGTAGGCCTTTGGTAATAATGCTATAACTTTCTGTAAGTTGATTCATGTTACATTGATGTCTGTCATGTTGGTGCATAAACTGAAATAATTGCTACTATTCAGACATTGCAGAAAATTAATATCACCTGCTACACAGGTCATTGGGCTAATAGTCATCTGTGACAGTTGCCCAGTCATTACAGCTGCTAACGGATGAAGGTGGCTTTGTGTGGCCTATGCAGCACTTTACAAGAGCTGGTAAGGTGCACTATAAGTCTTACACTAATGTGTCCACTTAACAGTAAACTTGGATCATGACCTTAATAAAATAACAATATCATGCTATAAAAATGTTCTTTCACTGAAATGCTGTGTTTTCATATACACACTATGACAACCTTCAACAATAACAGTTGAAACATTTCTCTTCCAGGGGAGCAACATCCGTTGTATACAGATGCAGACAAAAAGGAACTCAGAAGCCTTTTGCTGTCAAGATGTTGAAAAAAACTGTAAGTTGACAATATCTTTGTATGGATGATTACTCATAAATATTTCTTTAAGATGAATAAAGTAAAATGAGAAAGTACACTCACAAATATACTATTATCCAAATGGGCAGGGGTGTTAGTAGACCCTAGAACCTAGGGCACCTAGGGCACATGCCATGCTTTTACTGACTGTCCCCAGGTCTCCTTTGCAGTAGATCCTGTCAGTCCAAGAATGGTCCTCCAGACAAACCAATCAATCTTTGCTGTACTGTGGTTTACACATTTTTAGAAGTCAACTTATAAATGTTTTATCAAAAAGATTCACTTGACTTTCACCCAGGAATCACACAATTTTTCAAATTAAATCCAAATAGATTTGGAAACCTTGTGTTTAAACATTTATAACTAGAACCTTTATGCAATTATAACACATTATTATTTTTGCAGTAAAAAAGATATTAGACCTAATCTGATCCAGAGAGGGTTTTTTAACCAATAATTATCTCTGGTATGGCATTGCATAGAACATTTGTTGGCCTTTTGCAAGTCTAGGTTCTTTGGCTTTATACTCATGTCAACAAACGGCCAGGGAACTTTCAGCAATACATGAGGAAATAGGTTAAAAAGAAGGCAAGCAAAAAAGAGAACTAAACAGATATGATAGAGAGAGTGTATTAAAAGGAGGAAAAAAAACCTCAAATCCGTTTTTGTTATGCTACAGCATTTTAATTTCACTGAATTTTTATTAAAGTAGTTAAAAATATAGATCACAACATGACAGGTAGATATGGACAATGAGGACTACAGCCACCATTAACATAATTCCTTTCATGAACATAATGAAAATCAACAAATATTCAGATTAGTAAGCAAGCAATATATATGTGATATGTGGCTAACTGGTAGGGGATTTGATGGCTAACCGGAAACTGTCCAAGATGTGCTGCCAAGTACAGGTGGATAGTAGAATCTGTTTCATAATGAAAATAAGAAAATAAATAAAGGAATCCAGATAGCAGGCGGGTATACAGAAGTGTTAGAGGAGAAATAAAGAAAGATGAGGGGAAGGGAAGGGGGGTACCATGATATTGATGACACCCAAATCAGGACCTTGAGGCCCAGCACCTACGGAGAGTTTTAACTTGCTTAAAACATTGAAGGATGAGCATACTGAATCCGCAGAGCCTTAAAGAATTTCTTATATGTGTCTAAAAGAATGCTAGTGAGTTTTTATTGATAAAAATCCACATTCATGGATTGCCACAAAGAAAACTGCTTTTTTGGCACTTTTGCAATAGTCTGTTCTGTTGATAACAGAACATAGGTCACTATTTTGAATTGAGACTTGGTAAGACCTTGGGGTTTAAAATGTAGCAGGAGGCAGTAGGAAATGCCAAGGGTCTCAGAGACTGCAAGAATTGAAGAACCTTGGTCCAGAACTTTGCGAGCATGGGACAGTTTCATCCCGTGTGGAAAACTTCTCCCAAGGTGGAGCAGACACGAAAGCGCATATCAGGAAGAGATGGATGGAGGTACGCTAATTGGGACGAAACTATATACCATCTTGCAAAAGTCTTGAATTCAAATTCAGTAGTGTTTACATTAATAGAACAGGGGGCTATTGTAGCCCAAATCTCTCTTTCTTTAGTGCACCGGAAGTCTTTTTCCTGTTTGGAAATATATAAGCGTGATTTGCATGATTATTAGAGTTATTTAGTTGTGAGTAAAGGATGGAAATCAATTTGGAAGAGAAAGCGAGATGTGTGATAGTAGATATGTTCAAAAAGTGAGGGCTGGCTTGTGATATCTTTGTTGGTGACTATGGTGGAAGCCAGTGTTTTATTTGCATAAAGTGAAAACGTTCAGAAGATGGGGCATGATATTTGTCTTAATTTCTGCCCATGTAAGGCATAGTGAAATATGTGGAAAGCACCACGAAATTCTAGTCCTGAGGAGAATAGTGGATTTCCCAGAAAGGGTATGAGAGGTAAATGCTAAAATATTTGGTTGCGTCCCATAAATGAATAGTATGCCACATTAGACGACTCAGGGAAGCTGGTCTGGACTTGAATGAGATCCAAGGAAGTGAGCAGGGTCAACCCACAAAAGGGCCTATTGCATGGCATACAAGATGATCAATGGGGTGATTTGTGTGCCTGTGAAATATTTGACGAAGTTGGGGACTCCATGTCTGCCCTGCCCCGTGTGTATAAACTAGTGATCGAGCGATATTGTTTTTTCATTGCCGATACCGTAAACGATTTGGCCAATGCATATCAGTATCGGCTGAAATGCGCCAATATTTTTATACATTTAAAAAAAATGTTTTTTTTTTTTCACATGTACTCTTTTGGAGGGATCTGGGGGTCTAAAAGACCCCAAACCCCTCCTCTGCACTTAAAAGCATTCAAAACGCCAAGTTTGGCTGTTTTGAATGCTGTCATTTTTTTTTTATTTGGCGCCAGTACCCGGAAGTGATGTTATGACATCACTTCTGGGTCTTCACATGGAGACCCGATCAGAGCCGAATGCGGCTTTGATTGGGTCTTCGGGGGCTGTGCAGGCTGGTTGCCCAGGTCTCCCGGTGGGACGGGAGACCCGGGCGAGCCGCGGAAGGTGGCGGGAGAGGGGGACGTCCCCTCCCGCTCCTTGTAATGACAGCCGAGCGGCTTCTCAGTACCAGGGTGATACCTCTAGCTGCAGGCATCACTCCGTTACAAGCACTTTCCAGAAATATCATCAACATCAGTAACCTCCTGGGCCGATTCTGATATATCGGGAAAAGTGCATATCGGCCCTTGATATATCAGCTTTGCCAATAATTGGTCGATCCCTAGTATAAACATTGTATATTTTGAGATCTGTGTTTTTATTATTGGACATATAAATTGTAAAACATAGTTCTAGAAATATTTCAGGGTGTGTGATGGAACTGGGATTGGATGGGTGTGAAACAGGTAAAGGAGCTTTGGTAGGACTGTCATTGTGATGGCATTAAATTTCCCTATACATGTTAGGTGGTATCAGGACCAGGAGGAGATCAGATTTTTTTTGGCATTGGAAGGTTGGAGTATAGTTACCTGCTTAAAGAGCATGGTAAGAACAGGTGAGGTGAATTCGGTATGCTACAACATTTCAATATAAGTGCCCATTGGTGCCCTGGGGCTTTTAGGCCTTATTCATATGGGACGTACATAATTGATGTCAGATTGGGAGCTGCAGCGGTGTCCGGGCAGCTGCTACATCCAAACTGACAGCAGTGGGACTGCCTGCACAGGGATGCACAGAACACATGTGCATCCTCATGCAGGTAAACATAGCCCTCCACAGGCATATGGTTTTGTATTGTCTGTGTGAAGGCCTTACATTCGAAAGTTCTACTTGGTCTTAACTGTAGGTGGGACATAAACGTATTTCTCAAGTGATTTGCAATTGCTGCTTATTGATATTTATCATGTGGACTATCATCTCTTTGACAGCAGCCTATATTTTGTTATTTCTTCTATCTGATTGCTCAGTGTATGTGAGCAATCAGGATTGTTTCTGCCCATAGCAGGTGGTTTCTTAGCTGTGATTAAGGCCCTCTGAGGCAGAAAACAAATTTGTTATTTTTAATGCTGTTACAGTAAAGGAAGAATTTGGAGGATTATGCTGTTCTGGATACTTGCTTTACATGCAAAATAAAACAGTGGGTTCACTTACTGTCATCCCCTCAGCTGCTTATACTTACCTTCTATTTGCACCCATGCCTCTCAGATTCCCAACAAGAGTGAAAAGAATAAACACTGTATAAGTTGTAACTCTCTCCAGTTAGAGATACACTAAGGAATCTCAACCCACCCCATGTAATGGTGCTGGCAACAGGCACCCTGCACAGTCAATAAGGAAGAGAGGGACCCAGAGGAATGGGATATTTCACTTTGATTCTGATTACCAGACCAAGCAGTAGGGGGACAAAGGGACAGGAGTATATTTGCACCTGGAGGAATAGAGGAAGGGATAGCAGTTAAAGTTTATGGATAGCCAAAACAATTCTTGTTTTTGTCTTGGTTAGAGAAGAAAGGGTTAGAACCCTGCAGAGTTGTATAAAGTACTCGAAACCCATACTTGAGTAAAAGTACAAGTGCTCGATCAAAAAGTGACTTGAGTAGAAGTGGAAGTGCTCTATCAAAAAGTGACTTGAGTAGAAGTACTAAAGTATTCAACATTTTTTGTACTTAAGTATTGCAAGTAGTTTTTTAAAAATTTTGCTACTCAGGTACTGAAAGTAAAAGTACCAGTAGTTTTGAAAAGAAAATTGCTACTCAAGTACTGAAAGTAAAAGTACAAGTACTGTGATATGTAGTTATTAAAGAAAGAAGTCAAAAGTTTGAACATCATATTGTTTTTTTTTTATTTCAAATGCAGCTTTTATTTATACATACAGTAGCATTTATTTTCATATGGGCTGATAATACACATGTTTTAGCTTCATGAAACCTGCCATCTACTGTTCTGGCAGTGGTAATTTTTATAATTGTAACGAGTAACTATGCAGCACAAAAAAAAAAAAATATCGGAGTAGAAGTATTGAAATCATTAAAAAAATGTAGTGAAGTAAAAGTGGAAGTAGGAGAAAAAAATTCTACTCTAGGAAAGTACAGATACCGCCTTTCGGTACTTAAGTACAGTAGTGAAGTAGTTCTACTTAGTTACTATACATCACTGGAACCCTGTCAGATTTTTGATGCGGTCTGTGTCCCCACTGTGTAGATTTATCCTATCTGTCCACTGGGACTGATTGTGGGGGAAAATACAAAATTTTGCGTTGTCACTAGAGTGGGAATAAATGGTAACCTTTCAAATGCTACAGTGACAACTGTCTGAGGAAATATAACTCACTTTGTAGAGATTTCCTCTCCCTTCCTTTTGTGGTAACAAAATAGGAATTGAAAGAGAAACTCATCAATGGGACACAGAAAGTGAGGGACAATCTTCCCAGTGGGGCCACAGATAAATAAAAGAAAAAAACAGACATGAATTACAATTTACCAATGGTATTCCAGTGTTTCCTTGCAAAGCGCTTCGCTTTACTTTTACCAATATTTCCTTGTAAAGCACTTTGAAAAGCCACCTTTATAGGCACTTTATAAAATAAAGTTTATTAATATTATTTAATATAGAAAGAAACTGGCTGGAGTTAGCCTGTAGCCACTTCATGTTTTCAAAAACCCTTTTAACATCATTTGATTTCCAATTATCCAATTTGCCTTCCTTAGGTATTCAACCTGAGCAATTTTGACGACTCATTGTTTCATACCATTTACCCAGTGAAGTTAATTGCATTTAAATGTTCTGCTAAACTTAAAAGTGTTAAACCTAGCACACAGCAAGCTAAGCGGCCCGCTATCGAACTTTCATACACTGTTATTGCAGTTAGATTGTACGTTCTTCCATGTGTTTTTGTTTCATGACTTGCTGCATGTTCATCTACTGTATTTGGACGTCTGCCAATGTGTTCGACTGTATTGTATTATATGCCCTTCCCCTTTTTCAATAAACGTTGAATTTACAAAGCAGGAAAAAAGCGGAGCCGCTGTACTAACTATCCAATGTTAGTACAACCATCTCCCCTGCTGTTCTATTGTGTTCTGACAGGGGGGTGGCTGAGAGTGCTGTTCGGGAGCCGGTCGGCAGACCTTTTTCGGTCATGCCCCTTCGACAGCCGAACAAGCAGTCTATTTCGGACCGGCTGCAGTACACACGGCCAAATGTTGGCTGGTTTCTATTAAACCACTGCTGCCCAACATTCGGCCCGTGTGTACAGGGCTTTACAGTTTTAAAGGTGGCATTAATTTTCCTCTGATTATCAATCTTGGGATATTTTTGGTTTGATCATTGGTTAAATGTTTTTCTTTGAAAGAGTTGTCTGCCATAAAACCTTTGAACCACTTTATGTGATTATGAGCAGCGTCTACTGGTTTACAGAAATTGTCATGTATAGATCTGTAAATCAAATAAATTACATAGAAACAGCTTGTCTCTGTTTAGATTGCCTTTATTATCTCAACTACTGCAAAACTGAAGATCTGTTCTGATTCTAAGGCTTTAAAATCATGGCATGAAATGCAAAACGAAAAGCAGCTGGAGGCGTGATGGTAATAGAAACGATAAACATTGTACCTTAGGAAAAATTGTACTTTTGTTCTCAAATCATTCTCGCTTGCTTTGGTTTGTAAGCTGCCCAGCACAATTGTAATTCTGATCTCACAGCAAGCTTGAAACAGCACGAGGACTATACAGTATTATTCGTCTCCTTGGGCTGCACTAATCAGGAACCAAAAGAGCTGTTTTTATCAGAAAGGAAAGTATTCGCTTTATTTCATTTTTTTTTTTTTTTTTTTTTTTAGATTGCTCATTTAGCTAAGCATTACCCTTTTTACAGTTTATTAAATTATTTGGAAGCTTGTTTTTTTATACCTGGAGTGAGATATTTTAATTGCATAAAAAATTTTAAAAAATCAGAAGATATCATAGATGCTGAAGCTAATAAAATATGTAACACGTACTGCATCATATTAATTAATGTAATTCTTGGGAATTGTTCTAATGAGTCTGAGACTTAATTTGGGGGATGGAAATGAACAGTATGCATAGTGAACTGCAAGAATAATAGTTGTGTACCTGGTGCACTGGTAAAATAAGCATAGTGCTGAAATAGAAGTGTGGTCAACATATTGATATTTCAAGAGGCAGGGTTTTATTGTGACAAGCCTTTAAGAAGGGGTTTATCAAAGTTTTTCTGAAGATTGAGATACTAAACAAAGCACCAGCTGTGTCCTATTTTCACTCTGAGCAGCCGGTATACAGTACATCTGCAAAATCAAAGCATCGTTTTTGCTGCCATGATGACACGTGCAGACCAAAGGTAGTACAGCACTAATTTGTGGCAATACTAATGAAGCCCAGTGACAATGCATAGACAGCCCAATAGTAATGTACAGGTAGTTGAGCACTGGCAGCACACACAAAAAACTCTGCCCACCCTATCTCCATTTCAGTAAAAACAAGTGTGGCATCAGAAGGACCTTCATCTTCCTTCAAACATAGGTAACTTTCTCTTCCCAATACCCAAAGGAAGGAAAAGAAGGCACAGCCTACCCATTTCTCAGCTTCCTCTTTCTGATATTCATTGCAGTCAGAGGTCACATGACACAGTCATCACCTACTCCAGTCCTTGCTTAATGTGGCCATGTAAAGAGGGAAGGTCCTGTAGCACTACCCCTACAGGAACCGCTTGGTAGATTGGGTTCTCTGTTCTTCTGCTTCGACTCTGAGAACAAGCTCAGCCCCAATGGCACATCAGGTTAAGCAAATGGATACTATACTGCTACTAGGAGCAGAAATATTGATATCCTGCACACAACTAAGGTTCAGTATCAAAAAGCAAACATCAGACTGCTTAGGCTGGACATACACAGTTCAAATCTGCTGACTTGGACGAATTTCGAACTAGCTAATGGGCAGGCTGAATGTACTACGTTTTTCGATCAATCAACTTGGGTACAACCAGCCTGCCAAAATAGTTTGTGATTATCGCTAGCAACTGCTATAGTGCTAGTGATAATTACTGTCTTCTTCTGGTGGGGACGTTTTACCCGCCCCCCCCCTGCCAGGAGAGGACAATTGCTCGGCAGGAGGAATTCCCCTGCCACCAATGTCTGTGTTGATGGGAGAACGGAGCAAATGTCTTTCCTACAACCTCTGCTTGCAGGAAAGAAATTCGCTCCTTGTATGGCCATCCTAAGTGGTAAATAAACCCAACATATTAGTATAAAAAGTGCAGTGCTACCAAAAACACATAAAACACATAAAAGAGCTCAAGACATGAAATATATAAATTGCAATGAAAGATACAGTATATATAATTTTGTCATGATAACAGAAAGTAACTCTCAAATATTAAATCCAAAATTGTCTGTATATATATAGAATCTATTATTAAATAGTTCATAACATGTGTCAGTCCCTATCAAACTGATCAAAAGTATCTTAAATCAAGCTCCACCCTAAATCCTACTATAAGAGCAAAAAATTTCCATCACTGAAAGTTTAAAGGATGGGCGTGTTTACCTTGTATTATGGACCTTTAAATTATAAAAGGTGTTATTGCATTTGTTCCCTTTTAACAGCCGGGGCCAGCTTTAGGCAAATGGCTCCAGGACACATTTAGGCAACTCATAAAAGGATACAAAAAATAAGAATCAATAGTGCCCTCTGTATAAAAATCTAGGTCAATTTTATTAAAACTATAAAACCACACTCACAAGACAAGTTAAAAGTAAATGAACATAGGTACTCAGACTAAGGTAACTCCCATGGCTCACTGCTCTCTGTGGTATCTGACTGATAGCTTTGATGTATACACAATTTGGGCTGCAGCTGTTAGAAAAAAAAATCCACTCTGGACTTGTGCCGGTGTTCCGTGAAAAAACCATACCCGTGAGAAAACCATACCCTCGACACTTCCGAAGGGTATGGATTTCTCACGGTACTTTAACTTGCGGCGCTTACATTATAACAGCTCCCCTGCATCATGCCTCATGTCCGCTCCTTCCCCTGTCACTTCCCTCATCTCCGTTAATAAATATAAAAGCGGATCACGGAGCACAGGTACACCCGCCGCCGCTTTTATATTTATTAGGGGAGATCAGGGAAGTGACAGGGAGAGGAGAGGAGATGATTGATGTTGCAGCAGAACTGTTTTAATGTTACCGCCGCAAGTATTAGTGCCGTTAACATATCATACTCTCCGAGCATGCGCACTTGCTAACTTCTTTCTTGTTCAATCACGTCTGCGGGGCTCTGAGCATGCGCACTGCTGCGCTGCTCTGCTGTTTCAGACCGGAAGTGACGAGGGGTATGGTTTCTTCACGGGGTATGGTTTTTTAACGTTACACCGGAACAACTGCTTTGAAGAAGTCAATCCAGACGTAGGGTCTTCTTGCAGGGAAGAGAACGCTTCTTGGAATTCAGTCTGAGAAAATACAACTCTCTCTCCCCTTATACCAGCTCACATTGGGAATTGTAGCTCAATAGTCCATGGACTGCCATAGTAAAGTTTGTTTCCTGAACTTCATCTTCGATGGTTCAGTGCTGCCAAGTCACTTCTGCTCCCTCTGCTTGTCAGCTCCCCCTGGTGGATGGAAGTGAGGTATTGTTAACTCATTCAGCTGAAGTCCTTTGGGAGCACAGAGAGCACTGCAGCACAATGTTCTAAATCACTCTCTGTCGCTAGCCAAGCACCTGGCTGCAGTCCTATGTAGAAATAATTGACAATTAAAGTCTTTAGGTCCCCAAAATGTTGGTGAAAGCCAGGAAATTTTAACAAAATGTTGCCATTTTGGCTAAAGCATTGCAGTCAAGAGAAGGAAGATGCTTTTTTTTCTACATACATATGCAGCACGGTAAGTGAAAATGACCATTTCCAATTTGGAAAATGTGTACTTGGGAACCAAACAAATGCATTTCTAAAATTTTCAACATTATAGAAACATTTTATATAATAAAAGTTTATATAGAACATAAGGGTTCTTATTCACAATAATCCTGCTAGATTCATTCTGCCAATTTTCTTTGCATGTTATTACCACGTTTTACTGTTTCAGGTATACAACTTTATTTTCCGGGGAATCGCCAAAACATATGAATACAGAGAGAATTTTGTGACTCTTAAATGAAATCATTAATAAATAAGACCCTTTATATTATATATCTTTCTCTTGTTACTTTTGGCTGGTGTTCTGTTTTAGATTGTAGCTTTGGTGGATGCTCAGATTCTTTGGTACTGCTGTAATACTGGGATCCTGTTGTACTTACTTTTAAATTATCACCAGTTGGTCATCAATTGTCATTGTTACTTTCAGTGATTATTACAATTTTTGCTTACATCTTTCTTTATTCCTTTAGGTAGACAAGAAAATAGTACGAACAGAAATCGGTGTACTGTTACGCCTTTCACATCCAAATATTGTAAGTATTTTTCATTAGAAACAAGAAATGCTTTAAAACTATTTTAAAAGTCTTGTTCAGCTCTTGTTTGGAAGCTTGTTTTAAATTGGTTGTAACCCTAACAAAAAAATAAAAAACATCCTATTTCTTTCAAGCATGATCTATAGTACAGTGCTATTGTTGTGTAAATTGTCGCCTCCTATGTTGTTATATACCTGGTTGATCCTACCTGCTCCTGTGTCCCCCTGTCTGTGCTGACCACGGTAATCATGGCTGGTGAGCCATGGTACCGTGGTCAGTTTACTTGCCTCTGTCATCCCACTCACTGCTGTGAGTCTCTCCATTCTCCCTCTTCCTCCCTGCCTGTCAGTGTGAGAGCAGCTCTCCTTCGCCACTATTTAGCTGCAATATACAGCAACATTTCTTGTATCCCCCTGGATTATGATGGCATCAGCTATAGTGTGTGTGTGTGTGTGTGTGTGTGTGCGTGTGTTTTTTTTTTTTTTTTAATGAAAAGGCTAAATACCTTTTCCCACACTGTTGCTGTGTCGTCATGTGACTTCCCTCTGATGGCCGGCTGACATCACAGGGGAATCTCAGCCCCTCCCACTGCTCTCCATAGATGGGGGAAGAAGAGTAGAGGGGGATCATGTGACCACACCGCTGTGGTGTGAGAAAAGGTATTTAGCCTTTTAATTAAAAAAAAAAACACACACACACACACACTGTAGTTAATGCCAGCATAATTCACAGGGGATACCAGTAAAATCACAATGTGACTTTACAAACACTGTATATATAACAGGCACAGTTTTGCACAGTTTTGTCTTTTAACTATAGATGTCCACACATTGCAATCCCTGTACCCGCACCAACAACTGCACAAACAGATTGTAACATGTTCAGCCACAAATGAGTGTTGGTAGTTTGAAAGTGAGTTCCAGGCAAACAGGTAACTATATAGATTAAATGCAGATAGGGAGTTGTTTTACATATTTACATACTGTAGTTGGTGTGGTTGAAAGAATACTCCAGTCCATCCATTTCAAAACCTATTATGTGTGTGCGTGTGTATGTGTTTATGTCAATAGTACATCATATACCCCTGTATGTTGTGGTAGTTAAGGTGCCCATCTAATAGTTCTTTTAAACTATCGATGCTCCCTGTTGATACCACTGCTTGTGGAAGAGAATTCCACATCCTTACCGCTTTGACAGTAAAGAACCCTCTACGCAGTTTAAGGTTAAACTGCTTCTCTTGTAATTTTAGTGAATGGCCGCGTGTCTTTCTTAATTCCCTTTTACTGAAAAGTTTTTTCCCTAGGCTAGGATCACCAGTAAGGTTTTTGTATATCATATATCATATCCCCTCTCAAGTGTCTCTCGGTGCTTGTAGTCTTTCCCCATAGCTGAGATCCTCTAGTCCCTTTAATAGTTTTGTTGTCCTTCTCTGGACTCTCTCCAGTTCCAGCACATCCTTCCTGAGGACTGGTGCCCAGAACTGGATGGCATACTCAAGATGTGGTCGGACCAGAGTCTTGAAGAGTAGGAGAATTATCATTCTATCTCTGGAGTGAATCCCCTTTTTAATTCATGCCAATATTTTGTTGACTTTGCTTGCAACAGCCTGGCATTGCATGCCATTGCTAAGCCTGTCATCTACTAGGACCCCCGGGTCCTTTTCCATCCTAGATTCCCCAGAGGTTCTCCCCCCCAACGAGTAACTTGCGCTCGTATTTTTGGTACCCAAATGCATTACCTTACATTTTTCAACATTAAACCTCATTTGCCATGTAGTTGCCCACCCCATTATTTTGTTTAGGTCTTCTTGTAAGGTTTCCTCATCCTGCGTGGAAGTTATTGCCCTGCTTAGCTTTGTATTACTATTACTATTACTAATACTAATACTCAGTATTTACATATACTGAGATTGAGCTATTTACCCCATCCTCTACATCGTTAATGAAAAAATTAAACAGGATTGGTCAAAGGACAGATCCTTGGAGGACCCCACTTTCCACACCAGACCATCGTGAGTACTTGCCATTTACCACCACCCTCTGGACTTGCCCCTGTAGCCAGTTTTTTAATCCAGGTACATACCTTAGTTTGTACATTAAACGTTTGTGGGGGACTGTACCAAATGCCTTTGCAAAATCCAGATACACCACATCCACAGGCCTTCCTTTAGGTGAAAGCTCACTTCTTTATAGAAGGTTAAAAGATTGGTCTGGCAAGTACGATTCCTAATGAATCCATGCTGATTACCACTAATGATACTGTTTTCATTACTAAAATCTTGTATATAGTCCCTTATCATCCCCTCCAATAGCTTGCAGACTATTGATGTTAGGCTAACTGGCCTGTAGTTCCCAGGGATATATCTCGGCCCCTTTTTTATATATTGATGCCATGTTGGCTTTTCTTCAATCAGCTGGTACCAATCCCATCAATAAACTGTCCATAAAAATTAGAAGCAATGGTCTAGCGATCACCTGACTGAGTTCCTTAAGGACCCTTGGGTGTAAGCCATCTGCTCCCGGTGACTTATTTATGTTAAGTTTTTCAAGTCTTTTTCTGATTCTGTCTTCTGATAGCCATGAAGGTGCATTTTGTGACGTGTTAATAACATTACAGTCTTGGTTACTATATCCCCCTGTTTCCTTTATGAAGACTGAGGACAAGAATACATTCAAAACCTTTGCCTTCTGTCTGTCTTTTGTAGCCAAGTTCCCTTCACCTACCAAAAGCAATGGTATTTCTATCCTTCTAGCCCTGAGATTTAGCCAACTCTTTCAAACAGCACAGCCCTATCTAGCAAGGCAAGAGACCTGTTTTTTCCACCGGAGTTAGGTAAGACTTGCATGTCTTGTGCCTCCCCAGTCTGTGATGGAAAAGTGAAAGGAAAAGCAGCAGACTGATGAGCTTATTCTGTCACTCTGCTCTCTCCTCTTATCATCACATACTCTTATTAGCACATGAACACTGCAGGACAACCAATGCTATTTTGCTGCTTCCCCCTCTGCCAAGCTCAGTTCTGCTGTACATGGTCTACAAAAGTCTAATGCCATGTCAAATTAAGGTACATACATTGCTAGTATTAAAAAAAAATACATTCAATGATGTATTGATTACAAAAATATGTAACATGTCCCAAAAGGTGAGCTTATCCTTAAAGATATTTATTTTGCTTTAAAATTTTAGCCTAATAAGAGAAGGAAAGACTTTTATTTCTAATAAATGTATTGTAAGCACAAAGCCAGCAGTAAAGGAGAGTGACCTGATCGTCCTTGTACATTTGCACTGGTAGTAAATCCCTAAACTATAGTTATGTTAAAGTTCAACTCCAGCAAAATCCTTTTTGTTTTCAACAGTGTGCATAAAGGATAAAACTTCAAACAGGCTTATATCTGTAGTCTGTTTCCCCATTGGGGAGATTTATCCTCACTTCCTTTGTAACAAGAATTGAGAGGATTTTGCTCCATAGGGGCAGATAATGCAACAAAACAATTATTTTTTCATTAACACGGGGAAGAGTTAGAACCTCTGTAAGATTATTATTGCAGCCTAAGTCTTTCTGACAAATACTTTGATTTCTTTTACTGCTGTCACAGGGCCAGGAAGGGAGGGTGGTGGACGGCAATCAACATTTTACAGTATTAACTCCTCCCAAGTCTATCCCAGGCTAAGAGAAAAAAGTTTTGGCTAGAGTTGGGTTTTAATAAACAAGAGTAATTTATATATATATATATATATATATATATATATATATATATATATATATATATATATATATGTTAATGTATGAGCCTAAAATACATTTGTATGTATAAGAAAATAAGATCAAATACTTGAGAAAATATTGGTTTACTGACATCTGTTTAGGCTGTTCTAAAAGAGAGCCAATTACAACTGTTTTAGAGACATTAGATTATAGGCTATTTCACTGGCCAAGAATATGAAGGCTGTATTGTTTTCTGCAAAGCATTGTACACTCTTTTAATTATCTAAATAGAATCAATAAATACTTTTAGCACCACTTAAATCCAGGCCAGTTCTATGAAATGCTTGCCAGAGTAGGCAAGGCCCTTAGCTGTCATTCTTTATGAAAAACAGTTTGTTCCTGGGCAGACATCAGCATGGAAATGGCAGATGTGTACCTTTTCAGTGGAAGAAACTAATAAATGTCCACTCACTAGCTAATTGAATTCAAATGGACTTTTTCTGTATTGTTGAAGACATCTACCATTAATCCAAGTAGTATACTCAATTCCAATGAAGATCAGGAACATTTCTCAATATTTACAGAGCTTGTCCAGTTATATATGACTAACTATGACTAAATATACCATGGCCTCGTTAAATGAGAACCTTCACAGACATATTGGTATCTCACTGTTTCTTCTATAACGGAATGTGTGTTTCATTTGGAGTAGTGTTTTTTTCAAAGTATTGTGCAATTTAAAATATATCTGAAACCAAAACTTTTTATTGGTTTTAATATAGTATGGAATGGATAATACTTCTGTCCAGTACCCAGCAGTGCAGTTATAGGCATTTCCCACTCCAGTGAACAGCTGAACAGTGTTGACCTAAAGAGCAATTAGCATGAATTGAACAGTAGTTTCATTGTATTAAATGTATTTTTCTAGTACCTGTACTTTACAGTTACAGGGGATCACAATAAAGCTGTGCCTCCAGTAATTTATTTCACACTTTTTGACATCTAGGTCGTTTATGGCTCTTATGACTACTTTTTTATGGTTAGTGAATGGTAGCTGCAGGGAAGAAGAGAGATATTTTACTAGATATATTGCAGATATAATGGGAGAAAAAAATCTCAACAGCATTAGGAAGTGTGTTCTTAGCTGTCCAGGTTTCATGGAAGTGCTTGAAGCATACCTACTGCTTGTACAGAAATCTGCAGCCCTTTGCTCTTGTAGAGTATTGCATCCTCAGTGTCCTCATTAGCTCCATCCGGTGTAGCTGCATCCTCGGCCCTTTCAACTAAAGTCTTCACCACAGCCATGCAAGACTTTATGCCCCAAATCCTCCAGTTATTTACTGACTCTGATCACAGAGGCCACAAGCACACTCCCACATGCTCTGCTGTAAATTCTATATTTGAATTGCCCTGCCGTGGTCAGCCGCAAAATATTCTGTCTGATTCCAAATTGCTCAAGTCCTTGATTGCTGCTGTTACCTCTGAGAAGTTGCAGTCTACTGCTGGGAATTCTAAAAAAAAAATGGCAGACACAGCGGCTTTGGCACCCAACAGGAGATGTGGGGCACATGCTTCAGCCAGCACTAACAATGCTCATGCTCTGGGAGACAATTCTCCTCCTTCCTGCAGCTGGGTTTGGACCAGCATTTGGCTCTAAGCACTTTCAAGGATCTGTTTTTTGCCCTTTCTATTCTGTTTCAGATGCCATTGGCCTCTCACTCTTTTATTAAGACCTTTGTGTCTCCTATGTAACTCCCCCTATCTTTTTCCCTGTGACTCCATTGGATCTGAATCTGGTTCTCTCAGTGCTTCAGAGACTGATGTTTCAACCCATTTCAACCCACATATTTTTCTTTACCCTCACCCACAAGGTTGTGGTCCCTGTAGCCATTATTAATGAGAATCCAAGCTGGTGGTCCTCTATTGCAAGGGACACTTTATGGTTTTGCATAGGGACAAAGTGGTGTTAAGCTCAAGAACGTTCTTCCTGCCTAAGGTAGTTTTTGCCTTTTATCTCAACCAGGATTTTCTGCCTTTCATCTCAACCAGGATATTGGTCTTCTGTCTCTCTGTTTGGTTCCAGTTCACCAAAATTAGATTTCTCTTCATTGTCTGGATATGGTTCAGACTGTGGGAATCTATCCCTCAGCCACTGCATTTTTTAGAAAGACTGGTTCTTCCTTTGTCTTTCTGGAGGACCCTGAAAGGATGCACTAACTATCATTCCACCATCCCTGGGTAGCTCAGGCAGACCATCATCCACACTTATGGATTCCTCGGGATTGGGTTCCATCCTTACCTGTCAAGATTTAATCACAAGGTCTGTTGGGGCTTCTTGGGCTTTTCAGGCATCAGGCAACTGTTCTTTAAATTTGTAAAGCTACCACCTGGTTTTATATTTACATTCTGTAAGTTCTATCAGGTGATAGAAAGTAGGAATTCGTACTCACTCAAAAATTATTTTCTTGGAGTCCATCGAGGGACACAGGCCCGACCCCTCTGTGTTTATGATTGTGCTCTTGCTTTCCTACTAAACTGAAGCTTACTGGTAGTCAGTGTGGTTATCCTGGGAATTTTTTCCCTTTTTTGTTTGCCAATGTCCAATACTCTTGTAGGCTGCAGTTTAACCCAAAGGTTAGCAACCTAATGTGTCCCTAATGTACTCCAAAATAAAGATTTTACGGTAAATACAAAGAATGTAAAAGTTGCATACCATGTTCCTACGCCACAATTTTTTTGCAACTACCTTGCCTTTTAAAAGGTACAAGAGATTTTATAGTGTGGTGTGAGAGAATGAATGTCTCCCCTTTATCCAGTACTGATTTGGGAGAGTCAAATTGGTTGCTTTTGGCAGAAAGAAGAAATTGTTTTTTTATCAGACATTTTGCTAAAAATGGCCCTTTATCATTAACTCTCACTTTCTTGAACAAGTTATACCAATTTAGATACTTGGCTTTTGAGGCTTACGTTTTGTAAAGAATACATATTAATGGTATGTGTGATATAATTATATCTAGTATTAATATTTAATATCATTCACCTACAGATCAAATTGAAGGAGATTTTTGAAACCCCTGCAGAAATTAGTCTTGTTCTTGAACTGGTGACAGGAGGAGAACTGTTTGACAGGTGAGGATTGAAATTGCAGAGCAGAATTTGATGGCTCTATATAATGTTGGTACATGAAAATGCAAGGTAATGTCAACTTTATAGAAGCTAGGCTATACAATGCAAGTAAATACCTGTTATTACCATAAGACCCTGAGGCTCAGATGCCTATAGTACTGTCCTACTGTCCCTATTCCTGTGTCCACATTTTTTCCAGCTGGTTATTGTTCCTCTGGAGGGCCTCCCTGTAATCCAGGCATACTTCTGTGTCCTGCAAATTGGTTTGTGTTTTCATGCCTGAGAAAGTACAGCTTCAACTGTACTTCCTGGCTGCTTTGGCTGTAGGTCTCAAAGACCCCAGTGCTATGGTCCTGCCCCCCCCCCTTTTTTTTTCTCCAGGCCATTCACAAAACACACAACCCCAGACTCTGTGTTGTGAATGTCTTGGAGTAGACGGAGGCAGGGACATGTTCATTGTGCTGGGGTCGGTGTGATAATATATGCTTAGAACAGCTTGCAACTAGAATTAACCAGGAAGTACATCAGGAGCTGTACTTCCTCTGGCATGTAAAATAACTCTGATTTTCAGGACATAGACATATAAGTGCTAGCAACATGTGAAGGTAATTTTGTCCAAAGTTTGGCTTTAAGCTCCCTATACTTGTTACAGTCTGACTCTACACTTTATGTACAATTTCCTTTAGATTTACCAAAGCAATTAATATAAGAGCCTACAGTGCCTTGCAAAAGTATTTGGCCCCCTTGAACTTTTCGACCTTCTGCCACATTTCAGGCTTCAAACATAAAGATATAAAACTGTAATTTTTTGTGAAGAATCAACAACAAGTGGTACACAATCATGAAATGGAACGACATTTATTGGATATTTCAAACTTTTTTAACAAATAAAAAACTGAAATGTGAAATGTGGCAAAAGGTCGAAAAGTTCAAGGGGGCCGAATACTTTCGCAAGGCACTGTATGTAAACCATACATTAAATATGTATGCACAACATAGTTGTTGGTAAATCTAAAGGAGATTGTAACATTAGATTGTAATTGCGTGGTGAGGTTTATACAGTGGTTCTTCTCTCCCTCAGTTCAAGTATATACAGTATAAAGAATTCTCTATGTGGCTACTGCTGCAGTTGCAGTAATGCTGAAAATAAATTATACAGCATACCAATTTACTCTCCTACACACGCTGGTTAGTGAGCCTCATTATTGCACGTTGAGACTCGCTAGCCCAACTCAGCAGGCGCATGCAGTGGGTAAATCATGTTTTATGCCTGTATACTGCTACATTACGAAGTGTTAGGAGTTTGTTAAGACTAATTTAACTATTTTTTAATACAGTTATTCAAATCCTTAGCAAAGTTCAGTATTTATGAGGCATTATCATACTATTAAAATAAACATTTGATGTGTCTTAGTATCTAAAAACATCTCTTTACAGAGGATTAGCCATGTAATCAGCAGTGCTTTAGTGGAAGTACACTGCCTTTAATCAACATGCTTCTTATCTTTTATGAGTGACTGATTGCCATAAAATGTACATTATCAGCCTCATACTGAGTAGTCAAAGTGCTCCACTAAGCAATTTAATTGAAATGTATCTAGCTCTAACCACTTGAATGTCCCCAAGGAACACCAAAGTATGGATATGCCTATTTTTGTCTGATTTTGGATGAACTATTGTTTATGCCTACATTCTCTTTTTTAAGAAACCCGTCTTTTTATATGGGGTCTTTTGTTAAATACGGGTGCAGAAAAGGGTTTAGTAGGTAACTAGTTCATTACAACAAAGTATTGTAGAAAATACCCCCTGGATTTCTCCTAGAAAATGTAAACAGACTGTGTCATTTTGCGTATTCAATACTAATTTCTCAAGTTTTCCCAAGCCCCCCTGCCATTCTAACCCTATGTAGCTTTGTTTTAGATAGAGCTTACACAAGGTTGATGATGTCATCCTTTCCTTTACATCACAGTGTTTCGGACAGACGATTGGCCATTCAGGCCCAGAACAGTGCTTGATATGAGGAGATCCCCATGTTCCCCCTACCCAGGAACTTTGTGTATTTCACTGTGGCTTCAACAGATCAATGCAGCTGTGGGAAGCATTGTGAAAGTGAATTTCCATCAATATCTGCAATTATTTGCTCTTATCAAGTAGATATAACAAAAAGCATCAATGAGTATATTTAAAAGACCAAAATGGAACAAATAGGATAAGTTCATTGTTTGGGTTTACATACACTTTAAGTCAGCCACTTTTCCTTTGGTAATAGATTAGGACAGCACACTATTGAATGTTCATGTATATTTCCGATGCATTTAATCCTGTTCAAAATAATTTACTTTTAATAATTAAAATTCTTTAGTCCTCAGTATTTTACATCTTGCAGTTACTTGCTTATTTCAAATTCCCTAATTTTAAATTACATTATTATTATTATTAATTATGTAATTGTATCTGACATTTGAAATACTGAATAACATAGCGCTGTAGACAAACATTGAGGCTAGGTTCACACTGAATTTGGAGCGGCTCACAGCAGGGGGTACGGTGCGTCCCCACGCACCATTTCAGGTCCGAATTAGGTCCGAAATTTTGACTGAATTTGGACCTGAAATGGACCAGAAGACGCATGGGACTTTTCTGCAAGCTGATCCGCAGCAAACATGGCGGTGTGTGAACCGGCTTCATCGAGAGGCACAGGGACACACCACAAGCCCAGCGCAATAGCAATTGAAAGCATCTGATGTATCGCCATGCCTGTTTTGTTGACAGCTATGAAATGTAGGATTTCCCGTAACTTTTCTGTCATTCTATCTTTGCCTATAGGACAGGAAATAACTAGTAAAAATGTGAAAAGTGTTCTAAATTCTTCTTCCTCCAACTTCATCCAAAAAAAAATATTTTGTATAAATTTTCACTTTAAGTGCCATGCAAAATGTAACTAAAATTCAGTTTGTCTGCAAAGCATTGATATGTTGGCACATTATTGAGAGCAGACGGCCCTGTCATTGGAACTGCAGGAGGTGCAGCTGCTCTCACTGATAAGGGTCAGTTTAGGCCAAGGTAATCTAAGCATTCCAATTGCCTGCCATTGCCAGTGAAGGAAGTTGGTTTGAGCTATTATTGCGGATCCACTGTTTGAAATAGCCAAACTGTTACATGTAACCTTTACTTACTAGTTATGCTTTTTGTAAGACTTGTCTCTTGTGTTTTTTACAGGATTGTGGAAAAAGGATATTATAGTGAGCGAGATGCTGCTGATGCTGTAAAACAGATTTTAGAAGCTGTTGCGGTAAGTATTTTTTTTTTTTTTTTATCGTATTATTCGATTTCTGCTTTATAAATTATTGGTTAAGTGAAGAAAAAAAGAAAGGAAAGCTGTTGCCTATGTTGATCAGCTTCCATCAATTTTTTTTTTTTTTAAAGGGTCATCCACCAAAAACGAATATGTAAATTATTGGTTGCTGGACGATTAAAGCTGAACTACAATGTACTGGTGCTCCACTCACACTGGCAGGTTAATGCTTGTTTATGCCTAGGGTACCAGCAAAACAGACTTCTACTTTGCCCATTCCTTGCTCCAGCAGGCTCGCTCCACGCTGTGGAACTGGCCACTGCAGTCTGTTCTCCAAGGCGCTCAAGCGGTCAAAGGGAATTTGACATCATCAAATGCAATGCAGGGTCAGTAGTTTGGCATTGTATATAATGACGCCAAGGGCCTGCCCACATGCTGAATTGCAAGGGAAAAGAGTTGAGCACCAGCCACTGTGGAGTGGGGGGATCTGGTATGTAGAAATCATTAACAGACAAATGCACAACCTCCTGTGCTTGAAAGTGGTTCCCAGAGGTAGTAAACTCTTATTTCTGTATTCACATTCTGGCTTTCACGGACATGCCACGCTTTGCTGCCCTCTCAAGACTGGGGAAGTCTAGACACACTGCAGCTGTACAACAAACAAAGGGAGCACCAGCCTAGTGCATTATCTTCAAAATATCCTTTATTGTTACAAAGTGATAGTAGGTACAATACTTACAAACCAATAGGTACATCAAAGCTTGTCATAATAAATCAGCTTCAAGTCCTCGATATGTCACTTCTCATAGAGGGATAGTATGAGTCCAACAGGCTTATGCGTTTTGAGAGACCTGCTGTCTTCCTCAGAGCCCAGGGCTTCAGTTCTAAGGTCTATACACTGCCACAAGAGGAGCTGGAATAAGCGAAGGTGAGCAAAAACACCCCACAGGGACAGATGTAGCAAAGTGCCCCCCGTGTAAGTACATGTATTTCCCTTCCCCTTCCTTTTGTTCTATAGTGCAAGGCATCAGTTGAGACACCATGAACAGTGTATCCCACTTGTCACCTGTCCAGGTTAAAGCAGCAGAAGGGGTATTGGAGGGTTCCGACACCCACCCAAAGTACATCTTGTGTACATGGGTCTTTAATCTCTAAAGGCCATTCTGCAGTTGTACAGCCTTCAGAAATGGTGCATTCTCCTGTGACACCCTGAGCTCCCAGGAAGTCAAGAACTATGGCAGGGAGTTCTTGCAGCAGGAGTATTTCTTCTATTTTCCTTACATGTGACTAGTACTTTAAAATGACCCTGTCAACCAAGGGTCACTTCTGAAAGCACTGTAAAAAAAGCACCTCTGTACTTACCTTTTGGTGTTCCTAGTCCTAAATGTCTTCACTTTACAGGCTGCTGCACTTGTTATACACCACTGTGTGTGTGTGAATACCTGCTCTGCCTGCTGCATGTAATGTTTCCTCCTGCCGTTTCATATGTCACTACAGGACGTGTTAGCTGATGGGAGAAACCACTATGTGTGGTGGGGGGTAACAGTTATTCAACCTATATTAAAGGGTTGAATACCTACAGCAGCTGGGGGACCCTGTGGTGTCAGTCATTTTAAGCCAAAAGGAAATAATACTTTTTATGAGGCCTCATGCAGATGGGTGCTTAAGGTCATATATAGTGAATTGCAAGGGTATTTCCACACCTGCCAGACAAAGCTGTAGTGTACAGCTGTCCATAGAAATAAATGGCTGTACGCTAGCTATATGCAGGTATATACTATACTTGCATAAACAAAAACACAGGGGTAAATAGCTGGATGTTCCCAGAATTCACGCCTGCACGTGAGTTTACGTAAGAAAAGCCATTCATTACTATGAGCAGCTCTATGCTGCAGCAGTGTTGCTTGGGTGCAGAAATGTGCCTGCAGTTTTATGTTGTATGGCCTAATCTTTCCATTTGCATCAGACCTTTGTCAAGCTTGCAATAAAATGCCTAGAGGTGATATGTGTTTGCTATAGATTCTAATTTTTATGTATGGTTTATACAGTTTATTATTTACCTTTATTCTATACAGTATTTATACCAATTGCCCCCTTTACAATTACTTGCTGCTAGAACCTAGCTTTTCTCTGTTAGCGAAATACAAGCCTGGAAGAACATCACTTAGATGAGATCACCACTTCCCCAAGAGAGAGACCAGCCTTATTACATTTCATCCAGAAACCAATTTATTTATTGGTTCATATTCTACACAGCTGCAGTGCACAGAGCAAACAACCCCTGTTAAATTCTTTTTGTGTAAATCCTCTCCAGACAGCGAAATCATCAATTTATATCTAGTAAAAAAGACAATAACCTTATGTTTTACGAGCATTGTATTATGTTTGTGTTATAGAAATTAGTGGAAATGCTGAAATCTTTGCATATATTACAAAATCACAAATTACTACAATTATGTGTGAAAAAAACATTAAATGTCATTTAAATAGATCTAGTATAAATACCTGAATTTGACTTGATTTTAGTTTTGTTATTAGAATGCAGCAAGATGAGCACATCAGTTTTTTGCTGCTGATCAGACTATATTGCTTAAAGAGTTACTTCACCTTTTCAGAAAAAAAATAAAAAGGCGAACTAACACTGTAAAACTATTCCCCCCCAACCCCTTCATTCTCTGCTGTACAGTGTTTACCTAGGTGGGTGATGAGCTGCCAGTGCTCACGCAACCAGTATAACCGTCCAGGGATTCGCTCTTCTCCCTTTTCTCTGTGCAGTACCTCCAGGATGGATCACTGTGATTCTCTGTGCTGGCGCTGATCAATTAGAATCACTCTGATCCATCCCGGAAAGAAGAGCATGCATTTTAAATCCCTGGACCGCTGCATCGGCCGCACGGTTACTGACAGCTCATCACCCACAGAGGTATTTACAGTGGCGAGCGGGGGGCTGGGGTTAGTTCATTCTTAAAAAAGGTAAACTTACATTTCTCTTTCATTCATTGACGGACACAGCTCCTTAGGATTCTTGACCATTGGGTTATACTGCCCCCTACACAAGTAAGACACTAGGCAGAAAAAGAACTTGACTACACCTATGGGCAGTTACAGTATGTATGCTCCCCCTCTCTGCTGTACGTACACAGTTTGTTTTCTGCCTAGTCAGGAGTAAGGACCTAGTTCCTTGCTGGGATCTCTGGTCCTGGCAATTTTTTCCCTTTTTAAATGGCTTTTTTCATCCTGTTTTTTTTTCCCGCGAGATCTACAGTCAACTGCTGGACTGGGCGCTGGGCTGGAAAATCAGGAGCGAGCGCGCGCAGGCCACAGTTCCACGCTAGGTCGGCCGCGACATAGCCCCACTGGACGGGGGCTGGCCCGCGACATAAACGCCTCGAGAGGTTGCATACAACCGGATCTTGGCCTAGGTTGCAGCCTTCCTCCTGACCGACAGTCCCTCATTTAGATGGCAAGGAGGTTCTGTCTGGAGCGGTGCCCGCCTGGTTCCCAGTATGGTGAGTAGCTGTCCCCCCTCTCCCCCTGGAGGGTTCAGGGGTGGACGCAGGGTCTCCCTGGGATTGTCAGACCCCCGGGTTCCCCTCCTTTTCGTTAGGCCCCCCTGTATTCTGGTGGTTCCTGTGGGTCATCTAGCCCCCCACCCACTCCGCCCCCATCTGGGGTAGTGTGGTGGTCTGGGCTGTTTCTAGGGCTGAGGCATCTGCTGTAATTGTGGTGGGGGCTGGGGGGGACTGTACCTGTGTGGGGTCTCTGTGCCCAGTTCCCCCCTTCCTTCTGGTATCATTCCTGGGTCCCAGGGATCCCTCCTGGGTCCCTGGGAGCCTTGTGGAGCCACGCGGGGGTGGCCATTTTCTTGTAGCCTGTGTTAGTCTATGGCCGGTGGCCTTGTTTGTGTAGTCTGGTGGCCATTTTTTGTTGGTCCAGCATACTACAAAGCTGGGGCCATTACAGAGGAGCCTCTGGGCAGAGATTTTGGCTGTGGGAGCTCCTCCTTTTTCCCTGGTGCTGACTCCTGGGTCTTTCCTTTCCCTGGATGCCACGATTGGAGCAAGTGCTATCCTGGTGCAGCCAGTGCCTCTCTGGTGGGGTGGTGAGTTTGGTGGGGTCCTCCCTCTCTCTGCTGCAGGATTGTGGGGTGCTCTGTTGCTGGTGACCTAGTGGTGCTACCAGTGCGGTGGGGTGTTCCTGGGCAGTGTTTGACACATTTTGTGGGGATCCCCCTAATCATGGATGGAGTCTTTGGAGCACGTTTCCCCACCTGACCCTCTCTCAGAGGCTGTGGGGTCCTCGGGGTCCCAACGATCCATTGATGCACTGACAGCGGTCCTAAAGTCCTTTGCATCCTGGGTGGAGGTGGTTTTTGGGTGGCGGGCTAGCAAAAAGCACCCCTCGTCTTCCCCTACCTCATCTGTCTCCTTTGATCCTGAATCTGATTTGGCCGCTGCGGACATGGCCCACCCTGTGGGGTCTGCTGTCACGCGTCCTGACTTTTCTGATAGTAAGGATGATTCTTCCCTACCTGTAGCTGCCTACAAAAAGGCGCTGGTGGACACACTGATTGTGTCTGTGCGTGAAACTTTAAAATTGGAGAATGCAGCTGAAGCTGCGGCAGAAGCCCCGGTCGCTTTTGGCACTCACAAGCCGTCTAGAGGGGCCAAGGTGTTTCCTTTTTACTCACAAAAGTGTTGGCTCTGGTTCTGGTGTTGCTGTGTCAGCGGGGAATTGCAGTACTGGGTTACCTTGACGACCTCCTCCTGCGAGCGGAGTCCTCTGGGGTTCTGATGGATGATGTGGAGATTACTATACAGACCCTTAGGGAGTTCGGCTGGCTTCTGAATTACCAGAAGTCTGCTCTGATTCCATCCAGAAAATTGGATTATCTGGGTCTGACTCTGGACTCAGCTCTAGTCAGAGTGTTCCTTCCTCTGGACAAACTCCAGAAGTTGCATGCTGCAATTCATCTCCTGCTGTCCAACAGATGGTCATCCTTCTGAACTTGCATGCGGGTGCTGGGCCTGATTCAGTCGGACAACGCCGCGGCAGTGATTTATGTCAATCACCGGGATGGAACAGGAAGTGAGTTGGCAGCTCTGGAGGTAGCTGGCATTCTACGATGGGCAGAACGCTTCGTTCTGGCCCTCTCCGCTCTGCACATTTCTGGAGTGGAAAACTGGCAGGTGGATTATCTCAGGAGGCAGGTGTTGGACCAAGGGTAGTGGTCCCTTCACCCGAACATGTTTCATCAAGATGCCACAGATGCTCTCAAGCTTTTGCTGTGGCTCTTGTGCAGAATCAAGGCAGAGGGGCTTCCGGTCATTCTAGTGGCCCCAGGCTGGCCTCGCCGGTCTTGGTGCGTCGATCTGGTGCGGCTGGTCGCCGACACCCCTTGGAGACTGCCTCTCATGGAGGATTTGTTGTCCCAAGGGCCAATCTTCCATAATGCTTTACAGTCGCTGGCTTTGACGGCTTGGCTGTTGAAAGCCAGGTGCTGAGGGATAGAGGTTTGCCTGACTCAGTGATTCCAACACTGCTAAAAAATAGGAAGTCTACCTCTAGGAAGATCTACCATCGTAAGTGGAAAGCGTACATTTCGTGGTGTGACTCAATTGGTGTTCACCCTCCCTTCTTTTCGGTGGATCGGGTCTCGACATTCCTTCAATGGGGTGTTGAGCAGAAATTGGCCTTGAGTACCATCAAGGGCCAGGTGTCAGCCTTGGTGATCTTCTTTTAATGACCCCTGGCCATGCACTCCCTGGTGTGTACTTTTATTCAAGGGGTTTGACATCTGACTCCACCAGTGTGGTCTCCTCTACTGCTCTGGGATCTGAACTTGCTGCTTTCAGTTCTCCTGAAGCCTCCCTTTGAAAATATTCTGGATATTCGGGGGGGGGGGGGGGGGGGCGCCGCCACAGACACAGTTTGAGCCATGCCGGGGTTTCTGGGGTGGGGGGCGGGGCCTCTACTCGCCGGTACGATAATGGACTAGTTCAGCTTCTGGACGCTGATCATGCATCCCATGGCACTGTACTATTACGAGATCATATGTGTTATACTGTTTGATACAAATGAGACACTATTTTGTATGTATGAACACATTGCTATGTGTTGCTTTTCTGTTTGTTAACCCCCTTTTTGTTTTTTCTCATTGTTCTGAAAAACCTAATAAAAATGATTGAATACCATATTCTGGAGATTCCCCTGCTTACGCTGTCCCAGAAGGTGGCCTTTTTTGGTGGCATACACCTCTGCAGGGTGTCGGAATTGGCTGTGTAATCTTGTAGCACCCCTTACTTGGTGGTCCACTAAGATAAGGTGGTTCTTCGCCCCTGTCTGTCGTTCCTCCCAAAGTAGTCTCTGATTTGCTTTTGAATGAAGACATTGTGTTGCCTTCCCTGTGTCCCAGACCCAAACATCCTAAGGAAATTGTGTTGCATGCTCTGGATGTGTTTTGAGCGATTCAGGTGTACCTGGCACCTACAGAGTCTTTTCGAAAGTCAAACTCACTATTTGTACTCATGGACGGGCCAAGAAAAGGACTGTCTGCTTCTTCTGCGACCATTTCAAGATGGACCAGACAGACGGTAATGCAGACCTATACGTTCATAGGGTCAGGTTCCTCCTTTCTCCGTCAAGGCGCACTCTACTCGGGCGCTTAGTGCTTCTTGGGCCTTCCGTCATCAGGTGTCAGTGACGCATGTTTGCAAGGTTTGCAAGCCGGCCACCAGGTCGCCAGTGCATACTTTCACTAAATTCTATAAAGTGGATGTGTTGGCATCTGTGGATGCTTTCTTTTGGCTGCCAGTTTTTTTCAGGCTGCCGTTTAGAGGGTCTGTTGATTTACTAAAATTGGAGAGTGCAAAATCTGAAACAGCTGTGCATGGTAGCCAATCAGCTTCTTATTTCAGCTTGTTCAAATAAGCTTTGACAAAAAAAAAAATCTGGAAGCTGATTGGTTTCTATGTAGATCTGCACCAGGTTTTGCACTTTCCAGTTTTAGTAAATCAACCCCACAGAGTTTAAAAACTATGTCTGTACACTATATTATCAAAAGTAAAGGGACACCTGCCTTTACACGCACATGAACTTTAATGGCATCCCAGTCTTAGTCCGCTGGGTTCAATATTGAGTTGGCCCACCCTTTGCAGCTATAACAGCTTCAACTCTTCTGGGAAGGCTGTCCACAAGGTTTAGGAGTGTGTTTATAGGAATGTTTGACCATTCTTCCACAAGAGCGTTTGTGAGATCAGGTACTGATTTGGATGAGAAGGCCTGGCTTGCAGTCTACGGTCTAATTCATCCTATAGGTGTTCTATCGGGTTGTGGTCAGGACTGTGCCGGCCAGTCAAGTTCCTCCACCCCAAACTTGCTCATCCATATCTTTATGGACCTTGCTTGCTTGAGTGGTCAGCCTATTTGATTTTGGCAGCGTACCTGTGTCCCGAATTCCTGTATAGTGTTCAATTAAAGAAATTCATATTTAGCAATCTTTCTTGATTAGAAAAGGAGTGATTCAGCTCACGTTTGCAGAATTTTAGCTTTAAATCTTTTATACAAAACATTAATGCCATGTGGAATTTCACATGGAGATGTTCTAGGAAATCAGCACATTGCCAAAATAATCTTTAGGGAATGTAGTTAGCTACAAATGGGCCACAATGACATATTAGCCGAGGGTGGCTTTTATTGCTATTTTTCTAAGGCCTAAGATATGACAAACAACATATGTTTATTGCTGCATCACAACTTTTGCTTTACCCTGTATTTAAAGTGACACTAAACAATATTCCTATTCTTAAAAAAGGTAAACTTACATTTCTCTTTCATTCATTGACGGACACAGCTCCTTAGGATTCTTGACCATTGGGTTATACTGCCCCCTACACAAGTAAGACACTAGGCAGAAAAAGAACTTGACTACACCTATGGGCAGTTACAGTATGTATGCTCCCCCTCTCTGCTGTAGGTACACAGTTTGTTTTCTGCCTAGTCAGGAGTAAGGACCTAGTTCCTTGCTGGGATCTCTGGTCCTGGCAATTTTTTCCCTTTTTAAATGGCTTTTTTCATCCTGTTTTTTTTTCCCGCGAGATCTACAGTCAACTGCTGGACTGGGCGCTGGGCTGGAAAATCAGGAGCGAGCGCGCGCAGGCCACAGTTCCACGCTAGGTCGGCCGCGACATAGCCCCACTGGACGGGGGCTGGCCCGCGACATAAACGCCTCGAGAGGTTGCATACAACCGGATCTTGGCCTAGGTTGCAGCCTTCCTCCTGACCGACAGTCCCCCATTTAGATGGCAAGGAGGTTCTGTCTGGAGCGGTGCCCGCCTGGTTCCCAGTATGGTGAGTAGCTGTCCCCCCTCTCCCCCTGGAGGGTTCAGGGGTGGACGCAGGGTCTCCCTGGGATTGTCAGACCCCCGGGTTCCCCTCCTTTTCGTTAGGCCCCCCTGTATTCTGGTGGTTCCTGTGGGTCATCTAGCCCCCCACCCACTCCGCCCCCATCTGGGGTAGTGTGGTGGTCTGGGCTGTTTCTAGGGCTGAGGCATCTGCTGTAATTGTGGTGGGGGCTGGGGGGGACTGTACCTGTGTGGGGTCTCTGTGCCCAGTTCCCCCCTTCCTTCTGGTATCATTCCTGGGTCCCAGGGATCCCTCCTGGGTCCCTGGGAGCCTTGTGGAGCCACGCGGGGGTGGCCATTTTCTTGTAGCCTGTGTTAGTCTATGGCCGGTGGCCTTGTTTGTGTAGTCTGGTGGCCATTTTTTGTTGGTCCAGCATACTACAAAGCTGGGGCCATTACAGAGGAGCCTCTGGGCAGAGATTTTGGCTGTGGGAGCTCCTCCTTTTTCCCTGGTGCTGACTCCTGGGTCTTTCCTTTCCCTGGATGCCACGATTGGAGCAAGTGCTATCCTGGTGCAGCCAGTGCCTCTCTGGTGGGGTGGTGAGTTTGGTGGGGTCCTCCCTCTCTCTGCTGCAGGATTGTGGGGTGCTCTGTTGCTGGTGACCTAGTGGTGCTACCAGTGCGGTGGGGTGTTCCTGGGCAGTGTTTGACACATTTTGTGGGGATCCCCCTAATCATGGATGGAGTCTTTGGAGCACGTTTCCCCACCTGACCCTCTCTCAGAGGCTGTGGGGTCCTCGGGGTCCCAACGATCCATTGATGCACTGACAGCGGTCCTAAAGTCCTTTGCATCCTGGGGGGAGGTGGTTTTTGGGTGGCGGGCTAGCAAAAAGCACCCCTCGTCTTCCCCTACCTCATCTGTCTCCTTTGATCCTGAATCTGATTTGGCCGCTGCGGACATGGCCCACCCTGTGGGGTCTGCTGTCACGCGTCCTGACTTTTCTGATAGTAAGGATGATTCTTCCCTACCTGTAGCTGCCTACAAAAAGGCGCTGGTGGACACACTGATTGTGTCTGTGCGTGAAACTTTAAAATTGGAGAATGCAGCTGAAGCTGCGGCAGAAGCCCCGGTCGCTTTTGGCACTCACAAGCCGTCTAGAGGGGCCAAGGTGTTTCCTTTTTACTCACAAAAGTGTTGGCTCTGGTTCTGGTGTTGCTGTGTCAGCGGGGAATTGCAGTACTGGGTTACCTTGACGACCTCCTCCTGCGAGCGGAGTCCTCTGGGGTTCTGATGGATGATGTGGAGATTACTATACAGACCCTTAGGGAGTTCGGCTGGCTTCTGAATTACCAGAAGTCTGCTCTGATTCCATCCAGAAAATTGGATTATCTGGGTCTGACTCTGGACTCAGCTCTAGTCAGAGTGTTCCTTCCTCTGGACAAACTCCAGAAGTTGCATGCTGCAATTCATCTCCTGCTGTCCAACAGATGGTCATCCTTCTGAACTTGCATGCGGGTGCTGGGCCTGATTCAGTCGGACAACGCCGCGGCAGTGATTTATGTCAATCACCGGGATGGAACAGGAAGTGAGTTGGCAGCTCTGGAGGTAGCTGGCATTCTACGATGGGCAGAACGCTTCGTTCTGGCCCTCTCCGCTCTGCACATTTCTGGAGTGGAAAACTGGCAGGTGGATTATCTCAGGAGGCAGGTGTTGGACCAAGGGTAGTGGTCCCTTCACCCGAACATGTTTCATCAAGATGCCACAGATCCTCTCAAGCTTTTGCTGTGGCTCTTGTGCAGAATCAAGGCAGAGGGGCTTCCGGTCATTCTAGTGGCCCCAGGCTGGCCTCGCCGGTCTTGGTGCGTCGATCTGGTGCGGCTGGTCGCCGACACCCCTTGGAGACTGCCTCTCATGGAGGATTTGTTGTCCCAAGGGCCAATCTTCCATAATGCTTTACAGTCGCTGGCTTTGACGGCTTGGCTGTTGAAAGCCAGGTGCTGAGGGATAGAGGTTTGCCTGACTCAGTGATTCCAACACTGCTAAAAAATAGGAAGTCTACCTCTAGGAAGATCTACCATCGTAAGTGGAAAGCGTACATTTCGTGGTGTGACTCAATTGGTGTTCACCCTCCCTTCTTTTCGGTGGATCGGGTCTCGACATTCCTTCAATGGGGTGTTGAGCAGAAATTGGCCTTGAGTACCATCAAGGGCCAGGTGTCAGCCTTGGTGATCTTCTTTTAATGACCCCTGGCCATGCACTCCCTGGTGTGTACTTTTATTCAAGGGGTTTGACATCTGACTCCACCAGTGTGGTCTCCTCTACTGCTCTGGGATCTGAACTTGCTGCTTTCAGTTCTCCTGAAGCCTCCCTTTGAAAATATTCTGGATATTCGGGGGGGGGGGGGGGGCGCCGCCACAGACACAGTTTGAGCCATGCCGGGGTTTCTGGGGTGGGGGGCGGGGCCTCTACTCGCCGGTACGATAATGGACTAGTTCAGCTTCTGGACGCTGATCATGCATCCCATGGCACTGTACTATTACGAGATCATATGTGTTATACTGTTTGATACAAATGAGACACTATTTTGTATGTATGAACACATTGCTATGTGTTGCTTTTCTGTTTGTTAACCCCCTTTTTGTTTTTTCTCATTGTTCTGAAAAACCTAATAAAAATGATTGAATACCATATTCTGGAGATTCCCCTGCTTACGCTGTCCCAGAAGGTGGCCTTTTTTGGTGGCATACACCTCTGCAGGGTGTCGGAATTGGCTGTGTAATCTTGTAGCACCCCTTACTTGGTGGTCCACTAAGATAAGGTGGTTCTTCGCCCCTGTCTGTCGTTCCTCCCAAAGTAGTCTCTGATTTGCTTTTGAATGAAGACATTGTGTTGCCTTCCCTGTGTCCCAGACCCAAACATCCTAAGGAAATTGTGTTGCATGCTCTGGATGTGTTTTGAGCGATTCAGGTGTACCTGGCACCTACAGAGTCTTTTCGAAAGTCAGACTCACTATTTGTACTCATGGACGGGCCAAGAAAAGGACTGTCTGCTTCTTCTGCGACCATTTCAAGATGGACCAGACAGACGGTAATGCAGACCTATACGTTCATAGGGTCAGGTTCCTCCTTTCTCCGTCAAGGCGCACTCTACTCGGGCGCTTAGTGCTTCTTGGGCCTTCCGTCATCAGGTGTCAGTGACGCATGTTTGCAAGGTTTGCAAGCCGGCCACCAGGTCGCCAGTGCATACTTTCACTAAATTCTATAAAGTGGATGTGTTGGCATCTGTGGATGCTTTCTTTTGGCTGCCAGTTTTTTTCAGGCTGCCGTTTAGAGGGTCTGTTGATTTACTAAAATTGGAGAGTGCAAAATCTGAAACAGCTGTGCATGGTAGCCAATCAGCTTCTTATTTCAGCTTGTTCAAATAAGCTTTGACAAAAAAAAAAATCTGGAAGCTGATTGGTTTCTATGTAGATCTGCACCAGGTTTTGCACTTTCCAGTTTTAGTAAATCAACCCCACAGAGTTTAAAAACTATGTCTGTACACTATATTATCAAAAGTAAAGGGACACCTGCCTTTACACGCACATGAACTTTAATGGCATCCCAGTCTTAGTCCGCTGGGTTCAATATTGAGTTGGCCCACCCTTTGCAGCTATAACAGCTTCAACTCTTCTGGGAAGGCTGTCCACAAGGTTTAGGAGTGTGTTTATGGGAATGTTTGACCATTCTTCCAGAAGAGCGTTTGTGAGATCAGGTACTGATTTGGATGAGAAGGCCTGGCTTGCAGTCTACGGTCTAATTCATCCTATAGGTGTTCTATCGGGTTGTGGTCAGGACTGTGCCGGCCAGTCAAGTTCCTCCACCCCAAACTTGCTCATCCATATCTTTATGGACCTTGCTTGCTTGAGTGGTCAGCCTATTTGATTTTGGCAGCGTACCTGTGTCCCGAATTCCTGTATAGTGTTCAATTAAAGAAATTCATATTTAGCAATCTTTCTTGATTAGAAAAGGAGTGATTCAGCTCACGTTTGCAGAATTTTAGCTTTAAATCTTTTATACAAAACATTAATGCCATGTGGAATTTCACATGGAGATGTTCTAGGAAATCAGCACATTGCCAAAATAATCTTTAGGGAATGTAGTTAGCTACAAATGGGCCACAATGACATATTAGCCGAGGGTGCTGCATCACAACTTTTGCTTTACCCTGTATTTAAAGTGACACTAAACAATATTCCTATTCTCAAAAATAATTTATACACATTCATTACTTAATTGCCCTGTAATCTATTTTTCATGAAATTGTTGTTTTTCTGCCTCCTTGAAATGACATTCATGAGCCCCTGATGCACCTCTCCTTTTCTCTGTTATTTCTACTCTTTTGGAACGAGCAGAGCACGTTAGTTAGGGTCTTGTGCACTGCTCTACACACACACACACACACACACACTATAAATCTAATGGTCCATAGTCCCTAGTTCATCTCAGGAGCGAGCAAGAGAGGAAAGCTACATTCCTACATACACTGGGACCATAGAGAATGAACAAAGCCACCCCTTATAGATAGTCAGATCACAGCAGCAATAAAAAGGAATTTAAGAGGAGGCTAAGAGCAATAGAAGGTACTTTTTAAGTTAAGAATACATACTTGAACCCCATGTTATCATGTATCACTGCTGGCTTTATATATATTGAAAATTACTTTTGAACTTAAATTAACATGGTAATGCTTAAATTAGAATTTAATGATTGAATTTTAAAGCTACGTTAGCTGTCAATGCTAGCTATGATATATATACTGTATAAATAAAAAATAATTTACGGGATTAAATTCCATTCCTGTAGAAAATCCTGCTTCAGGTTGTCCTCTAGGATGTCATGTGGCCACAAGTCAAAGCATTCCTGCAGGAGAGGATTAGGGTCCACGTTGGCTGATCCTCCTCTTCAGCAGAGACCAGATGACCAAATGCCTAAGTTTTTTGGTTATATGAGCGCTAGGGATGACGTTTGAGATAGTACCAAAGTACTAGAAACTAAATGGATGTTTGCTCACCTTCCGACAGTGTCCTACTCAAGCTTGTTATAAAAGAGCCATTGGCAGCTGACTTGCTAGCAACCATTTCCACCTGGCCATTCAGTTGTCAGTCTGGTATTATTGGCTGACATCTGAATTTAAATAAAGGGGCAAGGATGGTGGATCACTGACCATGGACACATTAGGTTAGTCACTTGGCCATATTTGGAATAGCGACTGGAGCAGACATCCTGTCAGGTCACCTTTTTTTGTTGTAGCAGCATCATTTATTGTGAGTGATTGACATGATCTGCATCTCTGAATGATGTTATTGACAATGGTTTTACATCGTGGGACTCCACCTGCAGACCCCCAAGTCCACTGGCCATGAATGTGAGGAAGAGGTGTTTGTTGGCAAGATGTTTTGCCAAGGGAGTTCCTGCCTTGTAAGGCCCCCTCCTCTGTTGAGTGCATTTGGCCTGGTATGGTTTAAGGAGGGTGGAGTGCGCTCGTCTTTCTGTCCTGACTAGCCAGTCTACAGGTTCAGAAAATGGTCTGGAATGGATTTTTTTTTTTTTTGGGGGGGGGGCACACCCTTATTTATTTGCATACAGTTCCCACTTACAATTAATACCAGACCCTATTTAAGGACAAATGAATTTGGGGGACATCACAATCTTTTTGTCATTCTTATTGAAAGATTTACTACAGTCACATTTTAAAATTGAAAAAACACATTTGCTAGTGCATATTGTATCTATTTTGCATTTTATTTTAAAAAACAAGCTGTTAGACAAAAGTAATTTACTGTTTCCTTTTTTTTTTTCTTTTTCTTCAAAAAGTTACTTCTGCTGTAGTTCATTGTAAATATCATATAGCTTCAACACTTCACAAGCAGATCTAGAGTATCGCTAAGCATGATTATGATTGATTAAATGAAATTGGGCATTGTTTATGTTTTACTTTAAGACTAATAAAATGTGCTGCTCCCTGCCAGACAATATTTTTGCATAATCTTTTATTTTAAAGAATTTTAAAATTCCAGATGGTGGGCACATTGAAAAGAAAAACAAGGTTGCCTTGCAAAACCAATGAAAACAGATTATACAGATTATAATAATAGCACACAACATACATTCTTGGCTGTACAGCAAGTAATAAAGGCTGCTTTATCTCTGAAATCTCAGGGTTATTGGCTCCTATACCCTTCCTACTAATATTCAAAAAAACTTCAATGCATCCACGCTGGAACCAAAATAACCAAGAGAAGGGAAAGTGGAAATGTAGGGGGCAATGGTTGCCAATGGTAGACCATGTATAAACATTAGGGCTAAGTACACGGTGGTTGAGGAACAAACAAAAATATTGTTTTAACAGGTGGGGGGCAAATGGTGGGATGTCTGTAAACCATAGGTGTGATAGGAAAATTGCCTAGACGGCCCCAATAAATATAAGTCGAGGATTATGGCAGGTGGTCATTAAGTGCATCTAGGTTGCTCAAATGTTACAGAATGTATCATATTTGCACTAGAACATGTCCCCAGGGCAGTTACCAGGCCCGTACCCCCACCATGTCATTAGTTTTGGCATAAACCAGAATTGAATTTAAAAATGAATTTCACGTGAACCTCCATGAGATTAAGTTTATTGTTGGAACCTGTGAGCTGTTTGGTGAATGTCTCGCAAACCAAATCTAGGTATGTTTGGCTCATCCTTAATGAAGAGGGAGCCTGAGGAAAGTTAAATGCATCAGACTTTTGTAATTCTTTATTAATCACAACCACACAAGGCAGTTTAATAAAAGAAAAATACTATGGTGCAAAATTGAGCACTAATATTATAGAGGAAGGGTGTTGACCTAAGACAGTGATGGCGAACCTTGGCACTCCAGATGTTTTAGGATTACATTTCTCATGATGCTCAACTTCACTGCAGAGTGCATTAGCATCATGGGAAATATAGTTCCAAAACATCTGGGATGCTAACACTGGCCTAAGACATAAACATAAAAGTTCTTGTGGATGAATGAAAATTAAGACAAAAAGTCACTTGATGGTTGCAGCTCCTAAACATCCAAATCTTGAGTAAAACCTAGTGCACAGATAGTGAATACAAGAAAGAGCTCACCACCATTTAAGTGTAGCCATAAAAACATAAAAAGCATGTATGCACTCACTACATTATAATCAATCCTAATCTCCAAGCAGAGTTTGTCCGGGAAGCAGCCAGGGATTACAGAGTTGGGCAGGGACATGACCCGGTGTATGCAGAGCTGCACCAGGAAGCTGCTGGGTTTGAGTGCAGTAACAGCTCCATGATGGAATGCAAGCTGTAGTGCATGTGGCTGAGGACTTCCGGACAAAACTCAGCTCGGCTAGACTGCCACCTTCCCCCCAGGAGCTTCCCTGACACCTTTTCATATGCTGGCTGTCTCCCTGCTAAACTCTGCCATACCTACCCACTTCCTGGACAAACTCTGCATGGATATTAGGATTTATATTCCTACCTTTGTATTAATGCAGTGCATACATGCTATATGTTTTCTCTACTAATAAATAGGGTTGCACCGATACCGGTATTGGTATTGGTGCTGATACTAAGCATTTGCACGAGAATCAGTACTCATGCAAATGCTCCGATACCTGAAACTGATACTTTCAGGCTTGGTTCTTTCAGATGTCAGCTGGATTCTCCCACTGACAGCTGAAATGTAAAAAAAAAAAAACTGAAATTATCCGTTGTTAAGAAGCGGGGCTGCTATGTCCTTAACAACTGATAACTCATTCAGCTGTCAGTGGGGTCCCCCTGTTGACAGCTAAAGTGTAAACCAAGTCCCGGCAATTGGAGCTGTCAAAAAAAAAAGCAGCGTCTGCTGAAACATGTTTCTTTTTGTATTTTTCTTTTTTATTCATCTACAGATCAAAGGGATGAACTTTGATCTGCAGAGGAAGTCAGGTTAAAGCAACCTGACTAGTGAAAACATTATTTATTTTTTTTTTAATCATTTTTCCTCTGTTTAACACCTTATTATCCCTTAAATAGCACTAATCAGCCTTACTTAACTCCTTATTCTCCTTCTCCATTTATTTATGATTTTCCTGCTGATTTTTTTTTTGTTCAATTCTAAATATTAATAATAATAACTTTTTTTTTTTGTTTGCTTTGGTTGTTATTATTTTAACACCTTTAACATATATTTACACGTTTCACATTGAAAAAAGCGCAACATTTAAAAGAAATACATTTATTTCATTTTTTAAATAACTTTTCAATGCTTTGTACCATTGCTGACAGCTGAAGTGTAAACAAAACAGTTGAGGTGGGTATTGGTAATTGGTATCGGCAAGTACTAAAAAAAAAAGAAGTATCGGTACCCATACCGTAAAAAAATGGTATCGCTGCATCCCTACTAAAAAATAGTTACACTTAGATGGTGGCACCCTCTTTCTTTTATTCACACAAGACAGTTAACATTTGAGTATTTCTCCACTTTGAAAAGGTTTTTTTTTTTTTAAATCATACTTACCTAAGTGGATGCAGCATCAGTCCCCTGCCGGCTCTAGCACTAAGAAGTGAGTGATCAGTGTGAGCAGAGAGCTGGTGACTGTCAGTCACTGGAGCGCTAGGCTGTGGAGGGGGGCGGGAGCTGCTGGTTTAGGCTCTCAGAGGCTTGGTGAGAGGCTGAGCCGGGTGCCTGTCCTGGCATATGGGCAGATCCCCGACCATATGGTCACAATCTTTTCCCAAAAAAGATAGGTGCTGGACAGCACCCCCTTTTTCCTGCGCTCGGAACCTGGTCCTCAGGCTGTTACAATCCTGGAACTCGTACTGGTATTAGGCATCCATGATGGCTAGGCTTTGCTGCCCCTTACGACCAGGGTGGTCGACCAGACACTGAAAATACAAAGCAAAAAAGGGCGCACCAGCCTAGCGCATTATCCTTAGCAAGTTTATTTGGATAAAATTGTTTAAAATCAAATACTCACAAACAAACAAGAAGTTTCAGGCACATCAATTCCATACACCTGCCTCCTACCAGAGGATCAACGTCTTTACTGGAAGCAGAGGGCTGACGCGTTTCGAGGCTGTGCCTCTTCCTCAGAGCCTGGAGGCCATGGTCAAGTCCATAGTTTAAATATAGTATGTAGGGCCAGGCCTCCATATGACCCCTGGGAAATGTGGGAGGAGATATCGCCCAAATGGGCGTGGCTACACAGCCATTTATCCAAAAGCTATTGCAAGTCACAAGTGTAGTTACATTTACATTTTAGTTGGCAAAGCCCCACGTGACCATCTGTTCCATTGGTGAGCTATCCAAAACACTTCCCAGCTCATCGTGGACTCCATTTCACAGAAAATAATAATAATGATCATATTAAATACTAATAATATAAGGATAATAACTGATATGGTAACTGACCTGTACGTGTCGTGGTCCTGAACCAAGTAGGGCATCGAGCTGAGACCATCGTGTTGGTTGATAGTCCACTAACTTATACTGGGTATATTGGGCATATTCCCTGGTGGTCCAATGGTGTTCACTGTAAGATCGGCTACCAGGATATTTAGGATGGTATAATATGGCAGCGGGGTGGCGGTGGAACGCACGCCGCTCATCCCGGAACTAGCGTGCGCACCACCGCATAGCGTCACTTCCGCCCATCCAGGTCGTGACGGCTTCCGGTTTCCATATGCATGGGCGGCGGGACAGCGGTGGAACGCACGCCGCTCAACCCGGAACTGGCGTGCGCATCACCGTGTAACGTCACTTCCGCCCATCCAGACAACAACAACCTCCGTCCTCGGCAAGCCGTTCCTATGGAGACCGCAAAGGGGAGGACACAAGTATGCCCCGCTGATGTGACATATACACCGGACCAAGTCCAGGGGAACTAAATTAAAATGCACCATACGGAGTCGACTCTGGTGGGAGTTGATTGGAGCGCCCACCAAGTTTGGAAAAGGATGGTCGCACATATTTAAAATAACAGTGAAGACATTGTACATCAGATAGAACAACCCAAACCAATAAAATTAAATTAAATTAAAATTGACATTAACACTAATAATATTAATGATGGGTACCTGTGTACTAATAGTGTAACTTGCTAAGCCTGAATGAGAATCACATGTATAAAAGAATAGATCAATGGATAAAAGATTATTCAATATTCAATTAAATTATATACCTGTGAATAAGTATATACACATATATAAAAAATTATTATTATTATAAAAAATTATACATACCATGCACATATAAATATACATGTATATACAGACACCTATGTATACATGCTGAACCATAATGATTCATTATATAAAATCCATATTAAAACCATCTAAATATATGTGTACATATAGTGTGACTCGTTAGATATGGCATGTGGAGCTTCAGACACCAATTTACGCGTGCCATACCTCCTCTATAAACATACCTTGGAGAGCTTGAAAAACTAAACTCGGTAAGTCAAATATAAAACACTTTAGGTGTGGGACCTATACTAAGGAACTATACGCTTCAAAATAAATTGAGAGGAAGGGAAGGAAAGGATATATCAGTTATTATCCTTGTATTATTAGTATTTAATATGATCATTATTATTATTTTCTGTGAAATGGAGTCCACGATGAGCTGGGAAGTGTTTTGGATAGCTCACCAATGGAACAGATGGTCACGTGGGGCTTTGCCAACTAAAATGTAAATGTAACTACACTTGTGACTTGCAATAGCTTTTGGATAAATGGCTGTGTAGCCACGCCCATTTGGGCGATATCTCCTCCCACATTTCCCAGGGGTCATATGGAGGCCTGGCCCTACATACTATATTTAAACTATGGACTTGACCATGGCCTCCAGGCTCTGAGGAAGAGGCACAGCCTCGAAACGCGTCAGCCCTCTGCTTCCAGTAAAGACGTTGATCCTCTGGTAGGAGGCAGGTGTATGGAATTGATGTGCCTGAAACTTCTTGTTTGTTTGTGAGTATTTGATTTTAAACAATTTTATCCAAATAAACTTGCTAAGGATAATGCGCTAGGCTGGTGCGCCCTTTTTTGCTTTGTATTTTCACAATCTTTTCCCAGCCTAGACCGGCTCGGCGTCTCCCTACTGACAGAGGTCTTCAGCTCACTCTCTGCTGAAAACTGGTCACAGGAGTGGAGAACGAACTGCACTCCTGGGATCCGCAGCTTTGGCTGTACTTCTCCTTTAACCACTTGCCGACTGCCAAACGACTATTTACGTCGGCAGTCAACCCCTCACAGGCTAGCGACGTAGGTCTACGTCGCTAGCCTGTGATGCTCTAGGGAGCGAGTACGCGATGCTGGAGGCGCGCTCCCGGACCCCCCCCACGCGAGTGACCGGCGGACCCGATGTCCGCCGGTCACTCGCGATCGTCGGTTACACCAGGAGAAAGGCAGGCGGCTAATGTAAACAAAGCCTCCTGTCTTTCTCCCCTGCGTAACAGCACAGATCATACTGTCCTGCTATGTAGGACCGTAGATCTGTGCTGTTACACACACAGCCACATCCAATCACAGTAAGAATCATGCCCCTAGGGACACACTTAACCCCTCCTTCGCAAATAAAGTTAACCCCTTCCCTGCCAGTGTCATTTTTACAGTAACAGTGCATATGTATAGCACTGATTACTGTAGTAATGTCACTGGTACCCCCAAAAGTGTAAAAAATGTCAGTCAAGGGTCCGATCTGTCTGCCGCAATGTCGCAGTCCCGCAAAAAAAAGCGCAGATCGCCACCATTACTCGTTAAAAAAAACCCAATAAAAATGACAAAAATCTTTCCCTTAGTAAACGCAATAACTTTTGCTTTTTGCGATTTTTTTTTTACCAAACATATGTAGCAGACAACAAATTGGCCTAAAATTTTAAAAAATGTTGATTTTTACATTTCTTTGGGGGGGAATTTCATATAAAAAAATGTGAAAAATATTGTTATTTTTGCATAATTGTCGCTCTTTTTTTGTTTATAGCGCATGATCAAAAATTCGCACAGGTGATCAAATACCACCGAAAGAAAGCTCTGTTTGTGGGAAAAAAAGGACGTCAAATTAGTTTGGGTACAGCGTCGCACGACCGCGCAATTGTCTGTTAAAGTCACGCAGTGCCGAATCGCAAAATAGGCTCTGGTCAGGAAGGAGGTAAAATCTTCCGGGGCTTAAGTGGTTAACCAGGTCACCAACTTCCATGATATGAATATGTAAATTTGAACATTTTTTAATTTCACCTTAAAAAGTACATTGGGAACATTAGTTAGGATTTTAAAAAAACTGTGTTTTACAAAGTATGGCAAGGCTTAAACAAATTCCCCATTTTCTGCTCAGAACTATTCTTTCATGAGTCATCCATGATTTCTATTTTGAAATGTAATGCTCGAAAAACATTTGTAAGGTTTAGCTGACTATTTTGTTCAATTATATAGATGCTCTATAGAAAAGCATTAGCCCAAGCTCTCAAAAGGTTGAGCATTTCTTTTCATTAGCCTTAAAGCAATGACATCTGTATGGCGTAGGGTATTTCATATCATCTCTCATTACTAGACATCTAAATCATTCTTATCTAACATGCTTTTTGCTGGCCTGCTTGAATTGGTGCCATCAATGAGTATGCATTACTCACCGGAGAAGTGGTGTCTGCAGCAAAGACTGAAAGATTTTCTTTTTTAAAATACATTGTCCAATAAAGCGTTTGAATTTGATATACAGTATACCTGGGTCTTATCCTGCATTACAGACAGTGACAGCAAATAATTGCTTTGTGTAAAAAGGAACAACACATCTGGCTTGTAGGTGCCAAAGCACCTTTAAAGCTCAGTCCGCTAGGTGCCATTACACCTTCAGAGCTCAGTCCTAAGGGCCACCATGTATGTTACAATGTTTGTACAATCAGTTTTACTTTCACCAAAACTTTGTAACGTGAAGACATACCTAAACTATTCAATCAACCTGTATCCAATCAGATAGGCACTTGCACTAGATAGTTCTTGGTAGAGCTAAAGGAGATTGTACAATGAGACTGTAATGTGTGTGGTTACCTTAAAGTGGAACTTCACTCTCCCAATCCACATTGATTATTTTTAATCCTCATGCTGCTAGCATTAGTAAACAGATAGGAAATTAATCATATTTACTTGTTTGAAACTTTTTTTTTTTTTTTTTTACATTTCTTCAGTTACTTCCTGGTTTCTTGCCTTGGCAAATGGTGTCATACAGGAGCCTATAGGAGGGGAGGAGAGGAGGAGGGGGTTTTCTCAGCTAAGCACACTCTCCTGCATGCATGCTTTAGGTAAGGGCAGATGGATTCCCGGAAATAAATGCTACATGAATCATTTGCCTTTACTCAAGATGGCCACGGCCAGAAACACTAGGGGATGTTTTTCAAAGCCTTTTCTTAACAAAATAAAGCATGGAGACATGGATGGACGGGTGAGTTTGCTTTGAATATTAAAAATGCATTAAATAGTGTTTTTGGTGTTTTTGGTTTGTGGTGCTCAGATGCAGTGAATATCTGCTTTAAAGTGGTATTAGGACCCCTTACCCCCCCCCCCAAAAAACAAAATAAAATAATTGTATATTGCAGCTTACCAGTTCTCAAATGTGGTGCTGAATTTTCTTTTATTATGTTTGTTATGTTTTTTGCTGGTTTTTATTTTGTTTGTTATGCTGAATTTTCTTTTATTATGTTTGTTATGTTTTTTTTTTATATTTTTTCCCTCAGTTTCACCTCTTGAGAGAAACCACTTGACAGGGGTGCTGTAATGATCAGCTTTTAATTTTGTTATGTAAAACTTTTATCTAAAAAGGAGAAAAAAAGGTTTCTTGCAACTGCTTACAGATGGCGTTCAGCTTTAATTTGTTACTTAAGTCCATTTAACCACTTGCCGACCGCCCCACGACTATATACTGTGGCGGTCAGCCCCTCACAGGCAGAGTGACGTATCGGTTCGTCACTAGCCTGGGAGGGTCTGGGGAGCGAGCGCGCGCCGCCGGTGGCGCGCCCCCGCTCCCGCGTGGTCACGCACCCCCCCGCGCGTGTGACCAGCGGACCCGATGTCTGCCGGTCACTCTGCGATCGTCGGGGGAGAGGGAGAAAGGCAGGCAGCTTGTGTAAACAAGCTGCCTGTCAGTTCTCCCTGTGTAGAGACACTGATCATACGGATCTACTATGTAGAACCGTTGATCAGTGTAACTACACCTCAAGCCAATCACAGTTAAAATCACGCCCCTAGGGACACACACAGCCCCTCCCTCTCAAATAAAGTTAACCCCTTCACTGCCAGTGTATTTTTACAGTAACAGTGCATATATATAGCACTGATTACTGTAGAAATGTCACTGGTAACCCCAAAAGTGTCAAAAATATCAGTCAAGGGTCCGATCTGTCCGCCGCAATGTCGCAGTACCGCAAAAAAATCGCAGATCGCCGCCATTACGCGTTAAAAAAAAACAACAAAAATGACAAAAATCTTTCCCTTTGTTAGTAAACGCGATAACTTTTGCGCAAACCAATCAAAATACGCTTTTTGCTATTTTTTTTACCAAACATAGGTAGCATAAAACAAATTGGCCGAAAATGTTAAAAAATTTTGATTTTTACTTTTTTTTTTTTTTGGGAATTTCATATAAAAAAATGTGAAAAATATTGTTATTTTTGCAAAATTGACGCTCTTTTTTTGTTTATAGCGCATGATCAAAAAATCGCACAGGTGATCAAATACCACCAAAAGAAAGCTCTGTTTGTGGGAAAAAAAGGACGTCAAATTCGTTTAGGTACAGCGTCGCACGACCGCGCAATTGTCCGTTAAAATCACACAGTGCCGAATCGCAAAATAACCCCTGGTCAGGAAGGGGGTAAAATCTTCCGGGGCTTAAGTGGTTAAGCTGCCCATAAACTGTTAGTTTTATTTTTCTCAGCTCATTAACAGATTTCTCCATTCACTGAAATGAGATGGATGGAAAAATCCCCCCCACTGCTGTCAGAATACACTGATCAGCGATTGTAGCTGATGTAAATTTTCCAGCATGTCCCTTTAACAGAAGACGATTAAACAATCAATTCCTTTCAAGTGGGAGAGCCCAGCAAGAACCAGCCAAATTTTGTTCAGTGTATGGCCAGCTTTAATCTGCTAGTGCATTTAACACTACCCTCTCCACAAGGTGACTTTGCTGATGTCCAAAAGTGTTCTCCATTGCTCCTCCATCCAGAGTGGAGACAACCTAAGACAGGAAGCGTGTTACTGGCCATATCATCTGGTAAAAATAACTGAAAAATGTCTAAAAAAAAAGTAAACTAATGCATCCACCAAATCTAAGGATTGGTAAGCTGCAATATATTACATGTTTGGCTTTGGGTTTAATACCGTTGTGAGTACTGGCAGCACTTGCAGTGCGTTTTTAAAAAGAGTCCCGTGCTTTTTTCAGTCCGGTTCAGGAGCGATTTCAAGTAAAAATGCTCACCTGAACCAGTGAAAAAAAACCGCACCAGACTCCTTTTAAAAATCGCGCTGAAACAGCAGACGGAAATGTGTGAACTGACCATAATTTACATGTAAACTAACATAGAAGTGTGGGTTAAAAAAAACAAAAAAAAACATTCATACTCACCTCTAGGGTTGAGCGGACACCTAGATGTCCGTGTTCGATGGGTTCGGCCGAACTTTAAAAAAAAGTCCGGGTCCGTGTCCCGGACTTTTACCGAACTTTTCCCGGACACCGAACCCCATTGAAGTCAATGGGGACCCGAACTTTAAGGCACTAAAATGGCTCTAAAACACCAAAGGAAAGGGCTAGAGTGCTGCAAATGGCAGCAAAACGTAATTAAGAGCATGGCAAGTGCTCTGCAAACAAATGTGGATAGGGAAATAACTTAAAACAACAAAAAAAAACAGAAAAATAAAACAATGTTCTTCTTCATCTCTGAAGGACGAGGCCCATATGGAGTAGGAGGGAGGTTGAGGTGGTGGTGGATGTGGCGGTGACATAGGCGTGCGCACAGGGTGTGCTGGGTGTGCCTGGGCACACCCTAATCACCTAGGGCACATAGCATTGCCAGTGAGGAGATGGGAAAGATCTCCCTGGGACCTGCTCTGCTCTATTTCTCCTTGCCTACAGGTACATGGCCCCGATACATTACTCTCCCTGCTGGCAAACACATGCATGTGTATTTCAACTTTGGGGTGCACACCTTAATGCAATAGGCTGCGCACACCTATGGGCGGTGTAGGTGGAAGCGGCGGTGGAGGAGGACCAGGGCCGGATTAACAGCATCATGGGCTTGGTGCTGAGGATTTTGAAGGGCCTTAAGGGCCGTGCCTTGCCATGCACCCAGAGGAGGAAGGGTGCAGCCATGCATGCCTAATTCAACATGGGATGCTGTCTCTGAAGCCCATAAACACATCCATGCATCGCCAACTGTCCCTCCTTGTCCGGCCTTCACGCTGTGTGGGGAGGTTCTGAGGGTGCTGCCTGGGGAAGCGAGCATAGAAGCCAGACTTCTGTGTTTACAAGTGACAGAAGAGCGGTAACAGTGAATATGGCCAACCCGGGGCCTATATAAAAGGTAGGGGCCTGGAGCTGCAGCTCCAATAGCCCCTACATTAATCTGGCCCTGAGGAGGAGGACGAGGTAGCCAACACTGCTTCTTTTCAAAAATTTTAAATGAGGGTACACCCCAAAAGAGTGAGAAAGAGCAAAAATGGAACAATGGGTGGGTAAGGTCGGTATCCATTGCTATTCTGCATAAGGTACGGAAAAGTCCCGTGGGATCCATGCCTGGTTCATTTTAATGAACGTGAGCTTGTCCACATTGTCTCTGGACAGGCGGCTGCGCTTGTCTGTTATAACGCCCCCAGCCGTGCTAAATACCCGTTCAGATAATACACTGGCTGCAGGGCACGCCAGCACCTCCAAGGCGTAAAGGGCAAGCTCAGGCCATGTGCCCAATTTGGAGACCCAGAAGTTGAAGGGGGCAGACCCGTCATTCACTACATGTAGGCGTGTGCACACATACTGCTCCACCATGTTGGTAAAATGCTGCCTCCTGCTAAGACGTTCCATCTGAGCTGCTGGTGCTGCTGTTTGTTGTGGCGTGCTGACAAAGCTTTTCCACATTTCGGCCATGCTAACCCTGCCTTCTGAGGTGCTGGCGGTGCCCTGGTTGCGTTGGCGACCTCCTCCTCCTCCTCCTCTGCCTTGTGCTTCCACTGTGGCCCCGCTGTCAGATGGGAATGCCAGCAGCATGGCGTCTACCAGCGTGCGCTTGTACTCGCGCATCTTGCGATCGCGCTCCAGTGAGTGAATTAAGGACGGTACGTTGTCCTTGTAACGGGGATCCAGCAGCGTGGCCACCCAGTAATCAGCACAAGTTAGAATGTGGGCAACTCGGCGGTCGTTGTGGAGACACTGCAGCATGTAATCGCTCATGTGTGCCAGGCTGCCCAGAGGCGACGAAAGGCTGTCCTCTGTGGGAGGTGTATCGTCCGTGTCCTCTGTATCCCCCCAGCCACGCACCAGTGATGGCCATGAGCTGGCCTGGGTGCCACCCTGCTGTGAACATGGTTCCATCTCCTCCTCCAGCTCCTCCTCCTCCTCATCCTCCTCATCCTCCAGAACTGTGCCCCTGCTGGACAATTGTGTCCCTGGCGTTTGTGTGTGCAGGAACCCACCCTCGGAGCCCCTTGCGAATGACTGCCCTGAAAGCCTTTGAAATGTTACCTCTTCATCCTCCTCCTCCTCCTCCTCATCCTGTGCCACATCCTCTTCCATCATCGCCCAAATTGTTTTTTCAAGGAGGCATAGAAGTGGGATAGTTAAGCTGAGAATGGCGTCATTGCCACTGGCCATGTTGGTGGAGTACCCAAAACAGCGCAACAAGGCACAATATATGCAAATGTCAAATATGCAAACTATGCCGCAATTTAATGTTTTTTACACCAAAAGGGTGTGTATTGAATAGCGGAATAGGATAAAAAACTGTGTATCTCACACGTACAAACACAGACTAGGCCCGATTAAATTTTTTCCTACCCTAAAGGGAGGATGAGGAAGAGGAGTATGGAACATGCAGCACCCTCAAATCTTCAGAAGTATGAGATGAACCCCAAAAACTTGGAAAGGTGGATCTCTCTCACACGTACCAACACAGACTATCCCCCAATTTAACTGATCCCCAAAGGTTTTTGATTAAATAGCGGAATAGAAAATATGATCCAAAAAAAGTGTATGTATATCACACGTACACAACCACACTGGGCCCCAATTACTATTGTTTGTACCCCTAAAAGGCTAGATGAGGAGTAGGGGGGGTATGGAACAGGCAGCACCCTCAAACCTTCAGAAGTATGAGATGAACCCCAACAACTTGGAAAGGTGGATCTCTCTCACACGTACCAACACAGACTATCCCCCAATTTAACTGATCCCCAAAGGTTTTTGATTAAATAGCGGAATAGAAAATATGATCCAAAAAAAGTGTATGTATATCACACGTACACAACCACACTAGGCCCCAATTACTATTGTTTGTACCCCTAAAAGGCTAGATGAGGAGTAGGGGGAGTATGGAACAGGCAGCACCCTCAAACCTTCAGAAGTATGAGATGAACCCCAACAACTTGGAAAGGTGGATCTCTCTCACACGTACCAACACAGACTATCCCCCAATTTAACTGATCCCCAAAGGTTTTTGATTAAATAGCGGAATAGAAAATATGATCCAAAAAAAGTGTATGTATATCACACGTACACAACCACACTGGGCCCCAATTACTATTGTTTGTACCCCTAAAAGGCTAGATGAGGAGTAGGGGGAGTATGGAACAGGCAGCACCCTCAAACCTTCAGAAGTATGAGATGAACCCCAACAACTTGGAAAGGTGGATCTCTCTCACACGTACCAACACAGACTATCCCCCAATTTAACTGATCCCCAAAGGTTTTTGATTAAATAGCGGAATAGAAAATATGATCCAAAAAAAGTGTATGTATATCACACGTACACAACCACACTAGGCCCCAATTACTATTGTTTGTACCCCTAAAAGGCTAGATGAGGAGTAGGGGGGGTATGGAACAGGCAGCACCCTCAAACCTTCAGAAGTATGAGATGAACCCCAACAACTTGGAAAGGTGGATCTCTCTCACACGTACCAACACAGACTATCCCCCAATTTAACTGATCCCCAAAGGTTTTTGATTAAATAGCGGAATAGAAAATATGATCCAAAAAAAGTGTATGTATATCACACGTACACAACCACACTAGGCCCCAATTACTATTGATGGTACCCCTAAAAGGCTAGGAGTAGGGGGAGTATGGAACAGGCAGCACCCTCAAACCTTCAGAAGTATGAGATGAACCCCAACAACTTGGAAAGGTGGATCTCTCTCACACGTACCAACACAGACTATCCCCCAATTTAACTGATCCCCAAAGGTTTTTGATTAAATAGCGGAATAGAAAATATGATCCAAAAAAAGTGTATGTATATCACACGTACACAACCACACTAGGCCCCAATTACTATTGTTTGTCCCCCTAAAAGGCTAGATGAGGAGTAGGGGGGAGTATGGAACAGGCAGCACCCTCAAACCTTCAGAAGTATGAGATGAACCCCAACAACTTGGAAAGGTGGATCTCTCTCACACGTACCAACACAGACTATCCCCCAATTTAACTGATCCCCAAAGGTTTTTGATTAAATAGCGGAATAGAAAATATGATCCAAAAAAAGTGTATGTATATCACACGTACACAACCACACTAGGCCCCAATTACTATTGTTTGTACCCCTAAAAGGCTAGATGAGGAGTAGGGGGGGTATGGAACAGGCAGCACCCTCAAACCTTCAGAAGTATGAGATGAACCCCAACAACTTGGAAAGGTGGATCTCTCTCACACGTACCAACACAGACTATCCCCCAATTTAACTGATCCCCAAAGGTTTTTGATTAAATAGCGGAATAGAAAATATGATCCAAAAAAAGTGTATGTATATCACACGTACACAACCACACTAGGCCCCAATTACTATTGTTTGTACCCCTAAAAGGCTAGATGAGGAGTAGGGGGGGTATGGAACAGGCAGCACCCTCAAACCTTCAGAAGTATGAGATGAACCCCAAAAACTTGGAAAGGTGGATCTCTCTCACACGTACCAACACAGACTATCCCCCAATTTAACTGATCCCCAAAGGTTTTTGATTAAATAGCGGAATAGAAAATATGATCCAAAAAAAGTGTATGTATATCACACGTACACAACCACACTAGGCCCCAATTACTATTGTTTGTACCCCTAAAAGGCTAGGAGTAGGGGGAGTATGGAACAGGCAGCACCCTCAAACCTTCAGAAGTATGAGATGAACCCCAACAACTTGGAAAGGTGGATCTCTCTCACACGTACCAACACAGACTATCCCCCAATTTAACTGATCCCCAAAGGTTTTTGATTAAATAGCGGAATAGAAAATATGATCCAAAAAAAGTGTATGTATATCACACGTACACAACCACACTGGGCCCCAATTACTATTGTTTGTACCCCTAAAAGGCTAGATGAGGAGTAGGGGGAGTATGGAACAGGCAGCACCCTCAAACCTTCAGAAGTATGAGATGAACCCCAACAACTTGGAAAGGTGGATCTCTCTCACACGTACCAACACAGACTATCCCCCAATTTAACTGATCCCCAAAGGTTTTTGATTAAATAGCGGAATAGAAAATATGATCCAAAAAAAGTGTATGTATATCACACGTACACAACCACACTAGGCCCCAATTACTATTGTTTGTACCCCTAAAAGGCTAGATGAGGAGTAGGGGGGGTATGGAACAGGCAGCACCCTCAAACCTTCAGAAGTATGAGATGAACCCCAACAACTTGGAAAGGTGGATCTCTCTCACACGTACCAACACAGACTATCCCCCAATTTAACTGATCCCCAAAGGTTTTTGATTAAATAGCGGAATAGAAAATATGATCCAAAAAAAGTGTATGTATATCACACGTACACAACCACACTAGGCCCCAATTACTATTGTTTGTACCCCTAAAAGGCTAGGAGTAGGGGGAGTATGGAACAGGCAGCACCCTCAAACCTTCAGAAGTATGAGATGAACCCCAACAACTTGGAAAGGTGGATCTCTCTCACACGTACCAACACAGACTATCCCCCAATTTAACTGATCCCCAAAGGTTTTTGATTAAATAGCGGAATAGAAAATATGATCCAAAAAAAGTGTATGTATATCACACGTACACAACCACACTAGGCCCCAATTACTATTGTTTGTACCCCTAAAAGGCTAGATGAGGAGTAGGGGGAGTATGGAACAGGCAGCACCCTCAAACCTTCAGAAGTATGAGATGAACCCCAACAACTTGGAAAGGTGGATCTCTCTCACACGTACCAACACAGACTATCCCCCAATTTAACTGATCCCCAAAGGTTTTTGATTAAATAGCGGAATAGAAAATATGATCCAAAAAAAGTGTATGTATATCACACGTACACAACCACACTAGGCCCCAATTACTATTGTTTGTACCCCTAAAAGGCTAGATGAGGAGTAGGGGGGGTATGGAACAGGCAGCACCCTCAAACCTTCAGAAGTATGAGATGAACCCCAACAACTTGGAAAGGTGGATCTCTCTCACACGTACCAACACAGACTATCCCGCAATTTAACTGATCCCCAAAGGTTTTTGATTAAATAGCGGAATAGAAAATATGATCCAAAAAAAGTGTATGTATATCACACGTACACAACCACACTAGGCCCCAATTACTATTGTTTGTACCCCTAAAAGGCTAGATGAGGAGTAGGGGGGGTATGGAACAGGCAGCACCCTCAAATCTTCAGAAGTATGAGATGAACCCCAAAAACTTGGAAAGGTGGATCTCTCTCACACGTACCAACACAGACTATCCCTCAATTTAACTGATCCCCAAAGGTTTTTGATTAAATAGCGGAATAGAAAATATGATCCAAAAAAAGTGTATGTATATCACACGTACACAACCACACTAGGCCCCAATTACTATTGTTTGTACCCCTAAAAGGCTAGATGAGGAGTAGGGGGGGTATGGAACAGGCAGCACCCTCAAACCTTCAGAAGTATGAGATGAACCCCAACAACTTGGAAAGGTGGATCTCTCTCACACGTACCAACACAGACTATCCCCCAATTTAACTGATCCCCAAAGGTTTTTGATTAAATAGCGGAATAGAAAATATGATCCAAAAAAAGTGTATGTATATCACACGTACACAACCACACTAGGCCCCAATTACTATTGTTTGTACCCCTAAAAGGCTAGATGAGGAGTAGGGGGGGTATGGAACAGGCAGCACCCTCAAACCTTCAGAAGTATGAGATGAACCCCAACAACTTGGAAAGGTGGATCTCTCTCACACGTACCAACACAGACTATCCCCCAATTTAACTGATCCCCAAAGGTTTTTGATTAAATAGCGGAATAGAAAATATGATCCAAAAAAAGTGTATGTATATCACACGTACACAACCACACTGGGCCCCAATTACTATTGTTTGTACCCCTAAAAGGCTAGATGAGGAGTAGGGGGAGTATGGAACAGGCAGCACCCTCAAACCTTCAGAAGTATGAGATGAACCCCAACAACTTGGAAAGGTGGGTCTCTCTCACACGTACCAACACAGACTATCCCCCAATTTAACTGATCCCCAAAGGTTTTTGATTAAATAGCGGAATAGAAAATATGATCCAAAAAAAGTGTATGTATATCACACGTACACAACCACACTGGGCCCCAATTACTATTGTTTGTACCCCTAAAAGGCTAGATGAGGAGTAGGGGGAGTATGGAACAGGCAGCACCCTCAAACCTTCAGAAGTATGAGATGAACCCCAACAACTTGGAAAGGTGGATCTCTCTCACACGTACCAACACAGACTATCCCCCAATTTAACTGATCCCCAAAGGTTTTTGATTAAATAGCGGAATAGAAAATATGATCCAAAAAAAGTGTATGTATATCACACGTACACAACCACACTAGGCCCCAATTACTATTGTTTGTACCCCTAAAAGGCTAGATGAGGAGTAGGGGGGGTATGGAACAGGCAGCACCCTCAAACCTTCAGAAGTATGAGATGAACCCCAACAACTTGGAAAGGTGGATCTCTCTCACACGTACCAACACAGACTATCCCCCAATTTAACTGATCCCCAAAGGTTTTTGATTAAATAGCGGAATAGAAAATATGATCCAAAAAAAGTGTATGTATATCACACGTACACAACCACACTAGGCCCCAATTACTATTGTTTGTACCCCTAAAAGGCTAGGAGTAGGGGGAGTATGGAACAGGCAGCACCCTCAAACCTTCAGAAGTATGAGATGAACCCCAACAACTTGGAAAGGTGGATCTCTCTCACACGTACCAACACAGACTATCCCCCAATTTAACTGATCCCCAAAGGTTTTTGATTAAATAGCGGAATAGAAAATATGATCCAAAAAAAGTGTATGTATATCACACGTACACAACCACACTGGGCCCCAATTACTATTGTTTGTACCCCTAAAAGGCTAGATGAGGAGTAGGGGGAGTATGGAACAGGCAGCACCCTCAAACCTTCAGAAGTATGAGATGAACCCCAACAACTTGGAAAGGTGGATCTCTCTCACACGTACCAACACAGACTATCCCCCAATTTAACTGATCCCCAAAGGTTTTTGATTAAATAGCGGAATAGAAAATATGATCCAAAAAAAGTGTATGTATATCACACGTACACAACCACACTAGGCCCCAATTACTATTGTTTGTACCCCTAAAAGGCTAGATGAGGAGTAGGGGGGGTATGGAACAGGCAGCACCCTCAAACCTTCAGAAGTATGAGATGAACCCCAACAACTTGGAAAGGTGGATCTCTCTCACACGTACCAACACAGACTATCCCCCAATTTAACTGATCCCCAAAGGTTTTTGATTAAATAGCGGAATAGAAAATATGATCCAAAAAAAGTGTATGTATATCACACGTACACAACCACACTAGGCCCCAATTACTATTGTTTGTACCCCTAAAAGGCTAGATGAGGAGTAGGGGGAGTATGGAACAGGCAGCACCCTCAAATCTTCAGAAGTATGAGATTGTGTTCACTGTACCCCACAAAGATTGAGTTCACTGCACCCCACAATGATTGTGTTCACTGCACCCCACAAAGATTGTGTTCACTGCACCTCACAAAGATTGTGTTCACTGTACCCCCCAAAGATTGTGTTCACTGCACCCCACAAAGATTCTGTTCACTGTACCCCACAAAGATTGTGTTCACTGCACCCTAAAAGGATGTTGTTCACTGCACCCCACAAAGATTGTGTTCACTGCACCCTAAAAGGATGTTGTTCACTGCACCCCAAAAAGATTGTGTTCACTGTACCCCCCAAAGATTGTGTTCACTGCACCCCACAAAGATTGTGTTCACTGCACCCCAAAAAGATTGTGTTCACTGTACCCCCCAAAGATTGTGTTCACTGCACCCCAAAAAGATTGTGTTCACTGTACCCCCCAAAGATTGTGTTCACTGCACCCCACAAAGATTCTGTTCACTGTACCCCACAAAGATTGTGTTCACTGCACCCCAAAAAGATTGTGTTCACTGTACCCCCCCAAAGATTGTGTTCACTGCACCCCACAAAGATTCTGTTCACTGCACCCCACAAAGGATTTTGTTCACTGCACCCCAAAAAGATTGTGTTCACTGCACCCCAAAAAGGATTTTGATCACTGCACCCCAAAAAGGATGTTGTTCACTGCACCCCAAAAATGATTTTGTTCACTCCACCCCAAAAAGATTGTGTTCACTGCACCCCACAAAGATTGTGTTCACTGCACCCCAAAAAGATTGTGTTCACTGTACCCCCCAAAGATTGTGTTCACTGCACCCCACAAAGATTCTGTTCACTGTACCCCACAAAGATTGTGTTCACTGCACCCCAAAAAGATTGTGTTCACTGCACCCCAAAAAGGATGTTGTTCACTGCACCCCAAAAAGGATGTTGTTCACTCCACCCCAAAAAGATTGTGTTCACTGCACCCCACAAAGATTGTGTTCACTGCACCCCAAAAAGATTGTGTTCACTGCACCCCAAAAATGATTTTGTTCACTGCACCCCAAAAAGGATTTTGTTCACTGCACCCCAAAAAGGATGTTGTTCACTCCACCCCAAAAAGATTGTGTTCACTGCACCCCAAAAAGATTGTGTTCACTGCACCCCACAAAGGATTTTGTTCACTGCACCCCAAAAAGATTGTGTTCACTGCACCCCAAAAAGGATGTTGTTCACTGCACCCCAAAAAGGATTTTGTTCACTGCACCCCAAAAAGATTGTGTTCACTGCACCCCACAAAGGATTTTGTTCACTGCACCCCACAAAGATTGTGTTCACTGCACACCAAAAAGGATTGTGTTCACTGCACCCCAAAAAGATTTTGTTCACTGCACCCCAAAAAGATTGTGTTCACTGCAGCCCAAAAAGATTGTGTTCACTGCAGCCCAAAAAGATTGTGTTCACTGCAGCCCAAAAAGATTGTGTTCACTGCAGCTCACACACAGAAAAATGGATGTGGATCACTGACACCTGCCTATCTCCAATCCCACACCACACAGCAATATCGATTGTAGTTTGTAGAACACAGTTTCCCTAAAATTCAGCAGACTCTGTCCCTAACAGGATTGAGAAGAGATCGTAGATCAGGATTGAGTGCAGATTCACCCCACCCCCCACACAGCAATATCGATTGTAGTTTGTAGAAGACACTGACCCTATAATTCAGCAGACTCTATCCCTAAAATGCCTACAACTCGCCCTGCCTAAACACTCCGACCTGTCCCTCAATTCTATCCGGACACAAATGGTTTTTTCCTGCCTATCTTTCCCTAATCAGCAGCCAGCACATTGATGTGTGCTCTGTCCCTTAGCTAAGCAGCAGAATGACGCTGCTGCGGCGGCTGCCTCGAACATATAAAGACTTGGTCACATGCTTCAGACGGCCAATCACAGCTACTAAGACATTTGCAGGCATGGCTGGGATGGCTTAAGGCACACCAGTTAAACGATTGTTGATTGGCTGTTGAAAGCCCGCCATGAAAAGAGCGCCAAAGCATGCAAAACCCGGAAATAAAACGACCGAACACGGATTTTTACCCGAACATACAGTAAAGTGTCCGTGTCCGTGTTCGGGTAAAAAAAATCCAATTATTCGGTACGAACACGAATAATACAGTCCGTGTTCGCTCAACACTACTCACCTCTGTTGCTGCAGCATTAGTCCAATGCTGCAGTTGTCCCCCACTGGCTCTAACGCTGGGAACTGAATAATCATATGACCACTGATTGCTCAGTTCTCTGTCTTCAGTGAGCAAAGAGCGATGACTGTTGGGCACCGCTCTCTGCTCTGCCCCTCCAGCACTTACTGGAACATGGGGCTGTGGAAGGGGGCGGAAGCATCTTGCTCCCCTTTATTTATTGCAATTACAGTTTATTGCATACACATCTAATTATACATGAGCCCACACATTGGTCTAGGTCATTTAACCACTTGCTGACCAGCCGCTGCACTTTTACTGCGGGAGGTCGGCTCTATTAGGCAAAATGACATACCTGTACGTCAATTCGTGTAATAGCCAGTGGGGTGCGTGTCCGCTGATTGGCCAGAGAGGGAGCCAATCAGCAGGTCCAGCGGATGCGATGTCCGCCGGCCACCTGCGATCGCTCCCCAAAGAGACAGAGTGGCAGCATGCCTATGTAAACAAGGCAGACCGCCGTTATGTCACAGATGAACACAGGGATCCTGTGTTCCTGCTATTCAGGAACACAGATCTTTATGTTCATCCAAGGAGTCCATCCCCCACACAGTTAGAAAGCACCCCCTAGGGACATACTTAACCCTTTGATCGCCTCTGGTGTTAACCCCTTCCCTGCCAGTGTCTTTAGTACAGTAGCAGTGCATATTTTTTTAGCACTGATCACTGTAGTAATGTCAACAAAAAAGCAAAATTTTTTTTTTTTTTTTTTTGTAATGTCACTGGCCCCCTCAAAAGTATCAGTTCGGTGTCTGATCTGTCCGCCGCAATGTCGCAGTCCCGCTAAAAATTGCTGATCTGAAAAGGAATTGTTGCGGAATGAGCACACTAAATTGACTAGCTCCTACTATGGAGTCCTTCTTACTGGCGTGCCATCGCGCCTGGAGGCTATTAGAGCTGGGTGGACGAGAGACATCCCGGATATTTCGGACGATGATTGGGAAGAAGTGCTTGAAGTATATTTTAGGACGCCCATCTCGGCCAGGGACCGTCTGATACAATTACGTGTATTTCATAGGACCTATTATACTCCTCATCGGTTGTTTCTGATGAAGCAGAGGCCCACGCCGCTTGTCATAAATGTGGGGGGGGGACCAGGGAAAATTGCTTCATATGTTGTGGAGTTGTCCGAAGGTTAGACCTTTCTGGTCCCAGGTTACGCACTTTCTCTCAACCTCCCTGGACTTCCCTAATGTCTGCAGCCCTAAGTCGTGCTTACTGGGGATTTTCGGGGAGATTGACCTCCGCACCCACCAGAAACAGCTTCTCCGACTCTTGTTGTTTTATGCCAGGAAAACTATAGTGATGCAATGGATACAGGTGGACAGGATTCCACTTGATCTCTGGAAAAATTTGATCAACCAAGTCCTACCTTTGTATAAGATGACCTATGAAGCCAGGGGCTGTCCAAAAAAATTCCTGAAAGTTTGGGGTCCTTGGGTTGCTTTATTTGATACGTGCAGCTCTACGCTGCTCTGAATGTAGGGGCTGTCCGGGTACAGGGGGGTCGGTTCTGGGCCCACGCTCCGCTGATGACTAGGGATGTAACTCTGACCACCACCTGCATTTCCTGCTGAGTTGCTTTTTTTTCTGTATGTAAAGAGCATGTGTTATATGTGTTATGAACGAGGATATCTGCTATTATCTTGGCAATTTTGTGAATCTCTGTTTTTACATATCTATGGGTTATCCTTTATCTATATTGAACCAGTGTGATATTTCGCAGATGACCTGTACTTTTCAATGATTCTCGGTATTTCCACTGTTTTGCAGTTTTAATGTACTGTTCATGTGATAAAATCAATAAAACGCAGTTTAAAAAAAAAAAATTGCTGATCTATTGCTAGTAAAAAAAATAAATAGAAATACCATAAATCTATCCCCTAGTTTGTAGAAGCTATAACTTTTGCTGAAACCAATCAATATACATTTTTTTGCCAAAAATATGTGGCAGAATACATATTGGGCTAAAATGTTGAAAAATTTCGATTTTAAAATTTTTTTTATTGGGAATATTTTATAGCAGAATATATATATATATTATATATATTTTTTTTCAGAAATGTCTTTGTTTTTTTGTTTATAGAGCAAAAAATAAAAAAAATGCAGAGATGATCAAATGCCACCAAAAGAAAGCTCTATTTGTGGGACATCAATTTTATTTTGGTACAGCGTCGCATTACCGGGCAATTGTCAGTTAAAATACTGCAGTGCCATATCACAAAAAAATGGCATGATCATTAAGGGGGTAAAACCTTCCGGTCCAGAAGTGGTAAATGAAGTGACGCCCTATATAGTTACCATTGGGGTTTTTGTTTGTAATTTTCTTTACCTGTACTAGAAAATGAAGAGAACATCACAGATAAGGCTCGGGATCTTCTGAGAATCTTGGCACCATTTCAGACTGGCTCTAATTCTTTGGCCACACTGCTTTGTGATATCACATTATAATGTTATTTTATTGACAATTCAACTGCAGACATTTCTCTTCTTACCTGTATCCTCCTTGTACAAGTGCTGCAAGGAAAAGGCCATGAGTGTCTTATGATAAACAGGACTTGATCATTGGACAAAATGCGGCCAAGGTCTATCCATCTGAGTCTGCACTTTGTATTGGGGGGGAGGGGCAAAAATCAGGACAATCTCTCCATCATGCCTGGAATGTTTGTAAAGGTGACACAATCCCATATGTTTTAGCAATGTTCTGTCCCAGTTGAGTGTCTACTAAGCAGAGATGAATTTTAGCTCAGTTAAGTTCCTGACAACAGCCTGGTTATACGACATGGGAAATGAAATATGTATTATCTGCCTGGCTTTCTAGGTTTTTAGGACACATGAATTCCTGGAATGTACAATATTTATGCTAAAGGATGCTGACACTTCTAAGCCAATTTATATGTGCATTGTTATAAAAAAAATAAAATTCAGTTTAAATTTTACACGTGTGGAAACCATGGGCTTTACATTTTGCATGGAAATATACAGCTGCATTTAAAAAATAACTGCTTTTTAGGGTATAGGGTATGACTGGGTATATTACGAGCAAGTGTGAAGTAAAGTAGTTATAAACCTGTGAAACAAAAATGAACAAAGCATATCCTTCTATAGTGTGTTCTTGCCTCTGTTCAAAGCGCCTAGTTTGGTTCCTATCTCCTCTCTCCTTCTTCTGATATCTGCATGAGTAACTTCCGAAAGGCTATGCTGACACCAGATAATCACTGAAGATGGCCCAGCTCCCCTCTAGCACACAGCAGGTGATTGATAGCCTCAGCTATGCATACTTTCCTAAGGCTGGCCATACATGGATCGAATTTTAAAAATGTCCCTCCATTCCTCTTTCCTCCTCATGTGTCCCTCATTTTGGTCTGATCTATATAGTTGTATATAAAATGCATTATTTATCTTTCAAAAAGTGTTTTCCAGTGCTAAACTATTCATCCAATTTCTAAATTGCTGTATCTGTAAATTTCAAAAAGCCAGTATAAAGTAGTAGTAATAATATTAGTGGTAAAAAAAAAAGCAATTGTGGGTTTAAAGTGGAGCTCCACCCAAAAGGGGTAGCTCCATTTGTTTGCTTCCTCCGCTGCCACGTTTGGCACCTTTTGGGGGGGGGGTGCGGCTACCTGTTTTTGACAGGTACCCATCCACACTTCCTGGAGACCTTACCATGGCGAGGTCCTCCGGAAGTTTAGCCCCTCTCCTCCTTCCACCACCGCCAGGCCATTTATAAAGCCCAGCACACTTTGCGCATGTGCAGTAGGGGGGTCGGCTGTGAAGCTACAAGGCTTCACTGCCAGTTTCCCTTAGTCGGGATGGTGGCAGCAGCACCTGAGAGCTGATTGAAAAATCAGCTGGGGTGCCAACATCGCGGGATCGATGGACAGGTAAGTGTCCTGATATTAAAAGTCAGCAGCTACAGTATTTGCAGCTGCTGACTTTACATTTTTTGGTATAATTCTCTTTTAAGGGGGGTGTGGCAGGGGGTGTGTCCTGTGCCTACATACGTTTGCTAATAGGTGTCCCTGGTTCCCATCTCAAAAAGTTGGGATGTATGAATATATAAGGCATTTCAAACTATGTGAACCACAAATGACCCAGCAAAAAGTATTTATTATACTAAAGAGGACCTAGAGATGTTAGATTTTTAAACTTTACTGGCGTTTAAAACTGAACTCCACAGGAAAAAAGTTCTCCCTTGCAGGAAGGCTGCCCCCCACACTGCAAAGATTAAAGTGATTGTAAAGTCTCAGTTTTTTTTGTATAAAAATAGAAAACATGTTATACTTACCTCCTCTATGCAGTTGGTTGTGCACAGAGCAGCCCCGATCCTCCTCTTCTGGGGTCCCTCTTCGGTGCTCCTGGCTCCTCCCTCCTGTTGAGTGCCCCCACAGCAAGCAGCATGCTATGGGGCACCTGAGCCGAACTGCAGCTCCATGTATCCATTCAGACACGGAGCCGTGGTTGGGCCCCACCGCTCTCTCTACTCATTGGCTAACTGACATTGATTGACAGCAGTGGGAGTCAATGGCACCACTGCTGTTTGTCAGCCAATCAGGTGGGAGAGTCCCAGACAGCCGAGGCACTCGTGGACATCGCGTGATCGAGAGGAGGCTCATGTAAGTATTAGGGGGTCTGAGTGGGACTGCTGCACACTGCTGCACACAGAAGACTTTTTTTATCTTAATGCATAGAATGCTTTAAGATAAAAAACTTTCTGCCTTTACAAACACTTTAAATGTTCATTATTGTCTAGGCTACTGGGAAAAGAAGTTTTACTTACCTGATCTCCTGCTTCTGCAGGCTTCCTCCAGACTGTAGGACTGGTCCTTAGAGTCTCCTAATTGGATGTGAGGGTGACGAAGGACAGTCCACAAGCTGGAGCGTAAGGAATAAGAGAGCACTGGCTGCTGGGGGAGCAAGGGACCAGGTAACTAAAAGAGCTTTTTCTGATACCCTGGACCTAAACAACATTTAACCCTTGCAGTGTGGGGGGCAGACCCACTGCTAGGGAGGTTTTTTGTTTTCTCTGGAAACTAGCTTTAAAGTGTTTTAAAGTCTTACCATTGAAAGTCTTTGTTTTATCTGTTTTATAGGTAGTAAAAAGCAATGTACACAGGCCTTCTCTGTAAACTACAGAACACCTTCCTCTTATGTTGTGGAGCTGAGGAGTGGGTGAGGGGGTGTTTTGTAGTTCACAAAGATGACCTGGGAGAATTGCTGACACCAAAAAGAAAACAAAGAGGGAGAGATAGTTCTACTACCTAAATGTAGTATGTTTTATCATGGTCACGTGATAGTTTAAATTTTTGGGGTTATATTTGAGATCTGCAAAGAGAGATCACACAAACACTTGTAGGTATAGCATAAAAAGTGGTTATAAAGGTAGAAGTTTTTTTTATCTTAATGCATTCTATGCAATAAGATAAAAAACCTTTTGTGTGCAGCAGTCCTCCTCAGCTCCCCTAATACTTACCTGAGCCCCATCTCTATCCAGTGATGTGCACGAGTGCCTCTGCTGTCCGGGACTCGTCCTCCTTATTGGCTGAGACACAGCAGAACCACCGTTGGCTCCAACTGCTGTCAACCAAGGGCAGTTAGCCAATCAGGAGACGGGGCGGGGCTGGGCCACGGCTCCATTTTTGATTGGACACAGGGAGCTTCAGCTCGGTTCGGGTGGCCCAAAAGCAAGCTGCTTGCTCTGGGGGCACTCGGCAGGAGGGAGGAGCCAGGAGCATCGTACAGTGACCCGAGAAAAAGAGGATCTGGGCTGCTCTGTGAAAAACCATTTCACAGAGCAAGTAATACACATGCTTGTTATTTTTAAAGAAAAAAATTTGACTTTTGTATTACTTTAATTAAGTACTGACAGATGCAGATAACACATGTATGAGTATTAGAAAAAAATAACAAGAATACTTAAGTAAAGATGCCTTTTCTACCACGGGCCCCTCCATCTTATATGGCATGGCAGTGATGATCAGATTCATACACATACATGAGGCAAAGTAATTACTACAAGTTTTATCTTTAGTATGTATATAAGACTCGAATGTAAGAAAATGGCCAACCCACCCCTTCTGGAGCAACACAACTTTTTAAGGACTTGGTCATTTTGTAATGACATTCTTTTGGTATGAAGTCAACTTTAATAGGGAAATATGAAATTTCCCTATCAATTTATTAAAACTCTAAAAAATAAAAAGTATACATTGCACTCACATGTAAAATCAATATACAAGCACATCTTTCAAGTCTTCAGTAGGTGGCAGTATACCAGGTGATCAGTGATGTTACAGTAGGCCCAGTGCTGTATTTTGGCCTAGGCCAACAAGGCCCAGGCCTAGGGCAGCACTTTGCAGAGGGGCAGCAAAAAAGCCACCCCCACCACCTGAGACTCTATTGGCCACTGGTTGCTAGAACCACCTCTCTCACCCCCCTCTCTCTCTTACTCGCCCCCCTTTCTCACTCTCTCACCCCTTCTCTTTCTCTCCCTCCCTTTTACCTCCCTCTCTCTTTCTCTCCCCCTCTCTCTCTCGCTCTCATCTCCCTCTGTCATCCCCCTCTCTCATCCCCCCTCTCACTCTCTCTCATCCCCATTCTCTCTCGCTCTCTCTCTCTCTCGTCCCCTTTCTCTCTCTCTCTCTCTCGCTCATCCCCCCTCTCTCACTCATCCCCCCTGTCTCTCTCATCCCCCCACTCTCTCATCCCCCCCACTCTCTCATCCCCCCACTCTCTCACCCCCCCACTTTCTCATCCCCCCACTCTCTCATCCCCCCACTCTCTCTCTCATCCCCCCTCTCTCTCTCTTCGATTCCCCTCTCTCTCTCTCTCTCATCCCCCCTCTCTCACCCCCCTCTCTCTTTACCTCCCTCACCCAACCCTTCTCTCTCTCTCCCTCCCTCACCCAATCCCTCTCTCTCTCTCTTTCATCCCCCTTTCTCTCCCTCCCTCACCCACCCCCCTCTCTCTCTCCCTCATCTACCCTCTCTCTCCCACCCCCTCTCATCCCCCCTCTCGTGAGATCTCAGGGGTTCATGCTGGGACTTGTAGTCCTTCAATTTTGGAGGAAGACACATCCATTAAAAAAGGAGTGGGGAAATTTATATGGGAAGGGCGCCCAATTTTAGCCTTGCCTAGGGCAGCACAAAACCAAAATACACCACTGAGTAGGCCCCTCTAGCTGGATGTGATGTCAGATATCAGGATCCATGAAATATACCATGAAGCACACCAGGAAAAACAGCAGATGAACCAGCAGCATGTAAAAAATTAATGGTGGCTACTGGGGGCATGATGACATCATATGTGATATGACTGGGTGTGGCAACATGTTTTAGGTTGAGGAGCTCATTTGTCAAGCCTGTCCATTTGAATATAGCACCTGTATTTAAAGAGAAAGGGGGCAAACTACTTCTGCTGACCATGGGCTACAAGAAAATGGCTGCAGCTTAACTACATATGTATAAAGGAATACATGCAAAAATATTTACATGCATTTAAGCTCAAGAAGCTTGTGTTTATAGATTTTCTGAATGTATGTAATAGACCGGGATTGTGTCCACAAGGACTCCTAAGAGGGGGGGGGGGACATGTTTTATTATAAAAAGAAAAATATTTTATCATAAAACCATGTGGGCAGAACTGATGCCCACATAATGAATACGTAAATTAATAATAATCTAAAGAAAAGTCAGAATAGTGTGACACAACAAAGGGAAATATACACAACTAAACAGCAAAGAATCATTTGAAAATGGCAGAAATTTGCATGAAAAACAAAGCCTAAAGATAATAGGCATCTATTGCAGTGAGATTAACGTTCTTTAAAGAGGAATATACACAAATAAACTAAAAGTATTTTAGACAACATTAATTCATATCGAGGAATTTGCAATAAGCAATATTAGGCGCCTATTGCTAAACAAAAATATTATAAAGAGGATAAAGCATAAATCAGCATAAAATAGTACATAGTTAAAGGGAAATGTACAAAACTCAGCATATATTTTAGGAACGTGGGCTAGAGCTTTCCAAGAACACCTGATAAAACATATTCTAAATTACATAAGAGGATCTTAAGGGCATGTGCATGTAAAGCATAAGTAAAAAAAAAAAAAAAAAATTGATATATCATAAATAACAGTATTGATTTCCAGTATTTCATTGAGACCTAAAGGCGACAACGTATTTAGTGTGTAAATCCAGTAGGATTCTCTCTCACAAAACATTTTTAAGCATTCTGCCTTAGTGACATTATTAAGGATGGCTTCTACAACCCAAACTTTAAGCCCATCTGTATTTTTGCCCAACAAGACAAATCCTATTCATTTCAATGGCCCCTGTTCACATCTGAGCGTTTTGACGTTTTAAGCAAAACGCCCAACGCTCAAAAAAGTACATGAGCTTCTTTTTGGGCAGATTACAGGCATTTTTATTTTTTTCCATTGGTTACTAGTCAACCTAAAAACGCCTGCACAAAAACGCCTGTAAAAACGCCTGTAAAACGCCTGAAAAAACGCCCATAAAAACGCCTGAAAAAATGCCTAAAAAACGCCTGTAAATAGCAACGCCAAAATGTGAACATAGCCTAAGTCCCCGTTCACACTGGGGCGACCTGTCAGGGGACCTGGTCACCTGACAGGTCGCCGTAGGTCGCTCGCCATAGAGAAGCTATGGACCCGTTCTAATAGGAGCGACACAAGTCGCTCCGACTTAGAAAAAGGGTCCAGAAAAAGCGCGCCGTGACCTATGAGGTCACCCCGGCAAGACGGATTGCCCCAGTGTGAATGGGGCCTAAAGGAAAGGAAAGAGTTGCTTGCTACTGCTGTAAATTGTAGCGATAAGAAAACCACATAGATTTTTTTGGCTGTTATCATTACTGTCAGCACTCCAGATCAGAGCATGAATAACTTATGAGCAACCACAATAACAATTAATATTTCTTCAGGTAAAGTGGGTCTAATGGAATATTTTCATTTTCCAGTATTTGCATGAAAACGGCATCGTTCACCGAGATCTCAAGCCAGAAAATCTCCTCTATGCTACTCCAGCACCAGATGCTCCTTTGAAAATTGGTAAGCCTTTTTATATACTTCTGTATTATATTCATATTGTTATTGGTACTGTACCAATAAGACAGCAGTGATGAGAAAAAAAATACTATAATTCATTCATGCAAATGCATATACATTGTATATCAATCATTATACCAATAAATACAGTAATGCTGTCTGATTAGATCTGTAGCATGTGTGAATATGTTTCTTTAGTCAGCAGATGCAGACTCATAAATGTAGACAAAAAGCTTAAAATACCAAGCGCTGAAACCATGAATCCATATAATGACATGGGTAAAGGTGGTATGGGTGTAAATGCCATACAGAGCTCTGGGCAGCTGTGGCAGCACTGGTAGAAGTGGCCAAACAAGAGAAAAAGCAACCCGCACAGTGCTCAGGGACTGTCAATAAACAATATCCATAGAGGACCAAAGTCTTACACCAGATGTATATTCCACATAATGAATGGAGAAACTGCCATTATAGGAGCAACATTTCACATTTATTCAGACATAGAAATGGTTTTAGAAACATATAAACGAGGACATGCAGTCTAATTGACCAACTCACTGACTGTGACCAGAGATCAACCGATCCTCGGTGTGCAACCCATGTGGAAAATAAACAACTCCTGGGGGGCAGGGCCGGTGTGGAAATAGCTGGATAAAGCACATGCATGCCAAACAGGCCATCACGGTAACCCCAGGGCTTGCGTTCCAACCCAGGCCTCCGTGTCTTCCTTACGCCCTACAGTTCCATCATAGCCTGTATTACCTCCAGAGCACCAACACGCCTGCCCAGTCTGCCGGCCCAGTATCTGCTTATCCCGAAGACACTGTTATCTTCTCTTTCCAACTATTTCCACACTGACCCAGACCCCCATAAGTTGTCCATTTTCCACATGGGCTGCACACTGAGGAGCAGCTATTCACTGGTCACAGTCAGTGAGTTGGCCAATTGGGTTGCATGTCCTGGTTTTTTTAAAGCCATTCCTATGTCCGAATAAATGTGAAATTTTGGGTATATCAATGGCAGTTTCTCCATACATTATGTGGAATATATATCTTGGTGTAAGACTTTGATCCTCCATGGATATTGTTTATTGGTTTATTGACAACCAGTCACTGAGCGCTATGGGTTGTTGCTCTTTTTAGACTCAGGAATGTACCATTTTTGTATTGGAGAATATTTCATTCTATCCTCAAAGACAGGACCTCTAAGAGTCATTTGACTGGTTTAAAAATTAGTCTGTTCCACCTCTTTCCTTCTAGTCTATAGGAGCAACAAGTACCCAAAGCTTATTGCAGTAGGTGCATGTAAGAAAAATCACTCTAACATATTTCAGCAGGATGTCCTGAAGGATAAAGTCAACTTCGGTAACATGTTAGATGTTGCACCCGTATTTAGGGTGTAACATGTAACATGATACTGTTAAGTACCCCCAGCTTACCCCTCACCCCATCCTACCCCCGTGACAGCAGGCGAAGGATCCTCTCCCCACACCTGCTGTCACATTTTCAAAACAGCGCAGCTATGCAGGGCTCCACCCACAGAACTCTGTGAATGAATGAACTACAAGTCCCATCTTCCACCACAGCAGACATACTTATAGTTTGAATGAGCTGTGAGAACACTGTTCAGCAGGCTCATAGTTAATTTATTTTTCCTTTAGTTTTGTAACAGAAAGCCTGTACAGGAATATGGGCATTGACATAGAGGAAGACTGTGCAGAAGTCTGACATTACAACCACAATCTGCTTATTACAGTTTCGATGCTTTTCAGGCTCCTGTAAAATAAATAAATAAATCCATATTTTTTTTAAAGTCATGTGCATTTATTATTTTTAAAGTGAACTTAGCCTTTAAATTTGTCTATATCATCATTTCCCAGCTGTATTTTGTACTTCCCACCACAGGTACTTACACTACCAACAATAACCTTTTCAGAATAACTGGTGCAACAAAGCAGAACTTTTGACTTTAAAGTCCCAACTCCAGAAAATCTGAATTCTCCTTTGCAGAACTGGCGTTAACTACTTGTTTATCATAGGGGAGGGCAGAATCACATTTACTCACCTGATTCTCTACTACCCTGGCAGATGGAGCTTCGCCATGCTCTAGTGGTGGACTGTCCTTAGGCTATCAACCCTGAATCCGTTTTCATGACGTCAGGACCTTATACCACTGGAGCATGGGGTAGAGGTCAATGTGGTCACCAGTCTAGCAGTACAGATGATCAGGTAAGTAAATCTTTGCTGTGCTCCCTTGACCTAAACAAGTAGTTAACTCTTGCAGTGGGGATTTCAGATTTGCTGGAGTAGATATAGTGAAGTTGTTGGATTCTGCCAATATAATTAATTAATTATTCTGAATAACAACTTATAGAGGATTCTGTGGAGGATTGTTGGCAATATTGTTATTAGATTAATTTGAATAACATAGATATACAGTCTTTGCCAGCAGTTTAATAACTCGTGTGAGCCTGGAAGCTTTAGAACTGTATGTGGGCAAACTTCATACAGAATATGCTAAATATTGTAAAAAATTTTTATCTTTTGTACATTGCATGCTATTAAAGTATAACCCCATTTAAAAAGTGATTTATGTATAGATATGGGGGAGAGGGACCCCATCTGCTGTCATAGGGGGAGGATTGGGGGGTGCAGGGGGAAAGGACTGCTGGAGCATGTTATACATTACACCCAAAATATGGTTCCCAAAGGTGAACTTAATTTACACTAATCATCTCCAACTAACCTCTCTTTCTCCTATTCCTTCCTTCTTATTTCCCTGCTATTTTTCTAACCATACATTTTTTTTAACTATTTTCCTTTTAATCTATTTTGTTTGTTAAAAAAAAAAAAGAAAAAGAAAGTAAAAAAACCTCCAAAAAGACCTGTATCTAAATCATAATTATTGTGTAATTTTATATGGGACAAATGTTAGAATAAATTGTTGAATTTTAGTAAAAGTATGTTTGTTTTGTCTATGAATTGCATAAAAAATTAAAATACCTTTTGCAAGGCGATGTCAGCAAAAGAAATCCTGTTTTTTCCTAGGAAAATTTTTATATTGCTGAATCAGTAGGCCCATAGCAGAAATGTAAAAAAATGCTCTGGTGCATAGGGGGTGGTACAGGTTTTTTTTTTTTTTTTTTTAAAGCCCGTAGCGTGTGCAACACACTCAAAAGACTCCACCCGGTGCATAAAAAAGTGCACACACACAAAGTGAGAACACAAAAAAGCACAGGGTGTGCGAAATCGTATGGTCTTCCCTCCGAAGAGGTAGGACCCGAAACCTCGATCCCCCGGGGCGCAAGACTCCTGACAGGGATTTAAGGTACTCATGGTCTGTCTGGCCGAAACCAGACAGACCCCGTTTTTCAGGGGGACTGCCGAAACAGCCCCCACCGAGTACTAAGTGGGGCTCCCCCGAAGGGAGACCCCATGAGAGAGGGCGAACTAAGCCAAAAGGCCATATCCACCCCCTCCCAAGACTCAAGGCTGGGCCCGAGGACCCACACACTCTAGTCGTGCAAATAAAGAAAAAAAGGTGAAAGTGCAGTGACAAACTCCAAAGAAAAGGACAAACAAACAAAGAAGTAGGGAAAGGGAAGTGGGGAAAGTGCAATGGTGCCATGTGAGGAACCAAGGCAGGCCTTCCAGCCGGAATAAAAAAATCCTCTGGTGCAAGCCAAAAGGCCTGTCCCAAGAGGCAGGTGCGAAAAAGGTGTGCATAGTGCAGTGACCAAGGAGCCGAAAAAACTCACAGCGAGCTGCCCCTCACCAGTGAGAAATTAAGGCACCCCTGGGCTGCCACCCCAGGGGCACTTACACTACGGGCTTTTTCCATCTCAGCCCCTGGCCAGACCGAGTGTAGCCTATCCACACCAGCAGACATCAGAACCTGGACAGCTTAGAGAGAGCTTGCCTACCACTGGGGACAGGCCTTTTGCAAGGCCAGATCAAAACCCAGGAGAGAAAGCCCTCCCCTCACCATCCTGTTCCTCAGCCCATTACATCCAGGAACAGTTCCACCGCCCCCCCCGAACCGGCTTTCCTGCCCCCTTCAAACTGGTTAGGACAGTTCAACCCATTCGAATCAGAAGGCGGCGGGCCCCACATGCTTTCCCAGATGACCTACTCCCCATACCTCAATACTCTGAGCGCTCCGGGTTTCGGTCATACTGGTACTAGCTAAGGCCCATACCAACTGATAAGAACAGATACTACACTTGATCTTAGCCAAAAGGGGGGTGGTACAGATGTGAGAGCTGAAGTGGTTATTACATTAATAACTCCAGCCAAATTATCTAGTTTTGGGCACAGTACCACTTTGGAGTTGTCTGATGCCTTGAGGAGATTTCCCCTCACTTCCTTCCCCAGTGACAACATTGTCACCACAAGAGGAAGTCATGAAAATCTTCAATGGAGGCAACAGGGAGCAGTAAAATATGTAAGAAGTTTTAATTCTTTCTCACTTTATTCAGGCTTAAAGTAACTTAGTATACTGTGTATGCTTCCACATATGTGACTTTATAGTCATGTGGGCTGCACAGATAAGAAAAAGGATCAAATTAAGAGCTTAGAAGGTAACTGAAATTGAGCATTCTCCATAGAGGACACCAGCTGGTCTACACAATCTCAGGCTGCAGTAGGGACACAGAGAAGATGGGAGGGACAGCTGAAGGCAGGATCAGCCATATATATTTTACTCTACACAAAACAAATGCTTTAGTGGCTTTTTGAGTATGAACATTCTGTTATGCAGCATGCAATGTGAGTTTTTCATACTCTGAGTTTAATGACACTTAAAAAAAAGGAAATGTTAATGGAATCCTGGCATTGGAGAATGTGGAAACTGTCATTACTTGTCTCCTGAACTGGCTACTTGCCTAGCTGTTATGCTGGGCCACTGACCTCAGTACCTTGAGTTAATATTTTGGAACAGGTTTGCAGATAATTATTTCTGATTTTCCTGATCTGCATTTTTCTGCAAGTTATAGAGTTTATGCCGTGAGCAGCAATTCAGAAAGCTAGTCATAAATGGATCAAACCTCTGTCCCGTGGGATAACTTCTCATTGCTCTCTCATAGTTGTCTGGTGCAGAATAAAGACAGTATTCACTACATGCACCAAACAGTCCAATGTAAAAAATGTTATAAGAGGGGCTCTGATCATCCCATAAACATGAAGAGAAGGAAACATAAAAAGGAAAGAGGAAGGCACCTCTAAGTACAGTGTAAACCATTTATTGGCATACAATTAAGAATCACTTACACAATAATTAGTGAGAGCAAGCATGAAGGGACATCACAGAGGTTTGTTCCTGAAACTCCCTTTCCCAGAAGCCGTCCAGCAGCATAGGGGGATGTAAAGGAGAGACATGGAGCACTAAGAGGAAGGTCTCGAACCGAGGTCCCGGTGGAACACATGCCTCGCTCGTAGACTGCAGGAAGTTAGTGACATCACGGGTGCAAAAACACATAGCGGAGCATGCGCAGTAACGCTCCTTCGTCAGACCAATCCTGATCTGGCGAAAGATCGTTACTACGCATGCTCCAAAACGCGTTACCACCCCAGTGACGTCACCACATTCCTGCGGTCCACGAGCGAGGTGTGTGTTCCACCGCAACCTCAGCTCAGGATCTTCCCCTTAGTGCTCCACGTCTCTCCTTTTCACCCCCCCCCCCCAGGCTGCTGGACGGCTTCTGGGAAAGGGAGCCTACAGGGAGTTTCTGGAACGAACCTCTGTGATGTCTCTTCATGCCTGCTCTCACGAATAATCGTGTGAGTGATTCTTAATTGTATGCCAATAAATGGTTTACACTGTACTTACAGGCGCCTTCCTCTTTCCTTTTTATGTTACCTTTTGGAGCGTGCTTCTGCTCTCTGGAAGAGCAGCCCTGGGGACAGCAAAGATACCATTTACCCACACGGGAGGCCAACATCGTCTGCTGAAAAGACTGATTGCTCCTACAGAAGTGCCCTTTGATCCTTATATATTTGTACATAAACATGAAGAGATCTATTGTATGGAACATCTTACTTTACTTTTCTTACTTACAATTCTGCCAGTAAAGGATTATGCAAATGGAACCCCTATGTACAAAAAAAAAACCTCTAACATACCCAGTGGGCTTAATTTACTAAAACTGGAAAGTGTAAAATCTGGTGCAGCTGTGCATGGTAGCCAATCAGCTTCTTACTTCAGCTTGTTCAGTTAAGCTTTGACAAAACAAATAGAAGCTGATTGATTTCTATGCAGAGCTGCACCAGATTCTGAACTCCCCAGTTTTAGTAAATTAACCCCACTGTTTCAGCACACTGCGATCAGTAAAATATTGCAGTAAGTTCTCCATCCACAAAAAATTCCCTTCTGTCAGATTGTAGTCCACAATCACTTGATGTACTGGCAGAAGTAATGGGCTGTAATTGGGTTATTCACTCACAATTACTATTCACGTTCGGGCTCATTTAACAAGGCAGCGAAAATAACTGTGTGCCAAACCAGTAACCCATACCAGCCAATCATATTTTGCCTTGCACAGTCTACAGTTAGCTGAAATCTGGTTTGTTGCAATAGATTACTACACTTTACCCCTTAAAATTTGCACTAACTTATTAAATAAGCTCTGCTCTAAGCATCAGTGACTAGTAAAGGAGGAATGAGGTTGAACAAGGTTGGAAGAGGATGATTGGGGTGGGGTAGCAGAATCATCAGTATAAAAGTAAAAGGGATATAAACCCAAAATCTAAAATGTAGTGTTAGATGTGCTAACATGGCCGGATCTAGGGGGGTGCTGGGATGGGCTGCGCCCCCCCCCCCCCCAGATTTCCCCCAGAAGCCAACCACCCTTCCTGTTTCTGCCTTGGATGCTGTGCCCAGCCACAGTACCGCTTCTCCCATGGCTGAGACACAGCTGGTGTAATGTGGGGGGATGGTGGGGGGCAGTAGACTCACAGGCATAGGCATCCAGGTGCTGCCCCACTGCGATCACCAGCATTTGCATCATCTATTGCAGCCTTTAACTATGAAAGTTTCTGGTGCCACTTCAGGACTCACACTAAACAGGGTGCCAGCATGGGTAGAGTCTGTACCAGGTCTATGCACACACCCGAGGCAAAATAAATTCAAAATAAATTCAAACTGCTGCACTCCAAGAAATTTATATGACACTTGGGCTTTCTTGCAGTGTGCCAGCTTGGATCTTTTCCTGCCTGTCACACTGATCCAACAGAGCCAGGGAAGCTTTCCCTAGGCTCCTACTTATGATGACCAGTAAGGAAAATGGCGGTGGACAGAAATAAGGGAGAATGAAGCAGAGGGGAATGTAGCAAGGATGGAGGTAATGGATAATGTTCACGGTGGAGAATATACATGTATACAGAAGGATATCACAGAAGTAGAGAAAGGGAATGATGTAAAAGGATTTGGGCTAGAAGGAGGGGTTGGAGGTGGAGGATTTATGCTGATGAGGGGATGGGTTGAGAATACAAGGGTTAATGGTGGTATTTGTACAGAAAGGGAGTGTTGAATGGGGAGGATAGGATCCATGCATGATGTAAAAGGATTTAGGATAGAAGGAGGGGTTGGAGGTGGAGGATATATGCTGATGAGGTGATGGGGGGGGGGGGGTAAAATTAGAAAGTGGGGGGAATTTGGGTAGGGGTGCATAGTATCTGTGCTTGAATGGGAGTTTGGGAAGAGGGGTATATTTGAACTTGTCCTAGAATCAGGGATTGGGGGGTAAAAAAGATTTATGCTGGGAGCCCCTCCCACCGTTAGGCAAAATCTGTCCTATGCCACTCACTAATGACTTCTGAACTCTGCATTATTTACTAATGACCTCTGAACTCTGTCTCACTACTGACCCCTGAATTCTACCTCACTTACTACTGACCCCTGAGTTCTACCTAACTTATTACTGACCCCTGAACTCTGTCCTGCCATCTACTGATCTCAGAACTTTGCCTTACTACTGAAGCTTTGTGACACTTACTAATTGACCCCTGAACTCTGTGTCCCTTTAAGCCACAGTCAATATGCAGCATAATGAAAGTCACGCCCAATTATTGTCGCTGCACTTTCTTTTTCATGGGCAGAAGAGCCAACTTATAATCTTGCACACAGGCCCACTGTGTTCAGAAAACTTCCTTATAGCCAACCTCTCTGAGCAGGTGCAAAGGGCACCCTCTTGTGTCACTCTTGCATATTGAGAAAGCTTAACCCCCCCCCCTCCCACCACTGAGTGTGTAGTTGGCTGCTATGTTGCCGTTCTTACCTATGAAATTTCCAGATCAGAATGGCAGTGGAGCTGTAGTAGCCAGCTACACGCTGTGCTTTGGCTGTTTGTAAGAGGATGCAATTTCATCTATTTGCAGTGTGGAGAGGAGATCTGCTGTCTGTGCCAAGGCTGTGTGCAGTGCAAGGATGGAAGAAGGAGCCCTGCTGAGTTCCCCACCAGCAGTGACCCCTGTCCTCTGCCCTGCCATCAGTGATCCCTGTCCTCTGCCCTGCCATCAGTAACCCCTGTCATCTGCCCTGCTAGCAGTAACCCCTGTCCTCCTTTCTGCCAGCAGTGACCCCTGTCCTCTGCCCTGCCAGCCGTGATCCCTGTCCTCTGCCCTGCCATCAGTAACCCCTGTCATCTGCCCTGCTAGCAGTAACCCCTGTCCTCCTTTCTGCCAGCAGTGACCCCTGTCCTCTGCCCTGCTAACCCAATACACTGCCCTTCTGATCCCTGTCCTCCTCCTTGCTGACCCCTGCACACTGCCCTACAAAAACTAATGGCTTCTGTGCACTGCACTACAAATTGCTGACCCTACCCTCTGCCCAGTTGACCATCCATTCTCTGTCCCTCTGAAATGTTTTAGTGCACCCCCATATCAGACGCTAGCAGATTTAAGTACACTGACAAATTAAAACCAAACTCCAGCTAACATTTTTTTAAAATAATTACAGCAAAAGTTTTGTTCCTTTTGGGATAAAGGGATTTCCATAAATAAATAAACACTAATCATTGTAAACACCCTTGAATGAAATGATTTGTCTTAACTCTCCAACTGCTACATCCGTAGGACAGTTTGTTCTGTTCAGAAACAACAGATACCTGGGGAAAATAATTGGAAGATAGCTTAAAAAAGAAAACCATTGCAGCCATTACATCTAAGGATTGGTAATCTGAATTATAATAAATGTTTGCTTTTGGTTTAATACCACTTTAGGTTTAAGCAAGTGCTGTCTAATTGGAGGTGAGATATTATATTTAAAGCAGAGGTTCACCCCCCCCTTTATATTTGGTACACTTTTTTTGGGGGGGGGGTGAGTTACCTGATTTCAACAGATTCCTGTTCCCCGTCTTCTGGTCAGATCGCCACGGCTATCTGAGCAGAAGTTCGCCCTTCCCCACCAGCCTTCTGGGCCTGCAGCATCTATCACAAAGTGCAGCGTGGCTCATACATGCGTGGTTGGAAGCCGGCTGTGAAACTGCAAGGCTTCACTGTTCGTTTCCCATAAAGAAGATGCTGGAGCCTGCACCCAGAATCAAAATAGGCTCAGGTGAGGACATCGCTAGATCTAGGGGCAGGTAAGTGTCCTCATATTAAAAAGTCAGCAGCTACAGTATTTGTAGCTACTGACTTTTAATTTTTTGGGGAGGAGACTGAAGCTCCTCTTTAAATGTCACTTTTGAACCTCTGTTACATTCATTCTCCATCGCTAAAGTCGAGTCCTGTTATCCTGCAGCTCCATTTGAGTGCTCTACATAGATTGCCATCGCTGACCTCATTTTTTGGCCTTGGTCACTGTCATGTTGATCCACGGCTTCAATACTTTCTGACTTACTATCCAATACAAACCTGCAGATCGAGAGTTCTTACTTAATTTGCTGCATCCTTGTTCTGTCTCAGTGACTCAAAGCCGTAAAGCATAGCAGTCAAGCAATTAGGTCATATAACAAGAAGCTAGCTGGAAGATCTCTGAAAGCAGAAACACTCGGGTACATGTAATATTTACACGCCTAAATTAATATGCTGAAAGGCATGTTACCCATTTCAAGATCCAGAAAGGAGTCTTTTTTGACCTTACCTTTATCGTTACACATGGAGGGATACATTGTACTTTGCAAAAGTGTACTAAAAATAACATTGCAAGAGAGAATTCCCATTTTCTTTTGTACTTTTTTGTAAAATGCAATTTTATAGAAGATTTTGCTCAATAGCAAAATACCCTGAGGATATAGAAATAGAGCATTCTGTCACTTGATTAGTAAATGCACAAAGAGTTTAAGAAAATGAAGTCGACCTCAATATTCTTATTCCATAGCTGCTTTTAAAAAATCATCTTCAAGGTGCTTTCAAATTCTTCCTGCAAGCTAAAGACTGCTGTGTTTGAAAGGTCTCTATTATGAAGCATATAAAAGATAAATCCATTAAAAATAAATAAAATTGCAGTTGCTAATCAGGAATACTGTTGGCATTTAATACCGACAGAACATTTCACGATTTAACAATGTGAACTATTCATAGTGATTGCTGCACAGTTATTCGCTTTCTGTTATTTCCACTAAGACTGAAAGTACTTAGGCTGGAGGGACAGCCGGAATTACATTTAATTTATACATGCCTGCTCAATTATGTTGAAAGTAAACTCAAATAAACTATTCTTGTTAAAATAGTTTGGAGGGTATTTAGGGCTGTAGAAAATGCCTTTTCACAATTTGGTCTGTTTTAAACCTGTGGGAATGCAATTGCAAAATGTACAACACATACTAATTACCCAGACAGCATTTCTTCAACCAGAAGGCTGCCGTGAAAGGCCTGGCCTTTAGCATAAATTCTGCACCTTGTTAATATGATAACATCACTGTGTTTATTGTGCTGTTACGTTTTAACTGTCAAAGAGTTTATTAGACCCATTGGGGTGGTTTACTAAAACATCATGTTCAGTTTGCAAGGGAATTGTCACTTTATAAGGGAGAGTTCACTTAATTTAGTAAATATGGAGAAGCTGATCCATGCGCAAGCAAAATTTTAGTTTTTTGTTTTTTCACATTTCCCTTGAATGTGATTGGGTATTCTTTGCAAAGTGATTTTTCACTACATACCTGCAGCTGTGCACAAATGCTGGGCAATTCTTAAACACACGTGGGTCGTAATCCATAAAAGAAATTAGCCGGCAACCCGGTGCGTTCCCAGTTCCAAATTCTTTATTAGGCTACTATAAAAGAGGCACAATATAGCAAACATGTTTCGGCCATGGCGGCCAACTTCAAAGCAGGAAAGAGACCGCCATGGCTGAAACATGTCAGCTATATTATGCCGATTTTAATGTAGCTTAATAAAGAATTTGGAACTTGGAGCACACCGGGTTCCTAGCTAATCTCTTTTATGGATTAATGCCTTGGGAGCACATACTCCAGCCATGAGCACCGACCCTCAGAGATCCATGTGGTAACAGACCAGTCGAAGGTGGGAAAAGTTTTTTTTAACTTGTGGGTAGTGTCAAAGCTTACCCATTTTCTATCACCTCTCACATTTCTATTGGCCCTTCACTGGGATGGACTTTACTTACTGACCAATTGAAACGTGTGTGAGACAGTAGAAGGTGGATAAAGGTCCTAAGGGAAGCCAAATGAGAGATAAAAAATTGTAAATTGAAAAATCCATAGATAGTGGATTAGCTCTGTTACTACTATGAAGTTCCAGAGCTTTGCCTGAATTAAACAGCCGGAAAAAGGTTATATAGCAGAGAGGTGCCTATATTTTGTACTTATTTGCAGATTTCTTTCACATTATATTGATTGTGTCACTTTAAAGCCCAACTTCAAGAAAGAATGGAAATTAAATGGTGTATTGTGCATCAATTACTTTTCTCCACGAATTACTGGATTCCAAACACCTCTTCCTAAGCCATCATGCAGTGTAATGAATCAAGATTACAGTTTCCTCTACGAGGAAAATGAATATCTTGTTTTGGGGACCAGACATTTTTCCCTGCTCATTATCCTCTTGGGCACTGGTCGCCTTACCAACACAGTGAGTACTCCTGTTTCTGGAGCCTAAGAGAGAAGACTCAGCCACTGGAAATTGTTGCCTCCCCTAATAGGTGGAGTGATGTGGCCACCTGAGCAAGGACCCCAGAAAATAAAGAAAAGAAGAGGGAGGGATCATCATGTGCAACTTGAAATGGAACACACCGGGGTTGATTTATTAAAGGCAAATAGCCTGTTCACTTTCCAAGGAAAGTTTCCCTTAGCTTAGTGAATGTGGTGAAAATTCACTTTTCAAAGATTACCCAATCATGTGCAGGAGGGAAAAAAATGCAGTATTTTTGCTTGCATGTGATTAACAATTTTAGAGACAAATTTCCTTGCAAGGTGAGCAGCCTATCTGCCATAAGAAAATCAATCCTATTATTTTTCAAAGGCTGGCCAGTGACCATGAGGAGATCAGGGCAGCTGTTTAAATAGTCATTTAGATTTGCTGGTTAGTGCTATTATAACAGTTCATTAGCAGGAGTTCCACGTGGAAAAATCTTCTTCAATCATCGTTGAAGTAGATAGTGCTTGTACACATATTTCCTAATTTCTGCCTGAGTGTGGAAAACCTTCTGTTTCTTCTTGATTAAAGTGGTTATAAACTCTTACATATGCCCAGTGAAGTGACTGGCCTTGGGTGATACACAGAGATGAAACAAATCCTCCTACATAAGTTGTACCTGTTTAACTGCAGTATTCCCTTCTCTCTACATCTGTTCAAAGTTCAGAATGTAAAGTATAAAGCTTATCTGAGAAAAAGGGGTGGAAAGCTGAAGTTACACTCTGCAGAACTCAGTGTGAAGACCTCTGAGAGCTGATTGGAAGGAAGGAAGGGACAGCCCCCCTCCCCCTTCCTTCACACAGCACACAGAAACATAGTTGAGGCTGTCAATTAGCTGGAGACCCCCCCCCCCCCCCCGGTCACAATGTTTCTCTTGGTGTCAGAAAAACTTGTCAGAAGTGACGCATGCTGATCCAGAGGATTGAAGCAGCAGACAGAAATGACTCTTAGTGCTCTTAATAGAGACAAGTACACACTAGGGATATGCTTTGTACATACAGTATTTTGTCAAAAGTATTGGGAATCCTGCATTTACACGCACATGAACTTTAATGGCATTCCTATCTTAGTCTGTAGGGTTCAATATTGAGTGGGCCCACCCTTTGCAGCTTTAACAGCTTCAACTCTTCTGGGGAGGCTGTCCACAAGGTTTCGGAGTGTGTCTATGGGAATGTTTGACCATTCTTCCAGAAGCGCATTTGTGAGGTCAGGCACTGATGTTGGACGAGAAGGCCTGGCTCGCAGTCCTGCTCTAATTCATCCCAAAGGTGTTCTAATAGGGATGAGGTCAGGACTCTGTGCAGGCCAGTCAAGTTCCTCCACCCCAAACTCACTCATCCATGTCTTTATGGACCTTGTTTGTGCAGTGGTGCGCAGTCATATTGGAACAGGAAGGGGCCATCCCCAAACTTTTCCCACAAAGTTGGGAGCATGAAATTGTCTTGAAAACGTCTTTGTATGCTGATGCCTTCACTGGAACTAAGGGGCCAAGCTCAATCCCTGAAAAACAACCCCAAACCATAATCCACCCTCCACAAAAGGATTTGGACCAGTGCCCAAAGCAAGGTCTATAAAGGTCTATAAAGACATGGATGAGCGAGTTTGGGGTAGAGGAACTTAACTGGCCTGCACAGAGTCCTGACCTCAACCTGATAGAACACCTTTGGGATGAATTAGAGCTGAGACTGCAAGCCAGGCCTTCTCATTCAACATCAGTGCCTGACCTACAAATGTGCTTCCGGAATAATGGTCAAATATTCCCATAGACACACTCCTAAACCTTGTGGGCAACCTTCCCAATACTTTTGACAATATAGTGTATTTCATGTCTAAGGTTTAAAACCACTTTAAAAGTATATTCCCAAGTAGTTTAAAAACATCACTTTAATAGTACATTTTGAACACTTCAGTTAAAGTGGTTGTAACACCAAAACCCTAAAAACACATAGTCTGATCAGTTATTGTATATATTTTCATAATCTGTATTTTGAAAAAATTAACAAATCTTCTTTTGGATGCCTTTTTTAAAATATTCATTAGGTCACATGATCTGCTGTTGCAAGCAGCCAGGGGGCATGACTGTTTTACAAGCGCTTGTGTCACTCCCGGAAGTGACATATGCCGACAAGGCTAAGTGTTTCCAAGGGAATGGAACACAGAGCAATAGCCCAGCGGCATATGCCACTTCACCTTTCCCCAGTTGACTTGCGCAGTTGAACAACAAGTCTGGGGATTGAAACCAATAAGAAGAGGAGAGGGACGGGCAGGAGGCAAGGCTCCAAACTGGCCATGGAAGATACAGACAGGCTGTGCAGTGCACTGACCATGGTATCACACGGATAGGCTTCCGTGCTAGCGTGGTCAGTTTTCAACCAGGAAGGAGGGGAACTGTCAGGATCAGCTAGGTATTGTTGCAGAGTGCGATCACTGGGTGCAGCGGAGTCCATTCAGATCAGACATTGTGGAGTAAACAGGAACTGGCTTCTTTATTGGAACATAACACAGATATCAAAGATGTCACCTTATCATTGTGATAAAACACAGACAGGAAGAGATAACCAACAAGTACAGTGCAGTGTACAGGAAATACACATCATAGAAAATGCATAGCATATCACTTAGCATTAGCGACATCTACTGTCCTATTTGTGAACTGCAGTTTATCGGATAAGCTAAAAGCTGTTGTATCTCCAACAGGTATGAGATGGCAAGATCAGTAAAAATGAACATAGTTATATAAAAAAATGTAACTTTTTAGAGAGATAGATTATTATAATTTAATTTTTATGGTTACAAAGTAGATCCCCACCTCTTTACGGTTGCCCGTGTTTTAAACTGACAAAGCTGCTGAATGGCTGTTAATAGGCATATCAGTAGGATCGCAGAGCCAAAGGTATGAATCATTGGGATCTAAGAGTGTCATCTGTTACGAGCCACTGAGAGCTAACAAACACTTGTGTTATGAGCTACTGGGATTGGATTAAGCATGCTGAAATCCACATATATGTTATAAGCCACTTGGGGCCGAAAGCTACATGTGTTATGAGCCACAAAATTATGAAACTCAAATGTATGCCATGAGCTACTGGACGGAGAGTGCTTTGTGTATGTTATGAGCCACGGGATCCTAAGAGCCACATGTGTGTAATGAGCCAAATTATGCTGAGAGCTACATGTGTGTTATCTTGCTTTTTTCTACACACACAATGAAATATAATATAATAGAAAATGTTCAGCTTTCCCTTTTTTTCGGTTTCTCAGGATAGATGTAGCTGTTTGGCTTTTGATTTGCAATGCTATTATTGGATGAAAGTGTTGAAATCCCCAAGTGCTTAACAAGGCTGATCTAATATTTATGGGTACCTGTAGAATTTGTTCCTTGTCAGAACTGCCTGAAACACAGAAACGCTGCCCAGGGTAGCTGTCACCTTCTCATCTCTCATTATCTACAAAGGGTGAATCACTGCTTTGCTCCCATTTCAGAATTTGTGGGCATTTATGTTCATACATGTGTATACAGCTTTATGTATAAGCTGATTTAGAGAATTATTAAGCTTATGTTTGATAAGCGTTCAGGGGGAAGTTAGTGCCATAGAATTTGCATAAAAACTCTGCAAATATATCTCTGTATGTATTTCATATTCATATATTGGCTTCCACTCACTAGTAAAGATTACTTTTTAAAGGACACATAATAAAAGAAATACAGATTATGGCAGCCTTTCTCAACCTTTTAAATACACCTTTGAATTAACTTTCCAGGCTCTGGCAACCCCTGCCAAGAATGACTATATCTACAATTCATGATACATTAGTGCAGGGGGTCTCCAAACGATGGCCATCCAGTTGTTCAGGTACTACAATTCCCATCATGCCGAGTCATGTGTGTGTGAATGTCAGAGTTTTACAGTGCCTCAAGGGACGTGTAGTCTTGCAACAGCTGGAGGGCCGTAGTTTGGCATCTGTGTGGTGATCAGTGGGAAGAATGCTTCTTACACTTGTGGTTATTGGAAAGAATTCCCCCCTTCAGATAGCTAAAAAGATAAATGGTGTCAGTGGGAACTTATCTGAGAGACAAAAACTGCTTATTTTCAAGCAACCCCTAGCAACCTCTAGGGGAAAAAATGATATTCCAAAAACAGTATCTCTCCTGCGCTCAAGTGGTAGGCGGGAAGGTGAGTGATTTAAATTTAAATTTGCACACATATAGGCGGTCTTGCTGCCCCCTCAGGACCAAGTGTGTCCAAAAACACTGAAAAACAACAACAAGAGGAGGGCGCACAAACCTTGTGCATTACCACTAAAAAAGTTAATTAAAGTCCAAATAGGTAGCATACATTATACTCACAAACGTAATATGTATACATGCATGTAGGAAATGGGAACCTTCAGGACATTTCTATTCTGCTGGATGGCGTGATGACATCCACAATGACCTGGCTGACGTGTTTCGAGGGAGAACCCTCTTCCTCAGGGCCAAAAAAGCCAGTGGCGTTTGTGGTCATTGTGGACGCCATCCAGGAGTATAGAAGTGTCCTGGAGGTGATTGGTTCCCATTTATTACATGCATGTATACATCTTACATTTGTGAGTATAATGTAGGCTACCTATTTGGATTTTAATAAACTTTTTTATTGGTAATGCACAAGGTTGGTGCTCCCTTCTGTTGTTGTTTTTCAGTGTTTTTGGATAACCTCTGGGGGAACCCTGGTTAAAAAACACTGGGTTATGGACCGCCAATATTGACTTCCTTCTGAAAACACAAGTTATTTGGCTGCCTCTGCTTTCAGAGTCATGGACCTGGAAAAAGCACACAGCCAGTGATGTCAATTTTCGGATGACCAAATCTGGATATTAGTTCTGGATTAGTGATTTAGACTGCATTGAAAACTTTGATTAGCATAACAGTAAGGCAACCAGAATTTCATCAATGGCAGCCTATGTATTTTTGATGCATGTAGCACCCACTTACACCTGCGTGGCTGAGGTGGCTGCTCTTTGGGCTAGCATTTCAACTTTTAGTGCAGAAGCCATGCCTTCCTATAGGGTAAAAGGAAATTGGGCAGCAGTCATTTTTGTAAATTTTTTTGTTATATTCCAATCTTTTTATTAAAGTTTCAAGTAACAAACAGGCTTTTTTTGTTAAGGGAGAAAATAACAAAATAAGCACTTGGATTTTGAGTAAAGTTAAGACACATTACATCAATATCAAAAAGTCTCAAGCATAATCCCACTAAGGGTACATACCTGAGATTCAATAGGCAGCTAAGCTGTAAAATTACATATAGGATTGAGTCATCATGAATTAAAGGTACAAAATTGTTCCTACATCCAACTGTGTAAATGTACCAAGTAACTATAAAAAAATTGTAGAGTAATATAATACAAGAAAAGATTGTTGCCAGAAAGAAAGAAGGGAAAGGGAAGAGGTAAAGCATCATTGAGGGTATCCCTGGAGCAGACAACACCCTATTAAGATAACAAATCCACGGCTGCCACGTTTTGTCAAAGTTTGATTGAGTATTGTTGAGAATAGATTATATTTTATCGTTAATCATTATCCAGTTCAGTTTATGCTTAACATATTCAAAGGTTTTTATTGGTCGATTCCAACATTTAGCTATGGCAATTCTGGCAGCCAGAATCATGTAAATTATCAATTTATCCTTGTTGTACATTTTAAAGATTTATTTAGCTTTAGTAAATTTAGAAGAGAGGATTAGGGCAAAGGATACACAAAGACAGGCAAATTACAGCTCCAAAATTCTTCTCTAGTAAAGTATGTATTTGGCCCAGCCAAGCAGATTCCAGGCCCTATGCAAACACAACCACTTTAGTGGATAAATGCTGAGAGCTTGCAATATCCACCACCAGCAGCTTATACCTAGCTTTCCAGGACACCTTTCAGCACAGAAGCCTCCTCCTAAAATGCTCCACACAGACAGTCATCCTCCTCCAGGACGCAAGCCAACTTCTGTTTCCTAGGTCAGCCCTTCATTAGCATTGGAAGGCAAGAACCTACCCTACTGGCAGAAGCCCAGGAAGCAAGGACTAACTCCCACTGGCATCCTCTCCATGCAAAGCCTGGGAGGAAAGACCCTTCAAAAAGGTTACCCTAAATAGTTTTTATTTCTCCCTGGTCAATCACCAGGAGGTTTATTGCCAGTAATGTCAGCCTGCATTACTGGGAATAAACCTCCTGGTGATTGACCAGGGAGAAATAAATGTTAATAACTCCGAATGTTGTTTCTATTGCTCTATCTACTAGAGAACACTACCTAGCAAGAAGCAGAAATAAAGAATAGTCTGATTCAACACACACAGAAACAATACCAATTAGAGCTTAAGCTACAGTATCTCACAAAAGTGAGTACACCCCTCACATTTTTGTAAATATTTTATTATATCTTTTCATGTGACACCACTTAACCACTTAAGCCCCGGAAGATTTTACCCCCATTCCGACCAGGGGGTATTTTGCGATTCGGCACTGCGTGACTTTAATGGACAATTGCGCGGTCGTGCGACGCTGTACCTAAACAAATTTGGCGTCCTTTTTTTCCCACAAACAGAGCTTTCTTTTGGTGGTATTTGATCACCTGTGCGATTTTTTGATCACGCGCTATAAACAAAAAAAGAGCGTCAATTTTGCAAAAATAGCAATATTTTTCACATTTTTTTATATGAAATTCCCCCCCAAAAAAATGTAAAAATCAAAATTTTTTAACATTTTCGGCCAATTTGTTTTATGCTACCTATGTTTGGTAAAAAAAATCGCAAAAAGCGTATTTTGATTGGTTTGCGCAAAAGTTATCGCATTTACTAACAAAGGGAAAGATTTTTGTCATTTTTGTTGTTTTTTTTTAACGCGTAATGGCGGCGATCTGCGATTTTTTTTGCGGTACTGCGACATTGGGGCGGACAGATCGGACCCTTGACTGACATTTGTGACACTTTTGGGGTTACCAGTGACATTTCTACAGTAATCAGTGCTATACATATGCACTGTTACTGTAAAAATACACTGGTAGTGAAGGGGTTAACTTTATTTGGGAGGGAGGGGCTGTGTGTATCCCTAGGGGCGTGCTTTCTACTGTGATTGGCTGTGGCTTGAGCTGTAAGGACACTGATCAACGGATCTACATACTAGATCCGTGTGATCAGTGTCTTTACAGCGAGGAGAATGACAGGTGGCTTGTTTACACAAGCTGCCTGACATTCTCCCTCTCCCCCGCCGATCGCTGAGTGACCGACGGACATCGGGTCCGCTGGTCACACGCGCGGGGGGGTCCGTGACCACGCGGGAGCGGGAGCGTGCCTCCGGGGGCGCACGCTCGCTCCCTAGACCCTCACAAGCTAGTCACGTAGCCCTACGTCACTTTGCCTGTGAGGGGCTGACTGCCAACGTAGATCGGCGTTAGGCAGACGGCAAGTGGTTAAGAAATTACACCTTGCAACAATGTAAAGTAGTGAGTGTACAGCTTGCATACCAGTGTAAATTTGCTGTCCCCTCAAAATAAATCAACACACAGCCATTAATGTCTAAACCGCTGGTAACAAAAGTGAGTACACCCCTATGTAAAAATGTCCAAATGGGGCCCAATTAGCCATTTACCCTCCCTGGTGTCATGCGACTCATTAGTGTTATAAGGTCTCAGGTGTGAATGGGGAGCAGGGGTGTTATCGCTCTCACTCTCTTATACTGGTCACTTATTCAATATGGCACTTCATGGCAAAGAACCAATCTCTGAAGATCTGAAAAAATAATTGTTGCTCTACATAAAGATGGCCTAGGGTATAGGAATATTGCCAAGACCCTAAAAATGAGCTGCAGCACAGTGGCCAAGACCATACAGCGGTTTAACAGGACAGGTTCCACTCAGAACAGGCCTCGCCAAGGTCAACCAAAGACATTGAGTGCACGTGGTTGTTAGAGACCTTGCGCTCCTTCACCTTCCGTTTGAGGATGCCCTACAGATGCTCAATAGGGTTTAAGTCTGGAGGTTGTCTTTGGGTAATAGATGTATGAGTGCTGCCGGCATTGCTGGAGACATTGAAGGGGGATCAGCCTGTCAGTGCTCAGACTATACGTCGCACACTGCATCAAATTGGTCTGCATGGCTGTCATCCCAGAAGGGAGCCTCTTCTAAAGATGATGCACAAGAAACCCTGCAAACAGTTTGTTGAAGACAAGCAGACTAAGGACATGGATTACTAGAACCATGTCCTGTGGTTTGATGAGACCAAGATAAATGTATGTGGTTCAGATAGTGTCAAGCGTGTGTGTCGGCAACCAGGTGAGGAGTACAAAGACAAGTGTGTCTTGGCTACAGTCAAGCATGGTGGTGGGAGTGTCATGGTCTTGGGCTGCATGAGTGCTGATGGCACTGGAGAGCTACAGTTTGTTGAGGGAACCATGAATGCCAACATGTACTGTGACATACTGAAGTAGAGCATGATCCCCTCCCTTTGGAGAGTGGCCCAGGGAAGTATTCGGACATGATAATGACCCCAAACACACCTCCAAGTCAACCACTGCCTTGCTAAAGAAACTGAGGGTAAAGGTGATGGACTGGCCAAGCATGTCTCCAGACCTAAACCCTATTGAGCATCTGTGGGGCATCCTCAAATGGAAGGTGAAGGAGCGCAAGGTCTCTAACATCCACCAGCTCTGTGATGTCGTCATAGAGGAGTGGAAGAGGACTCCAGTGGCAACGTGTGAAGCTCTGGTGAACTCCATGCCCAAGAGGATTAAGGCAGTGCTGGAAAATAATGGTTGCCACACAAAATATTGACACTTTGGGCCCCATATAGACATTTTAACTTATGGGGTGTACTCACTTTTGTTACCAGCGGTTTAGACATTAATGGCTGTGTGTTGAGTTATTTTGAGGGGACAGCAAATTTACACTGTTATACAAGCTGTACACTCACTTCTTTACATTGTAGCAAAGTGTCATTTCTTCAGAGTTGTCACATGAAAAGGTATGAAAAAATATTTACAAAAATGTGAGGGGTTTACTTTTGTGAGATACTGTAACTACAGTCTAGCATTTCTCTAAAATACTATGCACTCCAGCTCTGTCCCTGTGTGCTTTTCTGCTCTCTGTAGGGAGAAATATATTAAGCACTAACATCTAACTTGATCCACACAACCCATATTGATGGAGCAGTGGTCTGCTTGGATTCCATCCCTTGTTCCAACAGCTATACGGGATCTGCCAGCAGTAGTGATGTAGAGAATAGTAGATTACAGCCCAAACATTACAGATAACAGTGAGGGGACCGCACCAACCCCAGCCACATGTGTACTGAGCCATTGGGTACATTACACGAAATCAGCTTACTTTCCAAGGGTCAAAGAAACGTGATTCTTGCCTCCTTTTCCATTGTGTGTGAACACAGACTTATAACTTAACACAAACTTTTGTTAAAGGCAAATTATGATATGATAGTAGCAAATCTGAAACAGATTCAGTAATGTCCCTCCCCCCTCCTTCCCCTTGAATTTTCTGTCTGTATGAAGCACTGAAGCGGGTGAGCACACATATTACCTGCATCTGCAATGCAGGGAAAGTGGGTCAAAGTGTAAAAGCAGAACTCCGGGGATATTTAAAAAATAACTATAGTTCCAATATGTATTAAAAAATAAATGTAAAATTACTGGTAATTTAAATGTACAGAAAAGACTTCTGACAAAAGGATACTGGGGACCAGGCCCCTCTTGCCTCTGGGCTACAAACCATTTGCATGAGTTGTAGGATGTTAGATATCAGAAAACCTGAAAAATCCAACTGTATGTAATTATTGATTTAAAAATTGTAACATGCTTGTGTAAGTTTTTGAATTATTTATTATCTATTTGTGATCTGTTTCTGGAGCTCAATACCAGTTTCCATTTTTATGCTATGTCTTTCAGCTGACTTTGGGCTGTCAAAAATTGTGGATGATCAAGTGACAATGAAGACTGTGTGTGGGACTCCAGGATATTGTGGTAAGGGAAATTAAATATTCCCATTTTACTGAACTTTTTTTTTTTTTTTTTTTAAAAAGCATGACACAAATGCAAACATTGTTTAATATGAGAGAATAGCTAAAAATATTATTATTATTATTATACAGGATTTATATAGCGCAAACAGGTGGCGCATTGCTTTACAATATAAAGGGAGACAATACAGCAACAATACAATTCAATGCAAGAGGGTTAAGAGGGTCCTACTCCTGCCAGCTTACAATCTAATAATACTGTGGTCTCATACCATAATACAGGTGATGAGGGAAGTGTTTTTCACCACATCTTGTGGCCCATTGCAACTTATTCTTATTTATATACACATTAGGAACAGAAAGGATTGTAGTGGGCCTTTGGTACTTGTAAGCAGAAGGGTGCTTGTCCTCAGTAGTGTTCACCACTGACCAGTAGGGATGGGCTTAACAACCCCCTGCTCGGTTCGCACCAGAACTTTCGATCATGGTGAAAGTTCAGGACCAAATAATGAACCCCATTGAAGTGTATAGGACCCAAATTGGAAAAATGCCTGTTTTGAAGGCTTATATGCAAGTAATTGGGCATACAGTGGTTATGGGGGTCCTGGTACTGCCCTGGGGGACATGTATCAATGAAGAAAAAGTTTGTAAAATACGTCATTTTTAAATGAACAGCCATTTACTGATGCTGAAAGTGAAAGCATTAGAATGAGAAATAACAATAAAAATGAAAAATTCCAATCAATATAGTGACTTGGGGGGTCCCCTTAGTCTACCTGTAAAGTGGCACATCTGTACTGTGTATAGAAGCTGCTGCAGACATAATTGCATTTATAAAGCCAAAAAAATTAAATTTTCCCTGCAAGCTTTCTTTATTTTGTAAACAACGGCTTGGGGAGCCAGTATGTATGATGAGGCCACAATGTAGTGCACTAGGAACAAGATTAGGAATTTTTTGGATACATTCGGGTGTCTCTTCCACAGACTTTGATTAAAAGTAACAGGTTCGGAAAAATTGGTCTTTCAGTGTCGAAGGTGCCTTCATGCTGTAACTCTATAGAGGTACTCTTGATGAAAGCAAAAAATGGCCTTGCTGTCAAAAATTGAAATGATATGCACCTGTCAAACAGGTGCAGAAAAATTGGTCTTTGGGTGTCTATGGCGCATTCACACCGTAATCCTATAGAGGTACTCTTGATGAAAGCAACAATTTGCTTTGCTGTCAAAAATTGAAATGAAATGCACCTGTCAAACAGGTGCGGAAAAATTGGTCTTTGGTTGTCTATGGTGCCTTCACACCTTAACCCTATAGAGGTACTCTTGATAAAAGCAAGAATTGGACTTGCTGCCAAAATTTTAAATGATATGCACCTGTCAAACAGGTGCAGAAAATTGGTCTTTGGGTGTCTGTGGCATTTTCACACCGTAACCCTATAGAGGTACTCTTGATGAAAGCAAAAATTGGCCTTGCTGTCAAAAATTGAAATGATATGCACTTGGCAAACAGGTGCGGAAAAATTGGTGTTTGGGTGTTAATTGTGCCCATTAATCCTACACCAAAACAAATTCTTCCAGATGAAATCAACACCCTCAACACTAGGCAGCCTAGAAGTCTTGCAGAGATGTCACATCCCAAAAACACTTAATCAGTGACATCGCCATCAGGGGCTTCATAGCTGCCGATAATCCAGGACTGATTAATTTTGATAAGTGTGAGACGGTCCACGGTGTCGTTGGACAGACGTGTTCTATTATCAGTAACAAAAATCCAGCAGCACTGAATGCCCATTCGCAAAGCATGCTGGATGCAGGGCAGCCCATCAGCTCAATTGCATACTGGGCAGGTTCTGGCCAATGATCTATTCTCATGATCCAATAATCCAGTGAATCGTCAACTGGAAAGCTCTCTATCTCTGTTTTTGCCCCAAGATAATTGTCCACCATATGATGCAGATGCTGCTGATGGAATGTGGAAGCTGAGAGCCCTAGGCGGCAAAGACTAAAAAAATTGTGAAATGCATTACTAAGGCGGCCTCCTTCTCCACTGCTCCTCTCTTTACAGAAGCCTCGAAACTACGTTTTCCATGACACTGTAATCTACCAGAGTTGGGAAAAGCATTCAACCCCTCTTTAAAGTGTCCTCAAGAGATTTTATCTTCTGTACCCTTTGTAGGGATGGGATGAGTTCTGAGACTTTCCCCTTGGAATGGTGATCAAGGAGGGATGCCAACCAATAGTATTTCTTCTCCTTGAGGCCACGTAATCTTGGGTCATTTTGCAGGCTTTGAAGCATGAAGGAGCCCATGTACCGCAAGTTTGCGGAGGCATGAGAAGCAGACTCCTCTGGGTCTCTGAGTATTACTGTATCTGGAACTGCCTCCTACCAGCCACATACTACGACCAAGTGTTCTGGGGATGGAAAACATCTGTTGAGGGTTGACGTATGTCTTCCTCTGCTTCAATGCCTCCAAAACTGTCAGAATCCTCCTGCTTCTCCTCTTGTGTGTTCTGTGGTGTAGGAAGAATGGTGTCTGCATAAAGCGGGTGTCACGTACCTTGAAGCAGAGCCTGACGTGCAGAGGGAGACACTGTGGCTCTGGCACCACTGGAGTTGCAACAGTGGATGTGAGAGTGCAGTGGGGTAAGAGTGCCTGCACTGGTCTTCCGTTGGCAGCCGAGATGTGTGGCCGATGAGTCACTGGGCAGGACTGGATTGCTGAGCAGCTGGTAGTAGCAAAAACAGTGGTGCGGATGCCCAGCGGATGCAGGACAGCATCACCAGGCACTGGACAGAGCAGGATAGGCAAAAGACTGGAGCATGGTCAGACAAGCCGGATCGATCACAAATAATCAGATATGGCATGAACAACAGGTAGAGAATAGTCAGTGTACAGGCAGAGGTTGGCAGCAGGATATCAGGCAGGGAAGCAGGTATAACAAAGTCTAGGCAAGCCAGGGTTAGGATTGGAAATAAGCAAATGTGATCAGATAAGCCGAGTCAATACAGGAATCAATACAGGAACAGAACTCAGGTAAAGCTGCAGATCAGACAGTACTGCACCAATGCAGCTGGTGCCCTTATATATGCCATTTAGGCACCAGTGCTAAAACGGCTATTGCGCGTGCATGTGTATAGACATTTGCATCTGGCGAATCTTTGTGTGCACATGTGCATTTCTTCGCATGCGCATCTGCCTATTACTGGAATGTCCCTGATAGCGGGCCTTGAGAGGAAAGGAAGTCCCCCTCTTCCTCCCGCTGCTCTGCCTCGAGTGCCCTGTCCATAATGCCACGCATAGTCTGCTCCAGCAGGAACGCAGGGATTGTGTCACTGATGCATGCATTGTCACAGCTCACCATCCTTGTGGTCTCCTCAAATGGTGACAGTACAGTGCATGCATCCTTTATCAGCAGCCATTGGCGTGGGGAAAAAAAGCTGAGCTGGCCTGAGGCTGTCGTTTTGCCATAATCACACAGATACTCACTGACGGCCCTCTGCTGCATGTGCAGCAGCTGCAGCATTGCTAAAGTCGAGTTCCACCTGGTAGGCATGTCACAAATCAGACGGTTTAAGGGCAGGTGCAATTCCTGCTGAATTTCAGCCAACCGAGCACTGGCTGTGTATGACCGCTTGAAATGGCTACAGACTCTTCTGGCCTGCTTTAGGAGATCTTCCAACCCTGGATACCAATTTAGGAAATGCTGCCCCACCAAATTGAGGACATGTGTCAGGCATTGTACATGTGTCAACTTTCCCTGTCTAAGGGCAAACAGGAGGCTTGGGCCATTATCACACACCACCATTCCTGGCTCCAGCTGGCATGACATGAACCCCCTCTGGGCCTGCTCCTGCAGAGCTGCAAGAATCTCTGCTCTGGTGTGGTTCCTGTCCCCTAGACACACCAACTAAAGCACTGAATGCCACCTTTAAGCCTGACTCATTGAATACCCCCTTGAAGACTAAGGGAGTACTTGTGGTTCGTAGGACAGTCCAGCAGAGGAGGACATGGAGAAGGAGGAGGGGGTAGAGCTGACAAATCTTGCATCATCACCACTAGCTGTATCGAAATGTGGCAGCACAACAAGCTGCAGGACTGAGCCCTGTCCTGCATCCTTCCCGAATTGCAAGCAGGGTTACCCAGTGCTGTGAACGAAATATAGTGTCCCTAACCATGCTTGCTGGACCACGTGTCAGCAGTAACGTGGACTTTGTGGCTGACTGCCTTGCCCAACGATGTCACAACATTGCCTTCTGTATGATGGTACAGAGCTGGAATGGCCTTACGTGAAAAGAAATACCTGACTGGGAACCTGCCATTGTGGAACAGCACATTCTGCAAATTCACGAAAGGGGTCAGAATCCACCAAATGATAAGGCAGAAGTTGTAAACCCAGCAGCTTTGACAAGCTTGCATATAGCGCTGGGCACGTGGGTGGCGGTGACTGTTTTTTTTTTTTTTTTTGTTCACTGCAGCAGATAGGGCAGAGAAATTTGCTAGCTATAGTCTACACCTGGTGGTGTGCTACTGGCAGATGTGCTGGAAGGACCTGGGACACCCTGCGCTATACCATTATCCCTGTAAGTGGAGGCTCCTGAGAGGTCATGAGGTATAGCGGAGGTAGACTGAGGTGAGTAAGGAGGAGGAACAGAATTGTGTCCCTTTTGTGTGGTTTTCAGGTGCTCCTGCCTGAGGACTGACCAGGTCCACCTTTGCATGTGGACACATATGCTGCTGGCCCACTCACAGTGCCATGGGAACGTCTGCCTCTCCTTGTTGGCCTTCCAGACATGATGGGAAGGTGCTTATTATTAAAATGTAATAAAGATGTAGAAATGTGTACATAGATGCACTTTAATCAATCGAAAGTGGTGTTTGGTGCACTTTAACCTGAGTACTCACTACACAGACACATTCCACCAACACACTACAATATACTGCAGTAAAACAGCACTAACGCACATAAGTATACTGAGTTAAACGTGCACTAATACACACAAATATACTGCATTAAACATGTAGTAAGGCATTGAAATATACTGCGTTAAACGTGCAGTAACGTGCAGAAATATATTGTGTTAAATGTGCACTAACGCACACAAATATACTGCGTTAAATGTGCAGTAATACACTTAAATATACTGCGTGAAACGTGCACTAACACACAGAAATATACTCCGTTAAACGACACGTAATGCACTGAAATATACTGCGTTAAACATGCAGTAACGCATATAAATATATTTAGTTAAACATGCACTAACGCACTGAACTATAATGCAGTAAACCTGCCCTGACAAAACAAACTGACACTGATTTAACTATCACTAGATTCACACTAAAGTAAAAATGAACGTTTAGTACACTCACACTGACTGAACTATCATTAGATTCATACTAAAATGATTTTCTACACTAACAATAGAATCAGAATAGCACACTAACTCTTTAGTAGTACTTAACAGAGCCCTTTTCTATCTCTCTCCATGCAGATATCACACTACAAATAGCTGCTATTGAAAAATACTTTTTTAGTATGGGGTGGGACTAAGAGCAATGAGCCATGATTGGACAGAGTCATCATCATTACATTCTCCAATCATGCCTATGACAGTGCTCTGTACCCTGATTGGGCAAAGCTTTCATTGCTTCAGCCAATTAGGGCTCCCAATGCACTGTGCGGCGGCGCAGTGCATTGTGGTCATTCGGCGGGTCGAACAAACGCCCCAATAATTCTGGTGTTCGTCGAACGGGCAAACAGCCTATGTTCAGCCTGAACTCATGCTCAGGCTGAACCGTTCGCTCATCCGTACTGACCAGCTTCTCAGAAGTGTGGAACCAGCAAAGACTGAATGATTTAAGTGAACTTTCTTAAACTGTGAAAAGGAAAAAAAAGAAATAGTCTACTCTACAAGATACTCAGGCTTCGTGTTTCACACAGAAGGACTTTATCAAGCTTGTCTCTATTGACAGGATGGGCCTAATTCACTAAAATAGGGAGAAGAAATAGTCATTCTACATTTAGTTACTCCCATTTAAAACAATTGAGACCCCCAACTAGGTGAACATGTGAACAGAAAAGTGAGTACAAATAGTCGAATATACATTTGTGAATTCCAAATCGGCATAGTCACTGTTCCATAACTGACAATTGCCAATTAGTTTCTATATGAAACTGCACTGCAGTATTTATCTATGATCATGTGTGTACATGTATATATGGGATGTGCTCTACCTCGTGTGTGGCTATTTATTTATATTACAATTATTGTGAATAGTTTTTTTTCTTCTTTTGCCAACAAATGCTGTTCTAAATGAGTATTACAGAGTAATGTCTGCTATTCCATGAGGTTACATGTATTTATCATTTACAGTTACATACAGTGGGTACGGAAAGTATTCAGACCCCCTTAAATTTTTCACTCTTTGTTATATTGCAGCCATTTGCTAAAATCATTTAAGTTCATTCTTCTTCCTCATGAATGTACACATAGCACCCCATACTGACAGAAAAACACAGAATTGTTGACATTGTTGCAGATTTATTAAAAAAGAAAAACTGAAATATCACATGGTCCTAAGTATTCAGACCCTTTGCTGTGACACTCATATATTTAACTCAGGTGCTTTCCATTTCTTCTGATCATCCTTGAGATGGTTCTACACCTTCATTTGAGTCCAGCTGTGTTTGATTATACTGATTGGACTTGATTAGGAAAGCCACACACCTGTCTATATAAGACCTTCCAGATCACAATGCATGTCAGAGCAAATGAGAATCATGAGGTCAAAGGAACTGCCTGAAGAGCTCAGAGACAGAATTGTGGCAAGGCACAGATCTGGCCAAGGTTACAAAAAGATTTCTGCTGCACTTAAGGTTCCTAAGAGCACAGTGGCCTCCATAATCCTCAAATGGAAGAAGTTTGGGACGACCAGAACCCTTCCTAGAGCTGGCCGTCCGGCCAAACTGAGCTATCGGGGAGAAGAGCCTTGGTGAGAGAGGTAAAGAAGAACCCAAAGATCACTGTGGCTGAGCTCCAGAGATGCAGTCAGGAGATGGGAGAAAGTTGTAGAAAGTCAACCATCACTGCAGCCCTCCACCAGTCGGGGCTTTATGGCAGAGTGGCCCGACGGAAGCCTCTCCTCAGTGTAAGACACATGAATGCCTGCATGGAGTTTGCTAAAAAACACCTGAAGGACTCCAAGATGGTGAGTAATAAGATTCTCTGGTCTGATGAGACCAAAATATAACTTTTTGGCCTTAATTCTAAGCGGTATGTGTGGAGAAAACCAGGCACTGCTCATCACCTGTCCAATACAGTCCCAACAGTGAAGCATGGTGGTGGCAGCACCATGCTGTGGGGGTGTTTTTCAGCTGCAGGGACAGGACGACTGGTTGCAATTGAGGGAAAGATGAATGCGGCCAAGTACAGGGATATCCTGGACAAAAACCTTCTCCAGAGTGCTCTGGACCTCAGACTGGGCCGAAGGTTTACCTTCCAACAAGACAATGACCCTAAGCACACAGCTAAAATAACGAAGGAGTGGCTTCACAACAACTCTGTGACTGTTCTTGAATGGCCCAGCCAGAGCCCTGACTTAAACCCAATTGAGCATCTCTGGAGAGACCTAAAAATGGCTGTCCACCAACGTTTACCATCCAACCTGACAGAACTGGAGAGGATCTGCAAGGAGGAATGGCAGAGGATCCCCAAATCCAGGTGTGAAAGACTTGTTGCATCTTTCCCAAAAAGACTCCTGGCTGTATTAGATCAAAAGGGGGCTTCTACTAAATACTGAGCAAAGGGTCTGAATACTTAGGACCATGTGATATTTCAGTTTTTCTTTTTTAATAAATCTGCAACAATGTCAACAATTCTGTGTTTTTCTGTCAGTATGGGGTGCTATGTGTACATTCATGAGGAAGAAGAATGAACTTAAATGATTTTAGCAAATGGCTGCAATATAACAAAGAGTGAAAAATTTAAGGGGGTCTGAATACTTTCCGTACCCACTGTATCTGTTATATGCTAATTTTTTTTAATGTTATATTTCTTTTTTTAGGAGACTATAGAGTTCTAATTATCTATGTTCATTCTTTAATCATATTAAACTATTATGCAAGTTGAATTGTACTTGGCACATTGACTTAGTGGTCTGCACTCATGAAAAAAAAAAAACACTTAGGTCATGAGTTTAACCTCCCTGGCGGTATGATTCTTTTGGATTTTAGGTGCTGAAAGCGGTACCATTATTTTAGGTGCTGAAAGCATGTAATTCTTGTGAATGAGCAGCCCAAACCAACTGTATACATTTATTATACATATTATATATATATATATATATATATATATATGTATGTATACATATATTATATATATATATATATATATATATATATATATATATACATACGTATATATATATATATATATATATATAATGTATACAGTTGGTTTGGGCTGCTCATTCACAAGAATTACGTGTATATATATATATATACGTGTATATATATATATATATATATATATATATATATATATATATATATATATATACATATATATATATATATATATATATATATATATATATATATATATATATATATACATATATATATATATATATATATATGTATATATATATATATATATATATATATATATATATATAATATGTGTGTGTATATATATATATATATATGTATATGTGTATATATATACGTGTATATATATATATATATATATACTGTATATATATATGTATATATATATATATATATATACATATATTTACATAAAAAGTACAGTAAAACTGCAGGAAAGGGCACTGGGGGGTAATGTAATGTGATTTTATTTTATTTTGAACGATATCAGTGTGTTTGGTGCATTTTACATTCGAATTTGCCGCCGGTTCCACCCCCCGGCGGACGTCACGTCGCCGGAGACGGAAGCCGGGGCTCGCAGACGATCGGGAGAGAGCTCCGCCGCCGCACACCGCTCGCAGTCTTCGCTGGATCCCGGAGAAAAGGTAAGTAAAACCTCCTCCAGCATCCAGCGATCTTCTTAGCGCTACCCCGAGTGTGACTCGGGGTTACCGCTTTTGGCACTAAAATCTTACCCCGAGTCACACTCGGGAATACCGCTAGGAAGGTTAAATCCCAACCATACTAACACCCTGCATGTTCACTAGTGTTTGATTATTTTATTTCCACAAAATAATATTTTTGCTAAATAACATACCATTGCATGCAAATAAGCGTGCAAATTATAGAAACAACCATGCTGATGTGGCAGTGGCAATTAGGTGTTCGCCTATTTTCAGCATACTCTGCTTAAAAGTTAGGCAGGCGTTACCATCCTTGGGATTTGAACCCATGGTCTGAGTCTTTTTAGGTAGAAGTGCTACCCACTAAGCCACTGAGATGAGCTCAATTATACTTAGAAATTACAGTAGTACCATGATTAAGGAATGAACATAGCTCAAGAGAATCTATATTCCCCTCAAAAACAAATGCAAGCTCATTGCAAAATCGTCAAAAATTTGTAGATGTGACTTGTTTTGCTTCTTTTGCTGATATTTATATTATTATCATTGATGTAAGAGTTATATCTCTATTCTGTTTATGTCTAATTTATATTTTATGAAAATGTTGAGTTTTATTTATATATGTTCATTCTGTAATTATGGTACTTTTTTATATTCTAGGTATAATTGTATTCAGCACAGTGGCTTATTCTTTAGCACTCTTAGCTAGCAGCACTTAGGTCCTGAGTTCAAATTCCACCCATGCTACCACCTCCCTAGAATTGCAATGGCAAATGCATATGGAGATTATGCATAAGTGCCATCAGTGAGAGATAAATTGTATCAAGCTGATAGTAAATATGCTTTCGCCTACACACACATCCATTCGCCTACACACACATCCATTCGCCAATGAAACTTTAGGGAGGTGGTAGGTAGCATAGATGGGATTTGAACCCATGACTGTTGCTAGATCAGAGCACTAACCACCAAGCCACTGTGTTGAATAGATTTATACCTAGAATAGATAGTAGTATCATGATAAAAGCATAAACATATATAACTAGAAGTCAACATTCTAATAAAATTCTATTTAGACATTAACAATTATTTATCATATAATAGAGACCTAAGAGCCTGGTTTGGATTGGGGGGAACCCCACGCTGATTTTTCCGATCCCATTTGTGGCAGGCAACACAACTCCACTCCACAAAGCTACGTAGAGTTCCCTGGACACAATTAAGAGTTACCCCTAACTTTCTAAATGTTACTGAACTGAGTTTGTGTTTTGAAAATGTTGTTGCAAAGCAAACAAGGATTAGAAGTAGTTAGCAACTTGTTACTTTTAGGTGGCCATACACTATACAATCTCATTGTACAAGCTCTGTACATCCTCCTTTAGATTGACCAAAACTATATAATGGGAGGACAAACCAGCTATACGATCACTCTGTATCCAATCAGGCAGACCCTTGCACTACATAATTGATGGCAGATCCAAAGGAGATTGTACAATAGGATTGTATAGTGTATGCTGAGCTTTATAGAACCCAGGACACACTTCTCCTGTTTTCAGTACTACTGCTCTATCCATATAGGCGGTTATGTGATCTCTTATTTCCTGTACTCTGCAGATAAATTCATCTTGCATAGATCTGTTCAAGACAAAACAAAAATGTCTGTATTTACTGAGACCAGTGATCACTGATTTATTGTATTAGAAAACTGTTCACCTCTCTGGTGTTAAACAGCCCTAAGTCCCTGGGGTGCAAAAAGTTAATCAATGCAGATGTACCCTGGAAGTCCTGAGTGCCATTAACCAATCTGTTTCTGTAATATGCCATCTGGTTCCAAAGCTGGTTATGGCTGATTACTGTCAGCATGCTCTTATAGTACCATCTCTAATTTTGGGGCTTTTTGCTTGGTAAGAGGCTGCAATTGGTGCTGGTGTGAAATTCACAAGGCTGCTTCTTGTTCTTCCCTGTGGAACACATATAGCAAGATATGCAATGGCGGGGGAACCCTCATACGGTGACTGTCTAATTCTGTAGTTGTGGTAGAAGCAGGTGAATTGCACATGGAAATAATGTTTAGAGCTTAATTTCATAGATTAAATGGTTCCTAAACATGTGGTATATTGTATAACTTTTCCGCAAACCAATCACTGTATGCTAATTGGGATTTTTTTACCAAAAATATGTAGCAGAAAACATTGGCCTAAACTTATGAAAACATTTGTTTTTAGACATTTTTTATTGGGTGTGTTTTATAGCAGAAATTTAATTTTCTCTTACGTCCTCCGACAGTCGCCGCCCACTTCATATTCATCACCAATGGGGTTATGTCCTTTATTCCGTAGGAGTAGCTAGGCAATAGAATATGTTAGTACAAAGACTTTTAACATATCCCACCCCCAGGGGGTGGTCCCCTCAGTACATAACCCTCCACTTCCTGTATCCAACCCAGTTTCATTTGTCTAGCTGTCAGGAGTAGCTGGAAGTTTCTGTGCTGGGGCACCTTGTCTCAGCTCTCTTTCCTTTCTTTGGATTTTATTTGAGTTTTTTCTCTCTTTCTTGTTAGCTGTTATTTTACCAGCGTTAGTTAGTTCTTCGGAAGAAGAGGATCATGCGGGCTGCGTCTCGGGCTGACCCCCCTGGTAGCAGGCTGTGGGTCAGTGGTTTCTCAGCCCGCCATCGAGCGTTCAGTCAGGTATCGCTCCTGAGTTATCTGAACGACCCATCCCTGTTCCGTGCAGGGATGCTAGGTGAGGTGGCTACCTCACCGGACGCTGTGCGGTTTCTCAACCCACCTTCTGATGCGTCCTGGATGCGACTCTCCCTGCCTCATGTGCAGCGGTTTGTTCGCCTGTGCGGGTCCCCCACGCCATGTAAGAGGTAAGTGCATTTATGTGGGGACCTGTCTGTCTGGGGGGTGTCAGTCTGGGACTGTGTACCTTGCCCTGTGTTCACACTATTACGTTTTCCCTATCTCTCACATTGCATGCTGTGGGCTGCAGGAGGGGGGGCTGGCTGCACTCTGTGTCAGTTTTCTGTCTGTGTGAACGGCTGTGTGCTGTGGGGCTTGAGTTTCTCATGCTTGGGGCACATTACAGCGCCGCTGCGGCGGTTTACCATGTTCCTTTTTTGGGCAGATGGTGTGTTTTACTTCACCCTCATGGGGTGTGGGAGCGGCGGTTTCGGCGCCAAAACGGCGCCATTTTGGCTGCGATCGCTCCGGCCGCATGTTTTACATGCATGGCGGCCATTTTCTTGTAGCCTCCATAGGCTTTCATAGAGCGCCCTGTATGCCAGCACTTCCTTTCCTTCAGGAGCACCGCAGGCAGCAGCAGCAGCACCGATCTCTCCAGGTTCATTTCTCTTTATTCCCTGTATCCTGCCTTGGTATACTTGTCCCTGTGGGGGTCCCTTGTGTGGGGTGCTTAGTGTGAGTGGGCTACGATCGCAGCGCTCTCTTAAAGGGGCGGTCACCCATTTATTTTTGCTACTACAGGGGCATGGATTCTCAGAAATGCTAGTTTCCTGCCAATTTAGTGGGAAGCCAGGGGACTGCGGTTTCCCCCCCCGGGGGGGATTTGGCTGCGATTGTGGCTAGCCTTGCGACTCAGGTGCAAATGCTGGTGGCTGCTCAATCCTCTAAAAGGCCCAGAGTTTCAATTTCCTCTGATTCAGAGGGTGATGGTTCTGGGGCTGCTGTGGCAGAGATCTCCTTATCGGGGTCTCGTTCCTCCCTGGACCTTATAGGGTCAGAAATGGAGGCTGAGGTAGAGGGGGTTGATAATTCTCCCCCTGGCTCGTCTGAAGAGCTTGCACTCATGGATGAATTGGTTGCTTCTATCAAGCAAACTCTGCGTTTGGAGGAGGAAACATGTCCTCCAGCTGCCTTGGCGGCTTATGGGACGCAGAAAAGGCGCAATTCATCGCAGATGTTTCCATGCACTGATGATTTTCAGCACGCTGTGAAAGAACGATGGCGTAATATACGCAAACCTTTTGCTGTACCAAGTAGGTTTAAGCTGCGCTATCCTTTTACGCCCGCTACTGATGGGCGTTGGTGTGTCCCACCTCCGGTGGACCATGCGTTAGCAGTTTTGAACAAGTCCACTGCGATTCCTGCTGACGACACCCCGGTGTTCCGGGATGCCACGGACAAGAGGATGGAGTCCCTTGCCCGTCGTACCTATTCTATTATGGGTTCTATGTTGAAAGCTTTATTGCTTCACTTATGGCGGCCCAGGCGGTCGCGAACTGGACGCAGGTGCTTAGGCGTGTCCTGGTGGCTGATTCTGCCCCCCAGGCGACTTTGGATATGGTGGATCAAATCCACCAGGGTGTCATGTATTTGTGTGATGCGGACCTGGATATGGTTCCGTTGGCTGCACGTGTACACAGTGTGGCGGTGTTATCTCGCCGCCTGGTTTGGTTGAAGTGTTGGTCTGTGGATCAATCTTCACGTAAGACCTTGGCCAATCTGCCTTTTGATGGTTCTCGCCTTTTTGGCGAATCCCTGGATGCCCTAATTAAAGGGGTCACGGGGGGTAAGAGCACGCTCTTACCTCAATCCCACAAGACTAAGACGGCTCCTGGAAAAAAGAATGCTTTCTTTCGGCCCCCTCAGGGGTCCTTTCGTGCCTTTCGGTCACACTTTGGGGCAAGCCGTCCAAGGGTCAAGGCTCCCGCAAGAAGCCGTGGGCAGGTAAGCAAAAGTCCGGCCAATCCGGTTCTGCGGCCCACAACAGTGCGGCCTGAAGGGGCGCCCTCACCCAATTCACAGGAAATTGTTCGATCTGGCTACTAGATCGAGTTTTCTCGCTCGGCCGGAGAGCAGATTTTTTCCCTCAAGTCTTCTGCTATCCCCGGAGCGTTTGCGGGACCTGCATCTAGCGGTGCAGGACCTGAGGGCTCAGGGAGTGGTGGTCCCGGTGCCTCATCGGGACAGATTTCGGGGGTTCTATTCCAATCTGCTCACCGTGCCCAGGAAGGAGGGCAAGGTGCGTCCGATTCTGGACTTGAAGGCGCTGAACCGCTTTGTGCGGGTGCGCAAGTTCCGCATGGAATCCCTGCGGTCGGTGGTGGCTGCCCTGGTTCCGGGGGAGTTCATGGCTTCCATCGACTTGCAGGATGCGTATCTTCACATCCCGATTTTCGAGGGTCACCAGAGGTACCTTCGATTCGCCATAGCGGAAGATCATTACCAATTTGTGGCGTTGCCTTTTGGTCTCGCTTAGGCTCCGAGGGTGTTCACCAAAGTGCTGGCACCAGTTCTGGCTTTGTTGAGGGCCCAGGGCATTTCGGTTCTGGGGTATCTGGACGATATTCTGGTTCGGTCTGCGACCAGCCAGAGTCTGGAGAAGGATCTGTCCGTCACGTTGCAGACTCTGCAGGAGTTTGGTTGGACGATCAATTTTCCAAAGTCGACATTGTGCCCATCGGTTCGGATTTCTTACCTGGGTATGATTCTGGACTCTGTCCAGGCGAAGGTCTTCCTGCCGGCAGAAAAACTCGCAGCTCTTCAGGAGGCAGTCAGGTCCCTCAGGGACGTTCCATCTTCGTCCATTCGGACGTGCATGCGGTGTCTGGGATTGATGGTCTCGGCTTTCGAGGCGATTCCCTTCGCCCGGTTTCACACACGGGATCTCCAAGCGGAGATATTGTCCAAGTGGGACGGGCGTCCGCAGTCTCTGGATCTCCAGATGTCATTGAGTTCTCAGACCAGAAGGGATCTTCTGTGGTGGCTTCAATCCCCCTCAGTATCGGGGGGCAAGTCTTTTCGTCCCCTTTCGTGGACGGTGATCACCACGGACGCCAGCCTGTCGGGCTGGGGTGGTGTTCTGGGCGTTCTGTCCACCCAGGGTGTTTGGTCGACGGAGGAATCCTCCCTTCCGATCAACGTTCTGGAACTGCGAGCGATACTCCTCTGTCTTCGTCGCTGGACGGACAAGCTTCACGGCTACCCGGTTCGGGTGCAGACGGACAATGCCACGGCGGTGGCTTACATCAATCACCAAGGGGGCACCAGGAGTGCCCGGGCGGCTCGAGAAGTGGCCGCGATTCTGTCTTGGGCCGAGACGCATGTCCCGGCAATATCGGCAGGTCACATTCCGGGGGTGGAAATTTGGCAGGCGGATTATCTGAGCCGCCAGACCCTGGACCAGGGGGAATGGTCCCTTCACCCGGCTGTCTTCCAGATGTTGTGCGCGAGGTGGGGTCTTCCGGAGGTAGACCTGTTCGCGTCTCGTCTGAACAACAAAGTACCACGGTTCGTGGCAAGGACGCGCGATCCTCGGGCAGACGCGTCAGACGTGTTGGTTGCCCCGTGGCATCAGTACCAACTGATGTATGCGTTCCCACCGATTCCATTGCTGTCCAGGTTCCTTCGCGGAACCGACCACGGTGATTCTTGTGGCACCGGACTGGCCTCGCCGGTCCTGGTACGCAGACCTCGTAAATCTGGCAATCGGTGCCCCGTGGCGTCTGCCTCTTCGAGAAGATCTTCTGTCGCAAGGACCGATCTTCCATCCTGCTTTACAGTCGCTGGCCTTGACGGCCTGGCTGTTGAAACCGAGGTCCTGAAGAACAGGGGTCTTTCCCCTGAGGTCATTCACACCTTAATAAATGCGAGGAAGTCTTCCTCGGGGAAGGTTTATTACCGTACTTGGAAGGCGTATTTTGCCTGGTGCGAATCCAGGGGTTTCTCTCCTGACACTTATTCGGTGTCTAGGGTGTTGCCCTTCCTTCAGACGGGTGTTGACCAGCGTCTGGCGCTGGCCACGATCAAGGGTCAGGTGTCTGCTTTGGCCGTTCTTTTTCAATGGCCTGTGGCATCTGATTCTTTGGTTAGCACTTTTGTGCAGGGGGTACGTCATCTGATCCCTCCTAGGAGGGACCCTCTTCCCCCTTGGGACTTGAATCTAGTTCTATCAGTATTGCAGCGTGCTCCTTTTGAAAGGATCAGGGAGATCTCGCTGTCTTTGTTATCCAAGAAGGTCGCCTTTTTGGTGGCTATCACCTCGACTCGTCGAGTGTCGGGGCTGGCAGCCTTGTCCTGCAAGTCTCCGTATCTGGTTGTGCATTTGGACAAGGTGGTCTTGCGACCTAACCCTTCTTTTCTTCCAAAAAGGGTTTCGGACTTTCATCTCAATGAGGACATTGTCCAACCTTCGCTTTGCGCGAAGCCGAAGCATCCGACGGAGGTGTTGCTTCACTCCTTGGATGTTGTCCGGGCGATTAGAGTCTATCTCAAATCGACTGAGTCTTTTCGCAAGTCGGATGCCTTGTTTGTCCTTCCGGAAGGTCCTCGGAAGGGCATGGCGGCGTCGGCTTCTACAATCGCCAAATGGATCAGACAGACCATTGATCAGGCCTATGCTTTGAAGGGGAAAGTTCCCCCTGTACCTGTGAAGGCGCACTCTACCAGATCTCTGAGTACGTCTTGGGCCTGTCGTCATGGGGCCTCTGTGGCCCAGGTGTGTAAGGCGGCGACTTGGTCGACCGTACACACTTTCACGATATTCTACAGAGTAGATGTTCAGGCATCGGCTGATGCTTCCTTTGGCCGCAAGGTTCTTAGTGCGGCAGTTCCCTAGAGCCCTTGTTACGGGTTCTTTGGCTTTTTGGGATATTTGTTTTTTCCCTGGGTTTTCTTGCTCCTGTTGAGCGAGTGTTTTGTTCTTATGCCCAACTGGTTTCCTTCCTTTGGTAAGGTTCCTTTCTCTGATGGGGAGACGGCGTTGCCTTGGGCGCGGCTGCGTTCTTCCCACCCCTCATGTTTACACTGCTTTGGGACATCCCCATTGGTGATGAATATGAAGTGGGCGGCGACTGTCGGAGGACGTAAGAGAAAACTGAATTTTTGTAAAATCTTACCTGTAAAATTCCTTTCTCTGAGTCCTCCGACAGTCGCCGCCCCCGCCCCTCTTTTGGGGTTTTGATGTACTCTCTACTGCTATTCCACTGAAACTGAGTTGGATACAGGAAGTGGAGGGTTATGTACTGAGGGGACCACCCCCTGGGGGTGGGATATGTTAAAAGTCTTTGTACTAACATATTCTATTGCCTAGCTACTCCTACGGAATAAAGGACATAACCCCATTGGTGATGAATATGAAGTGGGCGGCGACTGTCGGAGGACTCAGAAAAAGGAATTTTACAGGTAAGATTTTACAAAAATTCCGTTTTTTTTTTTTTCAAAATTGTCTTTTTTTTTTTGTGTGTTTATACTAGCGTAAAAAATAAAAACCGCAGAGGTGATTAAATACCACCAAAAGCAAGCTCTTTGTGAGAAAAAAAGGAAATCAATATAATTTGGGTCACAGCCCCACGTGACCGCGCAAATGTCAGTTAAAGTAACGCATTGCCGTATCGCAAAAAATGGGTGGGTAAACCTTCCGGAGCTGAAGTAGTTACAAAGCATGTGCTGTTAGCAGGTGCCAAATATACTAATAAAGAAAGTTAGATTTATACAGAGCCTTATGCAGCGTCTACAGCTAGATCCCTGGGAATATAGAGCAGCCCAAATCTCAGGAGAAGATGCTCTTGCAAAAGACTTGAGTATCTTCTCGCCAGATTTCACCTGCTCTGCGTTCCCCAGGAATCTTCCCGTCAGAACAGTGATGACACTCCCAGTGGTGTGGAAGACAGGGGTGGTGTAAATAGAAATAGAACATTCTTCTTTACAGGTACATTTTCACATACAAACATCAGGTGATGAATAAAGGGGGGGGGGGGCAGTGTATATGTGGAACCGGCATTGTATTGCAAGTTTTAGACTGATTACAGAATGATTAAGTTTTGGCTTTAGATACACTTCAAGCAAAATGTGCCATAACTCAAATGTTTTTATGAGGGTACAATTACTACTTAGCTTATGCATCCATTTCCTTATGTGACCACATCAGATGTTATGCTTCAATTCTCATGTTCCTTGATGCTTTCTCTAAATAGCATACTGGAATTTATGTGACGGCATAATAACATTTTGTAAATTATAAATATTATTTATTATTTAAAATAAAAGTCAGTCCGTTAATGAAGTATTAAAACCTTTTTTGGAGAAATAAATGATGTCCACATCTTATCTATCACTTCACCTGGCATGTCTGTCTATCTCTATCTTAAATGATCCCTTGCAGTGTTGGTGGTAGAACAGTTGTTTAACGCACACCAGGAATTAACGGTAAAACATTAAAGGAGTTGTAAAGGCAGAAGATTTTTTTATATTAATGCATTCTAAGCCTTCAGAATAAAAGCCTTCTGTGTGCAGCAGCCCCCCTAAAACTTGCCTTAGGTCCCTCTCTATCCAGCCATGTCCATGAGTGTCTCAGCCGACCGGGATTCTCTTTCTTGATTGGCTCCTGCTGCTGTCAATCAAAGTCAGCTAGTCAATCAGGGGGAGAAAGCGGGCGGGGGCGGGTTGGGTCAGGGCTCCGTGTCTGAATTGAATCTTGGGTTCCCCCATAGCAAGCTGCTTGCTGTGGGGACACTGAATAGGAGGGAGGGGCCAGGAACACAGAAGAGGGACCCAAGAACAAGAGGATCTGTGCAAAACCACCTGCAACAGAAGAGTTAGATATAACATGCTTGTTATTTATTTTTTTTTATGCTTTTTTTTTTTTTTTTTATGCTTGTTATTTTTATAGGAAAAAAAAACGGGACTTTACAATCACTTTAAGCTGGCCATACACATTGATTTTCCATCAAATGTTTCTACGAAAATTTGCACACACAAATATTTGTATAAAAGTTCTTGATGTCATTCATAAGTGCTTCAAAATTTTGTTTGCTTTTAACATTTCATTTTGAAATGCATTAACTCTGCCAAACAAAATCCACATATGCTATTAGAAATGTGTTTGAAAAAAATGTTCCATCCTACTCCTTCAGATTTGCTCATTACTGAAAATACATTTTGCTTTGACTGTGCTTATAACTTCAAATGAATGTACTTAAAACAAAAAAAAATTTGAACAAAATGTTACTAGTGGCCAGCTTTCCATTGGTCCATCTTGGTACAGTGTAAGTGTGCATCTCTTGTGCCTGATGGGCCATTGGAGAAGCTGAAAATCTACTACAGTGATAATTGCAATATTCGGGTTCTGTGTAAGCAGCCTCTCACCTGCACACTGAACACAGGCGGTAACAAGGTGTTCTCTGATTGGATGAAGTGGAAATCATGACATCACCACCCCTCCTTTCACTTGTCCAATCAGAGAAAGCCTTGTATTCGTTGAAAAAAATACAAGGATTCTAGTAATAGTGGCAGTATCAGGTGAGTGGTCCCAAAGCTGTTTGTTTAAAACATATTTTGGCCAACTTGAATGTATTTTTACCAATACCTTATTATAACAATACTAAAAGATAGCTTTTCTTTACAGTAATAATATTGTGTTGTAACTTGTATCTATTTTGTGTGATAGGTGCAATGTCTAGCTATATATAGCTGGGTAACATCCACAACATTTACAAATATCTGGAAGCACATTAAAAAAATTAATAAAATGTTATTTTTTTAGTAGTACAAAAATATATTTCCTTTAACTAATAACAATTTGCATCACCACAGAAATAAAAGGGTAGAGAGATGGGTACCGACCACGGCAATGGTCATGAAAGAAACATGTGGAAGATCATACTGACCTCCTTTTGAATTTTAGTTGCCTGGCTGTTTACCAGTGGGTTACAATACTCATTTAGTCCCTGACCTGGAACAATTATGCAGATCTGGAAATTCAAGGAAAATTCAGAATTATTTGCATATTTGTTTTGGGTAAGTGACCCCAACTATGAAAGCAAGCAGATTAATACAAAAGTATTTTCAGAATAAGAAGCCAGCCCTCTTGTTTCTCCTATAACAGGTTTCCATTATGGATAGATTCATTTTCTCACTCTCTCCAAGGCTAGGTTCACACTACTGTTCACAATTTTCAGTGTGATTATGTAGTTCCATTTGGTTACAATTCAGTTGGATGTGGTTAGCATATTTTATGAGACCACAATTGTACTGGACTGACACCAATGTAGTGCAGGATCCTTTTCCAAAATTGCACTGTACTGAGGTTATTGATGTGAACGGGCACCATTGAAAACAATGTGATTTCCATTGTCATGCGACTCTGTGTGACTGAAATCGGACTAGTGTGCACCAGGCCTACAAGTAGAAAGGCCTACCATTCAGTTTCTCTCCCCTTCCTGCGTACCTTCCAGAATTTCATTTATAATAATTTTAGGGTTAAATACCTTAAATATTAGATTATAGTTATGGTCCTGTGACAGCCACTGCCTCTTCTTCTTCCTGTCTTCAGAGCTGGGCTTTAGGCAGGCTTCAACTGTATACTAACATCAGAATGGTTTGAAGTAAAAAGCTGTTCTAAACTACATTTATGAGTATGCAGTATGTTTCCAGGCAAGTCAACTTGATTCAACTGATCACTGCTAACATGAACAACCATATTGAACCTAGAGAGTGGTACAGGGGATGTGTCCATGACAGTCTGGGCTCACAGGAAAACAGTAAAAGTCTGGATGGTGCTGGATGTATTTCAGTCAGGAAAGTGGGGCAGCACCTAATGAATAAGCAGGATGTAGGGCAGGTCAGTAGGACAGTGTACAGAAGTAAGTAGGGCAGTGTACAGGGGGTCAGCAGGGCAAAGGATAAGGATCATCTAAGCAGAGGATAAGGGGCAGGAGTTTGTAGGGTGGTTCACAGCGGCCATTAGTTTGTAGGGCAGTGTACAGAGGGTTATTAGAGGACAGGGGTCAGCAGGGCAGTGTGCAGTGGGTTAGCAAAGCAGTGTACAGGGGGTGAGCAGGACAGAGGATGAGAGGCCATCAGGGAGTGTGCAGCATTTAGTAGGGCAGTGTACAGTTCATGAGGTCAGTAGGGGTAAAGGTTAGGGGTGAGCAGAGCAGATAACAAGGGTCAGCAGAGCAGAGAACAGAGGTTAGCAGGGCAGAGGACAGGGGTCAGTAGGGTGGAAGATGAGAGTGCAGCAGGGGAGTGTACAGGGGTCAGCAGGGCAGGGTACAGGAGGGCACAAAACAGGGGTCAGTAGGGCAGTATACAGGGGGTCAACAGGTCAGAGAAGGAGTCACTGCTGGCAGGTCACTCAGCAGAGCTCCTCCTCTCCAAACAGCACATAGTTGAAATTGGATTCTCTTACAGGCACAGCCTCATTTGCAGTGTGTAGCTGGCTGCTATATTGCAATTCTGACCCATGAAATTCCCAGACCAGAATGGCAGTGTAGCTGCTGTAGCCAGCTAAACACTATGCACGAGGCTGTGTCTGTAAGAGTATCCAATATCAGGTATGTACTGTGTGTGGAGGAGGTCTGCTGAGTCCCCCATGCCCAGGCTGTGTGGAGTGAAGAGATGGGAGGAGGATCTCAGCAGGCTGGGCACAATGTCCATTGGAGAGGGGGGGGGGGGCTGCTGAAATTCTGCTGAAATTCAGTCCCTTCCTAGGTCCAGCCTTGGCACATGAGTAAAACAGTGACCTAAAATAGTATTTATTGCATTCAAAGTGTCTAAATATGCATAGATCAGAGGAAAATATGTGTAATATAAGTTTGCAGCTATTCCAACAAAGGGAATTCAAATGTTAGATGAGACGGGACAGGGCCTTATTCCATCTTTCTAGTGGAGGTAAGGCTCCAGAGATGCTCTTGAACATATCTAAGAAGATGTGCAGACTCTGCTGGGTGTCTGAACCAACATAATGATGGCAACTTGTGTACAAGCAAATTAATATAATTGAACTGTAATTACACAGAGCTACAAGAAATTAGCTTTTTGAATGCCAAGGAACGAATGTGAGTGCAACAGTATGTTCTGAGAGCACACACTCTGCACTTCCCAGTATTGCAGTTACATTTTTTTTCTATAAGCACACTTTAAAAGTATTTGCTGACTTGTGCAGCACCATGGAGAGGTCCCCTTGCCAGGTTTTTTTTTTTTTTGTGATTTCACATACAGGATCATAAGCTGGTAAAATCTGGAAGTGCTGAGTAAGCACACAAATTTCAGCCTGTCAAGCCCTTTAAACGCCAAGAAAACGTGGGTTCCTCTGTTTTACCACTTCTGGACCGAAAGATTTTCCCCCTAAAGGACCAGGCCATATTTTGAGATTCGGCACTGCATTAATTTAACAGACAACTGCGCAGTCGTGCGATGCTGTACCCCAATAAAATTGATGTCTTCTTTTCCCCCACAAATAGAGCTTTCTTTTGGTGGTATTTGATCACCTCTGCGTTTTTTATTTTTTGCGCTATAAACAAAAAAAGAGCGACAATTCTGAAAAAAAAAAACACAATATTTTTCTCTTTTTGCTATATAACATTCCCAAAAAAAAATTTAAAAATCTAAATTTTTTTAACATTTTAGGCCAATTTGTTTTCTGTTACAAAAATTGCAGTAAGCGTATTTTGATTGGTTTACGCAAAAGTTATTGTTATTATTATTAACTATGGGAAAGATTTATATCATTTTTATTGTTTTTTTTTTTTTTACTAGTAATGGCGGCGATCTGTGATTTTTAGCGGGACTGTGACATTGCGGCGGACAGATCGGACCCCTAACTGACATTTTTGACACTTTTGGGGGGGACCAGTGACATTACTACAGTAATCAGTGCTAAAAATATGCACTGTTACTGTAATAATGTCACTGGCAGGGAAGGGGTTAACAGTATAGGTGATCAAGGGGTTAAATGTGTACCTAGGGGCATGTTTCTAACTGTATGGGGGCGTGGCTTGTGAAATGATCATAGAGACCTGTGTTCCTATATAGAAGGATCACAGGAGCTCTGTGATAATTTCAGAGAGAAGAACGGTCAGCTGTGTTTACAATAGCTGACCGTCCTTCTCTCTCAGCGGGGAATGATTGCGGGTGTCAGGCGGCAATCGGAGCCGCCTGCCTGTGCATTGAAATCCCCACTGCCGAGTAGGGGTGGGAATGCCCCGCCGGCGGCACACGCTTGCCCCCTAGCTGCAGGCGCGCGACCGATGTAGACCTACGTCGTTTCATGCAGGAGGGCCCCCGATGGCGGGTGGTCCGGAAGTGGTTAAAAGAAGGGGGAACTCAATGAGACAATACAAAGCCTGGTTGATTTACTAAAGGCACGTAAAGTGCAGTTGCACTTTGCAAGTACAGTTGCTCCAAAGCTTAGTAAATGAGGCAAGGGAAATATAAAAAACAGCATTTTTGCTTGCACGTGATTGGATGAAGAAAGTCAGCAGAGCCCCACCTCATCTACTAAGCTCTGGAGCAACTGCTCTTGCAGAGGGCAACTGCACTTTACGTGCCTTTAGTAAATCAACCCCATAGTAACCAGGCTTATTTGCCTTTAGTAAATCAACCCCTCTGTGTTACAATATAGCAACAACCGGTTACAATGTATTTCTGTTGTTTACTCAATGTTAATAAATATTTAAAAAAACACATTTGTGTTTAGAATATATACATTTATAATTATGCCTTGTAAACATTTGACCTTTTTGCATAAGATTTGCCCTTTCTTTTTGCAACAAGATATCTGTTGCTTATATTCAGTAGACAATTAATCTCCCATCTGCTCTTCAGTTTGTTGTGTCCAAATTATGATAAGATAAAGCACTAACCAAATGCAGTGTGCACACCAACATCATTCTAAATAAATTGTCTGCAGGGGAGTTTTTTTTTTTCTTTTTTTTTTTTTTAAATAAAACAGCTTCATAATGACCGTGCTAAATCAAAAATAATTTCATATCACTGAGTGATTAAATAATTGTTAGTTTCAGAAAGTTTTAAATCTTAATTATAAAATACCCCAAAGCAATATCTGAAATTGCATCTCATTATTTAAGAACACTTTCTTCACAGAAAAAAAAGAAGGCATGTGGAGTAAGTCACCCCTCCAGTTAGGCACAAAGATCGTTTTTACTTTTTAATCCTGAAATACAATGAATTATTTTTCTAAAAGGGGCAGTCAATACAAAATGGATATTTACATTTTAAGTGAATGCAGCTGTTCGATTACTTACTAGTGCCTTATTGGCATACAGGAATAGTGTTATCATGGTGGGATGGGAAAAAGTATATAATAATAATAATATATTTTATGTATATTTTGTAACGTCTTTCCTCTCTTGGTGATCTAGTTCCTTAGGGGGCAAAGTAGGATGGAGGCAAAATAATATATAGAGTGTAATCCTGTCCTCTCCAGCCTACTTTATAGAAGAGGCAGTGATGTCTCCAGCTTCAGTGGGTGACTTGGCTGTGACAATTGTCCTAGTTTGAGAAACCAAATATCTAAATCACTTTATATTAGCAAGTTAGTAACCAGTTAGATGACTCCTATCAGTTCTGTTCTACACAACTAGTTTGTGCCAGCAAAATGTAAAATTAGAGACCAAAATATTGGTAATGTTTAGCTCCTGCACAGTATAGTAAAAATCTGATGTACTAAAAGAGGAACAGAAGCAATCGGTGATTTGATCCTGATCCTGGCCACCCCCCATGTGAATGAGTAGGAGTACATAGTACCCCTACTCATTCGCCAAAAAAGTGTCAAAAGTTAAAAAAACTCCAAAAAATATACAAAAAAAAGTCTCTTCATGTAAATCCATTCACGGTGAACACCAGCTGTCGACCCACACAAAGGAAAAAACACTGTTGCCTGCCAAGTATGACCGCTCCCATCACTTGACACTCACTGAATGACAGAACCACTTTCTCCTGCTGCTAAATAAACAAAGGGGCGGGGTCACCCAGTGATGTCACTTGTTGACCTCACCCCTATGATACCCTTTGGAGACCCCACCTCATTACTTTATAGGGGCGGGGACTCCCACACTGTTTTTCTTTTTTAATTCCTTATGTTTACTTCTGGGTGCCAGCTCCTTAACAACCAATGAGTCATCCCTGCTGGCTGACAGCAGGGATGAGTTGCAGTAGTAAAACATGCACTAAAAACTTAAAAAAAAAAATACATATGCATACACAGGCAGTCAGCTCTAAACTATTTATTTACCCCAGTTTCAGCATATTAGAAACTGATGCTTTATATATACAATTATTTATTAATGCGCTTTAAATCAGGGATTTTAATTAGTTCTGATGGTTTATGCATGCTTATTCTAAGGTCAAGATCCTTCTACTGTCTGCAGTTCTCTGTGTTCTCATTAAAAGCCACATGGTTGGAGCCCACAATTCTAACTCCTGTAAGACAGCCTTTTCAAACTAGCCAAACAGCTTTATTAGCAGTTTAATAGAGGAAGCCTAACTACTCACTGAAACAACACCAAAGAAATGCAGCTAACCGTTTATACCAGATGATAGCTAAAAATGATATTATAAATTACTTTAAAAAAATCATGAAAATGGTGATAGCAACACAAGTTAAACTTCATTTAAAAAAACAAAGATTTAGAAAAATTCAATTTAGCCAAATCCGTTATTCTTTCCCTACACTCCCTTTCAACAGAACAAAATGTACTAATTGTTATCTCTCCTCTTTCCACAACACACTGGTCACATACAGACTTTTGTTTTAAGGCCATGGCTTGTTATTGTGCATCTGTTTCCTGGCCCTATTATTTATCCTGTCAAACCAAATACCCATATAATTTTGTTAAGTCCATACTAATTCAATATTTCATCTTCTTTGTTAAATAAAACAGAGCATACAATATTGTGCAGAGAAGTGGATTTACTAATGAGAAAAAATGCTCATAATTACGATGCTTGCGGCATATATAGTGAGTTCAAGTAAAATGTTATTCAAGGCTGGGCTGAATGCAGGAAGCAGCTCTACCACTGTAAAGTATACATTACATAGTAATTTACTAAAGGCAAATAGACTGCACACTTTGCAAAGTGTCATTGCCCTCTGCAAGAGCAGTTGCTCCAGAGCTTAGTAAATGAGCAGAAGCTCTGCTGACCTCCATCATCCAATCATGTACAAGCAAAAATGCTGTTATATTTTTATTTTCCTTGTATGTGATTGGATCTTCTTTGCAAAGTAAAGCTTTACCTCATTTACTAAGTTCTGGAGCAACTGCACTTACCGAGTTCACAGTCTATTTTCCTTTAGTAAATCAACCTCTACATGTCTGTAAAGGTAAAATACAGGCATCTGTGTGGTGGTCCCATACAAGATCATAATAAGTATGATCCACGGTCTGGTTTTTTGCTTTAAAGCAAATGAACAGTGGATATCTCTTCTATTTACAAAGTGGTAATTAAAAAAATCTTTTAGGAAAAAAAAAAAAAAAAAAACCTTTAACCACTTAAGCCCCGGAAGATTTTACCCCCTTCCTGACCAGGGCCTATTTTGCGATTCGGCACTGCGTGACTTTAACGGACAATTGCGCGGTCGTGCGATGCTATACCCAAATGAATTTGACGTCCTTTTTTTTCCCACAAACAGAGCTTTCTTTTGGTGGTATTTGATCACCTGTGCGATTTTTTTATCATGTGCTATAAGCAAAAAAAGAGCGACAATTTTGCAAAAATAACAATATTTTTCAAATTTTTTTATATGAAATTCCCCCCCCCCAAAAAAATGTAAAAATCAAAATTTTTTAACATTTTAGGCCAATTTGTTTTCTGCTACATATGTTTGGTAAAAAAAAATCGCAAAAAGCGTATTTTGATTAGTTTGCGCAAAAGTTATTGCGTTTACTAACTAAGGGAATGATTTTTGTCATTTTTATTGTTTTTTTTTTAACGAGTAATGGCGGCGATCTGCGTTTTTTTTGCTGGACTGCGACATTGCGGCGGACAGATCGGACCCTTAACTGATATTTTTGACACTTTTGGGGGTACCAGTGACATTTCTACAGTAATCAGTGCTATACATATGCACTGTTACTGTAAAAATAATACTGGCAGGGAAGGGGTTAACTTTATTTGAGAAGGAGGGGTTAAGTGTGTCCCTAGGGGCGTGATTCTTACTGTGATTGGATGTGACTGTGTGTGTAACAGCACAGATCTACGGTCCTACATAGCAGGACCATATGATCTGTGCTGTTACACAGGGGAGAATGACAGGCGGCTGTGTTTACATTAGCCGCCTGCCTTTCTCCCAGTGTAACCGACGATCGCGAGTGACCGGCGGACATCAGGTCCGCTGGTCACTCGCGTGGGGGGGGGGGGGTCCGTGAGCGAGCGGGAGCGTGCCTCCAGCGGCGCGCGCTCACTCCCTAGAGCCTCACAGGCTAGCGACGTAGTACTGCGTCGCTTTGCCTGTGAGGGGCTGATTGCCGACGTAAATAGTCGTTAGGCAGTCGGCAAGTGGTTAAAGGAAGGTACAGCTTTAATAAAAAAAAAAATATATATATATACACAGTATTTCACAAAAGTGCGTACACATTTTGTAAACATTTTATTGTATCTTTTCATGTGACAACCATGAAGAAATTACACTTTGCTACAATGTAAAGTAGCTGTCCCCTTAAAATAACTCAACACACAGCCAATAATGTCTAAGCCACTGGCAAAAAAATTCCAGTGGTTTAGACCCATTCCTGTGAATCCAATATAACTGCATGGCTGAATTGGCATTTGCACAGACATCGCATGTGATCTGCACAGCCATTCGTTGCGAATCACATGCGATGTCTGACATCGCATATAAATGAACTAAGGCTGAAAACTGTAACTAGACCTAGAATTACAAGTAGAGTTTTCTTGATTTATATATGGTATGCAGGTCCAGTAAACCACATTGCAAAGCTGATATGTGCAAATACAAATTAAAAGGTCAGGGACAAAGATCTTGTCATGCTTGTTTCCTAATTTAAATCTGCAAAAGGTATATAACTTGGGATCAAAATAGGTGGTGTGAAATATAACAGTCCCGCTGTGTCTCAAATATGCAGATGATATAGAATGTGTTAGTAGAGCTTCTTATAGAAGCTTTCCTAGAATTAGAAACAGAGTCAAAGATTGGGTGTACAGTCAGTGGTAAGAATACAAAATATATAATTACATTATACTGCTTAGGACAGAAATTGGAGAAAAAAATAACATTTAATAATGTGAATATGAAAGTATTCAAAAATGTAAAAGGTAACTCCTCTTTCATTAGAAAAAAATATAAAACGTATTCTATGTGAGGGTAGAGTCTGAATTAATATGTACCCTAAGGAAGTACCATCCCTTGAGAGACAATTATAGAAATCAAATTGAGGTTTAGGACTTTTCATGTACTTCCTTGGGTTAATAACCACTGAGCCAACACGTTATATAAAATCATTTGTACAAAACTTTATTTAGAACATTATAGAATTTTAAAAGAAAGGCGTTTGTTTCATAAAAAGAGGTTAAAAAACTGCTTATCAAGGGTGATGTTATCCTGGATTCAAGATCCAGTTTTGTGTCTTTTAGCCAACGCGTTTTGCGGGCTGACCCGCTTTGTCAGGGCCTGTCAAATACTGTAATAACAGGTACAAGATATGACAATCGATGTTTCATGTAGCGAAATCACAAAACAATTTCTCTACACACAGCATCTTTTGTTATCAGAAAAAAAATACATATATTTTCTACATTTATTACGACATTCCATATAGCGGGGCGAAGGAGATTTCATGGTAGTATGTTAACCTGTTTTTATGGAAAAAAATTGTAAAATAGTATAATGTTCTAAATACATTATTTACAAATGAATTTATATAATGTGTTGGCTGAGTGGTTTTTAACCCAAGGAAGTACATGAAAAGTTCCAAACCTTACTTAGATTTCTGGAAAAAATATAGCACATGAATAAATAAATAATGTAGCATAGCAAGCCATATTGTAATTGAATGTTAATAGAAATGATCTTTCCTTTTTAATCTGCAGTGCTGTAATTTTCTGTAAAATGCAATATGGCAACCTGGAGGCAACCTGTACACAGTTGGTGCACAGAATGCCCCCCAGAGATGTCATTTCCTACTTGTGTAATCACTAATTTTCCCAGAAGTTTGCACAATGATACAGGTCAGCTTTTAGGCATCCCCTGCAACAAAAATATCATCTTTGGTGACACCTTTCTAAAGAGGTTATCACTTTTAAAGGGATGCTGACCCGTCAACTTTCCTCATTAGAGCCCTGCAAGTGCATCAGCTGATCAATAATGAAAAATGTCACTCATATGCAGAATTGGTATCCAAAAGACATAGAAGAACTAATATCTTTTTCTTCAGAGCAGAAACAGGTGGGAATCTGAAACAAAATTTGATAAAAATCCTTCAATGTACTATACATTGATCACCCAGAGGGCATTTAACAAAAGTGGACATACTCTTAAAATCTTTAGGATCTATTTTATAGAGAAGACATAATAATCATAGTTTGGGACTTTGTATGAGATGTGTGACCCTATGTGACTAATAATTGTGCAACCATCAAATAACAAAACAAGTATGATAAGTCATGTTTTTATTCTACTAAAAGATGAGGTAAAAAATATTGAATGATAATGATGTACATGGAGAACAACATAAGGAACATGAATATGATAGTATCGATGACAACAATAACATATGAATAAAATAGTACCATGAGTACATGCATGCTGTAAGGCAACATGAATGTCACCCATATGTACAGGTGGTATACCATTAACTTAAAATACATAATAATGCAAATATTGACATTGGATTTCTTTCATGGAAAGCTCGACGCGTTTCGTGTAAAATACACTCATCAGGAGCGGGTAAAAACCAAGTATCTAGGAAAAATAAAACACATATATATATAGCAAAATAGTCATGTATGTGGCTGTATGACAGCCTATTATCCCTAGCCCTTGTAAATTTGGAACTCACAAATATGTTCCAGGATGGGTTGCAGGATGTGTAGAAATGCGCCATTGGAGGGTACGTCTCGTCTCGTTGTGGTCACAGCAGCGTGACGTTGGGAGCCATTCCTGCTCATGTCTTCACGGAGGTATTGTCTCTCCTCTTTTTCCCACTATCACTGCTCCTCCTATCCACTTTTCAGATGGTCAGATATTCCCACTGCTATGTACACTCTCATCACTTTAATCAGGTTATTCACCCCACATCCCCCTTTAGGGAGTCACTGGTATTGCATACCAGCCATATCTTTTTTATAGGACATAATCTCACGGGCTTATCACCATCTATTTCGGCTATTTATTTACCCCCGCACTTTCTCTCCTTCCTTCTTGACTTTTCTACCTTTTACACTTTCCAACACTTCGTCACCTGTATTCACCATGATATATTGCCTTGGCGGCTTGGGTCTCGGGTATGGACATTCCACCTATCTCCTTACTTGTATACGAGTTATTAGCTTCATTCAGCTTTCAAAACCCTATCATGATATTATTTCCTTAGAAACCCTTTGTGGTCAACTGTTGGAGTTTTTGGTGGCCCTCACCCGTGGATCCACAGCATCCATAGATCTATCATCACATCTACTCATGTGCGCAGGCGTTGCTCCCTCAGCTCCCGGGTCAGACGTACCCTCCAATGGCGCATTTCTACACATCCTGCAACCCATCCTGGAACATATTTGTGAGTTCCAAATTTACAAGGGCTAGGGATAATAGGCTGTCATACAGCCACATACATGACTATTTTGCTATATATATGTGTTTTATTTTTCCTAGATACTTGGTTTTTACCCGCTCCTGATGAGTGTATTTTACACGAAACGCGTCGAGCTTTCCATGAAAGAAATCCAATGTCAATATTTGCATTATTATGTATTTTAAGTTATTGGTATACCACCTGTACATATGGGTGACATTCATGTTGCCTTACAGCATGCATGTACTCATGGTACTATTTTATTCATATGTTATTGTTGTCATCGATACTATCATATTCATGTATGATCCATGCTCCTTATGTTGTTCTCCATGTACATCATTATCATTCAATATTTTTTACCTCATCTTTTAGTAGAATAAAAACATGACTTATCATACTTGTTTTGTTATTTGATGGTTGCACAATTATTAGTCACATAGGGTCACACATCTCATACAAAGTCCCAAACTATGATTATTATGTCTTTGAATAATAGGGATGGAGGCACATGTCTATGTGTTGCCTCATACAAAGTCCCAAACCCTCTTCTTTGTTTTGCCTATTTTATAGAGAAAAACAAAGATATCAGAGAAATTGAAATAAAAGCAGGAATCATTTTGCAGCACAATAAAGAAATGTCCAGAACATAATAGTTTATAAAGCTGTACTTAGACCATCTGTAACATATGCATCTGAAATATGGCAGGAACACAAACAGATAAGAAAATGCTTTGTATGAGTATGGGAACAGAAGGTGTTTGGGAAAATCTGTGGAACAGTGTGTGAGAATAGATTATGAAGATTAAAAGCAAAACTTTTTTTCTGGATAGAGTAAAGCCAAGTACACACTAATAAATGTAAGGCGGCATTGGCTGGATTAATAGAAACTGGATGATATTTGGCCCGTGTGTATGGCAGCCTGCCCGTTTTGCCTGTTTCTGCTGTCCCCCTGTCAGAATATAATAGCACGGGAGGGGAGATCACTGTACTAACATTGGATTGTTGGTACAGCAGCTCCAACCTGAGCTGTCGGGTTTATTTTGTTCAACCCAAAAAGACTAGTGGTGTGTGTGCAATATAAGGGAATGTTGTAACTCCTTTAGGGTTATTTTTTGCCATCTGTGTCCCATTGGGGAGATTTCCCTTTTACTTCCTGTCTTCCCTTTTACTTCCCAAACAGAGAAAATCCCTGTAAAATGAGGGAATCTTCTGTTGTCACCAGAACAAGTGTCCCCATTGGAAAATATCCCCATTAATTCTGTTCTGGGGTCAACGCAAAATTTGTGATCTTCATTTACTTTTGCTTTCAGTGATAACAGTAAACAGAACAAATAGAAAGGGCGAATCTCCATAACGGGAACACAGACAACAATAAAAATCCTGACAGATATTTTAATCCTTCTCCACTCCAAAACTAGAAAAAAAGTTTAGCCTTTAGGCTCCATGTACACTGGGCTTAAAAAAAATGCCAGTTCCTCTATAAAGCGTTTTTTTGTACATAGTTTAGGCGAGTTTAGGAGAGTTTTGGGTTTTTTCTGCCAGAAAACTCTAATCAGAAGCGCAAACCAAAAGAGTTTTTTTTTTCTTGTCTCTAAACGTTGAGCTCAAAATATGCCTGTAATCTGCACTGTTGTCATGACCCATCCTGCTGTAACATGCAGTGGCGTAGCGTGGGTTATCAGCGCCCGGGGCAAGGCAAGTAATTTGCGCCCCCTCAACCTGCGGACTTTTAGCACTCCCTGAGTCCCTTACTACAATTTTACTGACAAGCCTGATTCCTACACTGACCACTACACTAACCTACCTGATTCCTACACTGACCTACCTGTCCACTTCACTAACCTACCTGATTCCTAAACTGACCACTACACAGACCTACCTGTCCACTAAACTACACTGTCCACTACACTACACTATCCATTACACTACCATGAGCACTACATTACACTGTCCACTACACTGTCCACTACACTACACTGTCCACTACACTACACGGACCAGCCTGAACAGTGTAGTGGGCAGTGTAGTGCAGTGTAGTGGGCAGCGTAGTGTAGTGGGCAGCGTAGTGTAGTGGGCAGCGTAGTGGTCAGCATATTGTAGTGGGCAGTGTAGCGCAGCATGGTGTAGTGGGCAGTGTAGTGTAGTGGGCAGTGTAGTGTAGTGGGCAGCGTAGTGTAGTGGGCAGTGTAGTGTAGTGGTCAGCGTAGTGTAGTGGGCGTGTAGTGTAGTGGGCAGTGTAGTGTAGTGGGTAGTGTAGTGTAGTGGGCAGCGTAGTGTAGTGGGCAGTGTAGTGTAGTGGGCAGTGTAGTGTAGTGGTCAGCATAGTGTAGTGGGCAGTGTAGTGTAGTGGGCAGTGTAGTGTAGTGGGTAGTGTAGTGGTCAGTGTCGTGTAGCGGACAGTGTAGTGGTCAGTATAGTAGTGTAGTGTCAGTGTCGTGGTACACGACACTGTCCACTACACTATACTGTCCACTACACTACACACTACACTGCCCACTACACTACACTGCCTACTACACTGCCCACTACACTACACTGCCCACTACACTACACTGCCCACTACACTGCACTGCCCACTACACTGCACTACACTGCCCTACACTGCCCACTACACTGCCCACTACATTACACTGCCCACTACACTACACTGCCCACTACACTACACTACACTGCCCACTACATTACACTGCCCACTACACTGCACTACACTGCCCACTACACTACACTGACCACTACACTGCCCACTACACTACACTGACCACTACACTGCCCACTACACTACACTGCACTACACTGACCACTACACTACACTGACCACTACACTGCACTACACTGCCCACTACACTACACTGACCACTACACTACACTGCCCACTACACTGCCCACTACACTACACTGCCCACTACACTACACTGCACTACACTGACCACTACACTACACTGACCACTACACTGCACTACACTGCCCACTACACCAGTGGTTCTCAATTCCGGTCCTCGGGACCCACTAACAGGCCAGATTTTAAGTATTACCTTGGGGGATGCAGACTAGAATACCACAATCACTGAGCAGCAAATGAGATCACCTGTGATGTAATTTAGTTATCTTGCAAACCTGGCCTGTTGGTGGATCCCGAGGACCGGAGTTGAGAACCACTGCACTACACTACACTGCAATACACTGCCCACTACACTACACTGACCACTACACTGCACTACACTACACTGCACTACACTGACCACTACACTGCACTACACTACACTGCCCACTACACTACACTGCCCACTACACTGCACTACACTGATCACTACACTGCACTACACTACACTGCCCACTACACTACACTGCACTACACTGACCACTACACTGCCCACTACACTACACTGCACTACACTGCACTACACTGCCCACTACACTACACTGCACTACACTGCCCACTACACTACACTAACCATTACAGTACACTGTCCTACCTACAGTATTCCTATACTGAACTACACAGCGTGACCCTAACTCACGCTGTCTGGCTGGCTGCTGACTTACCTGAGATCCAGGCTTGAAGAGAGGAGGAGGAGAAGACCTTCGCGGTTCACATTCAGAGGCGGAGGCGGGACTCCAGGAGCATCCCGTGCACATGTGCCACCCGGGACCTGAGACAGGCCAGGCCCCCTGCTGCACATGACCCTATTCGCCCAAAAACAGGGCGCAGCCTGACAGGGGACATGGCGGCCTGGAGCGCGGCTCCATAGCGGCTCGGGAGTGACACGGCGGTGCAGGATTTCGTCCCCCTAAACTTTGCGCCTGGCACCCCCCATGCTACGCAACTGGTAACATGCACTGTACCTTGTATTTTTCCACTGTATTTTGTATTGCTTAGATGTACGTTGTACTTTACTTGCTGCTGTAAATCAATAAACACGTTTCTGTTAAAAAAAAAATATGCCTGTAATCGTCCTAATATGCATGGACACATGCATTGAGCTGCTTCTACAGGCAAAACACAAACCTCCTGTAGTAGCAGCAATGTTTAAGCCCAGTGTGCATGGAGCTTTAGTTATACTGTAAAGTCATAAGGATGTGTGGAATCGTCCATACATTCTTGTCTGTCACTTTCCCATGCAGACCTATAGGATCTGAATCTGTATCTATGTCTAACTGCCCTTGAATAGCAAAGACCAGAAAACCATTCATTGATTCATACAATTGTTATAAAGCATAATTATTCACATTTCATGTAATGAATTTAACGTGTCTCATTTAATATGGAAAGGTTGAATACCACTGTAATGCATTCTTTGCAGACCAAGGTATACACTAGCTCAATATGTAGTAAGATGCCTAGTGCACACTGATTATTGTAAGGCGGCATCGGCTGGATTAATGGAAACCGGACATATTCGGCCCGCGTGTGTGGCAGCCCATCTGTTCGGCCAGTTTCTGCTTGTCCCCCTAGATAAATAGACGTAAGAAAATTGATGAAACTGCACTTATCTCTTTGACCTAACCCATTAACACCGATGTAAGGCAAATTTGCATCCTTCGGCTTCAAGGGGTTGTACCGGGGTGATGCCTGCAGCTGCAAGCATCAACCTGGAACCGTTTTTTTGGGGCAGATGTTCGGCTTTGTTGTGATAGCAACCGATGCAGGTATTCAGCCACTCGCCCGTCAAAACAAACAGCAGGAGGGGCCAACCCCCCCCCCCCAGCCACCTTCCTCCACTCCGCTCAGGTCTCCCACCCCCACCGCGAGGCCCAAGCAACCAGCCGGCACGTCCATTGGCTGGCCAGAGTTCCGAACAAAGCCAGATTTGGCATTGATCGGGTCTCCGATGTAGAAACCCGGAGGCAATGTCATGACATCACTTCCTGTTACTGGAGCCTTAAAGGCGCCAGTTTTAAAAAAGGGGTTAACTTTAGTATGCTAACTACATGGATAAGCAGTGTTGTCTTTGTCACCCACAATAACTTTGATCTTATTGTGTTTGGCATTTTAAAAAGACTTTGAAGTCTTGCTACTTGCAGGGAAATTATATTGATCACTTCAAATTCAGCAAAGGTGTCCATTTAATGTCTTATAAGTTGCAGTAAGTTAGCAGGAACAGTAGGAAATCAACATCCCCATAAAATACTCGCCATGCGCACTCAGACTTCTGATCCTATACAATTAACCGTTCTCTCTGACAGAGATGTTAACCCCCAATAGACAAGAGATAGTCACTGGACATGATTGAAAAAAAGTTGGACAAGTAAGTCTTTTCTTAACTCTTTGAAGAGTCCCTTGAAAAGGCTTTACCAAAGGACGCCATTAAAAGTTTTCACTTTACTAAAAACTTCCACTATTCAAACTGGAAATCAATGTCAATAGCAGCGATATAGACAGATAAAACTATTTTATTATTTTACCAGCCAATTGGTTGCTAAAGTAAGCAAATTAAATACGGCAATGAAAAGTGTGATGATGAAGTGCAATTGCAAAGGAATAGCACTTCTCTGTAATGGACCCAGACCCCTCAAAGATAACTTTCAATCAGTTGCTATAGGTTGTTGCAATATGTACTGCACTGCTTGCCTTATTGAAGGACCATGGAAATGTTGAACTTTAAAAGTACATTGAATGAAGATATAACCTTTGTCCAGATATCATGAACTCTTATCTGCCATAGTGATAGCTACCTACTGACCAACATAAAAGAAATATACAATTCTAACAGAAAAAATCAATTGAATATCTATCAAACCAGACAAAAAGGCATCATTTTGGATGAATTGGTGTATCTTATTCTATTTGACCGGTGTTATGGACATCTTAGTGTGTTTATGCTGTATAAGAGATCTGTTCTTTATCTGACAGTTCTTAGTGGTTAGATGTTACTTATTTTTTTTTTTAACTGCAGAAGATATGTTGAATCCACCTTACAAATGGTATTCTTATAGGCTAAGTTCATCTTTTATATCTAAATTCCAGCTTCCCTATGTACCAATATACCATTAATATACTTCTGTTGCAGAAAAGAAAAAGCTTTCTATGTATTTTAAGACAAGGCCTTACTTCATCCTCCAGCTTGTTCCATAGAAAAGTTCATGACTTCCTGGTATGCAGATTTAGGACATGATGGTGGATATAAAGAAGATTGTAACTGATGGTAGATATACAGAAGATTGTACAGTCAGATTGTATATTGTATGGTTGGTTTTACAGACTTCCATGGACACACTTCTGTTTTCAATACTTCTGCCTGCATGTGACACATGTCTACATGTGAGTACAGAGGTGAAAGGGAGCAATCTCCTGGAGGGCGAGGGCAGGTGCAGGATGTGTGCTAATGAGGTCAGCTGGTGTATTACTTCCTGTGTTTTAACAGTTTTCATGTCCTAAATCTACATACCAGGAAGTCATGTACTTTTCTGCTACAGAAGTACATGAGTATATTGGCGCATAGGGAAGCTGGAAGTAATGGTATATTGGTGCATAGGGAAGCTGAAATTAGGGAACTTGGCCTTTAAACTTTTTGCTGCCAGGTCCATACGTCCTACAGATGTGACAGCGGGGGGGGGGGGGGGGTTGAGGGTTTTATATACAATCCGGTGGCTGCAGCCACCAGGATTGTGTATGAAACTGACAGGCAGCCTACTGCCTGTCAGGTGAAAGCATTTGGGCCGCTGAGCTGCCACACGATTGCTCACACACACTCCCAGTACAAGTGCCACCGCGCTCCACCATGTTTTGCCGGGCTCCGCTTCCCCATCTGCGACATGGAGGGTGTCGGTGACACATGTCCACTCTCCTCCCTTTTTTGTTGGGATCCAGAGAGTGACATCTATGAAGTCACTTCCCGGTCAGCCCCTGTCCCCAGTTAGCTTAGCTGGGAATTCAGGTTTTGTAATGCGATCTGCAATGCAAAACATTTAGTGAAGCCCAGAGGTCTTTCAGGCCCTGCATGTCTCATTAAAGAATTAAAGAGAACTGGTCACCTAAAAATCCTCACATAGGGGACTTTTTGTCCCCTATGTGGTGAAAAAAAAAAGTTAAGTAAAAAAAAAGTAACACTTAAGCAAAAAAAATCCCCCCCAAAAAATGTTTGGAGCTCCCACCTCCACATATGCGCACGTACAAACGTAACCACATCTGTCAGAGCCGCCTACGCTTGCACAACTTCCATTGGGGAACACATGTTGCATACCGACATGCATGCCAGGGTGAGAGACTAGCACAAGACCTCCTCCTTAACACTAAACTGATACCTATAGAGGGATTTTAAAGCGTTGTCACAGGAGCACACAAAGTTTGACATGTTGGGTGTCTATTTATTCAGTGCAACCTCGACTTTTATATTTTACCAAAAATGTGGTTAATTTTTTGCATTTGTTTATCCTAAAATTCACTTTAGTGCGTTTTTTACTGAAATGTTGTGATAATAACGCTTGACATAAAAAAGTTGGAACTACCACTTTTTTATTCTCTAGGGTGTCTGCTTTCAGAAAAGATATAATGTTTTGGGGTTTTGTGTAATCTTCAGGCCTGAAATATTTTTTTTTTTACACGTGTGAAACAGCCTACCTGCTCATGTCTGTGTTTTTTAACTAATTATGATTGCATTGGCCGCCCCGGTTCCTTAAATTAAATTGTGAAAGTCTGGTGTTCTGGGAAAGTCTTTTTATCATGTATTTTTTATGTTTTTTTTGTGTATTTCTAATGCAAGCTGCAGCAATCTGTACTCCCTGTGAAGGGCCAGAAGATATACTGTATGCTGTATACTGTATGATCCTGGTAGCACATTATCACCTTTCACATCCTGTTTCCCTTGAACCCTCATGGCATCTCTTCCATTCTATTTATGCCATATCTCACTATACAATTGATTCCTGGTCCCCATCCCTCCCTCAAACCCTTTGGACTCTCATGCTCTTTCTCCCCTGGTGCTCTTATACCCATGGTGTTGTTCCTGGCTAACCCCCGGTGACTCGCTCTACCTTCTGACCTTGGTGGACCGGGATTGGGAGACTTTCTTTTGCCCTGTAATGGCTGGGTAGCTAATTTCCCCCTACATGCTTGTTATAGGATCAGTGGTGTGGAATCTGCCAGGACTGCCTGGAATTGCTAAATATCATAATATATGAATGTAATCAAATGTGTTTTGTGCCCTTCATACTCTCTTTCTTTCATAAAATAGTTTTCTATCATGGATTTATTTGTAAAAGTAACACTAGAACAATTAGGCTTTTGAATAGGTCATTGCAAACGGCAATGGCACTATGCAGTACCAAATTTTATCTTTCATCAGGTAATAGCCGCAGGAACAATTACAGATTAAATGGATTGTAAAGTCAGAAGGTTTTCTATCTTAATGCATTCTTTCCATGAAGATAAAAAGCCTTCTGTGGGCCCCCCTAATACTTATTATGAGCCTCCTCTCGATCCAGTGATGTCCACGAGTGCCTCAGCCGTCTGGGACTCTCCCTCCTGATTGGCTGAGACAGCAGTGGCGCCTTTGGCTCCCACTGCTGTCAATCAAACTCAGCCAATGAGGAAAGAGAGGGGGAGGGGCCAAACTATGGCACCATGTCTGAATAGATACACAGTGCTGCGGCTCGGCTCCAGTGCCCCCATAGCAAGCTGCTTGCTGTGGGGGCGCTCAATGGAAGGGAGGGGCCAAAAGCTCCAGCCAGGGACCCGAGAAGAGGAGGATCTGAGCTGCTTTGTGCAAAAGCACTACACAGAGCAGGTAAGTATAACACGTTTGTTATTTTTATAGAAAAAAAACAAGACTTTGGTATCACTTTAATGTTGGTTTGCTGCTGTCTTACTGCGCTTAACTCTTTGTATTATTAAATAATCCCAAGGTACCCACAATGTTTGTTGGCTTCAAACCTTCTCCTTACCCTGTTATTGTGTTTCATTCAATATCCACCCCTAAAGAGATAAGGCCCCTTTCTCACATGTGGATCTGCTCTGTGGACTCCGCTAGCTCAGTGGGGATCGCTCTGTTGATCCCCCCTGAGCAGGCGGGAGACAGGTCTATCTCTGCTCACTGTGCAGAGACAGACCTGGCAAATCACCGCTCTCCTCTATGGGAAGATCGGATGGAAACGGACAGCATATCTCTTTTCATCTGATCCCATCTTATTCGACCCGCTGGACAGATGGTGAACGTATCGCCATCCGTCTGTTTTAAGCGGATCTTGTCGGATTGGATGACAGACGGGTGTCAGCGGACACATTTCCACTGACATCCGCCTCTCTAAAGAGGAGAATGGGTGGCCGATCAGGTCCGCCTGAAAAATGGACAGGAGGACCTAATTGGTCTGATTGTGTGAAAGGGGCCTAAGGGAAAAGTATTGGTGATGTCAGAGTCCCCAGGAAGGTAGAAAAGCTCTAAAACAAACTTTAACTAAGTAACAGCAATGCCATTTAATACAATTATACATTCAAAATAGAGACATTAGTTTCTTCCATGGTTTTTATTAACTTCGTTTTTTTTATATTTCAGCTCCAGAAATTCTGAGAGGATGTGCTTATGGACCTGAAGTAGACATGTGGTCCGTGGGTATAATTACCTATATACTGTAAGTACTAAGACATGCATTGCCATATTATATGCAAAACCAAAAATGTAATATATTGCAGGCAGCTTACCAATTATTGGAGGTGATGGCTGCATTTTTAGGCTTTTTCCCTCTTGTTTTAACCTGGTGATCTGGCCCGCAACGCATCTCTTGCATTAGAGAGCCCCCAGTCTCGGTACATGACAACATTACTGCCTCTGAAGAGGAAATGCATGGCCAGAGGCACCCCATCTAAGAAGATGGGTCGTCTTAGCCATGAATTTATCAGGGTAGCTAGTTATAATGTTTGAATTCACAGCCCGCAAAAGGGGATAAAAGTTTTACATGAATAAATAAAAGCTGACCATTGTAAGCACCCCTGTCAGAGGTAAATGGTTTATCTCAACATTCTAGTTGCTACATTTGCAGGTCAGCTTGTTCTGTTGACAAAATACAGACTTACTGCCTGGATCACCAGATGAAAATAAAGGAAAGAAAGCCTAAAAAATAAAACGAATGCAGCCACCACATCTAAGAATTGGTAAGTTGCATTAAAATAAACATTTGTTTTTTTGGGGTTTAATACAACTTTAATGGCTGATCATTTCAACCGATATATAAAATAAGGGCCAAACCTCCAATCCTTTATGATTTGCAACTGGTTCATTTTTTATTTAGCATCCATCAGTTTCATATGCTTACCTCCCGTTTCTTTAGTGGGATCAAAGAAAGTTTTAATGCAAAAATGTGCTTTGCCCACTTGCAACAGACTTGCTTTAAACCCGTACCCCCTTCCTCAGCATTATATAGATACTTTCCCTTTTCTCTTGCTGCTCTGAACAGTGCGCCAAAAGGAAATACCAGCTACTTCTGGGTATGGAAAAATTTGTGTCCCCACTTGGCACCCCTGGGTTGTACTGACCACCAAATGCAACCGCACCCGCTGTATTTTGTAGGGGGTGTAAAATGTGGCTCAACTCAAAAATGATTTTAACATCCCCCCCCCCCCATACATCTCTGCCCTTTGGGTAATGAGGTGATGAGGAAAATAAAAGTACAGTTGTTAGGTGGGGGCAGGAAAGGCTTCTCTAAAGGGAAGAGTTTTCAGGGATCACTTAACCACTTTACCGCTGAGTACCGTAGTACTACTGCGGCAAAGTGGCTCTTGTAGGTCTGACGACGTAGACCTATGTCGCCAGACTCCTCCCCCTGTAGGCGGCGCTCACGCGCCGCCGGAGGCGCGCTCCCGCTGTTTTCATTCACAGCGGGAGTCGGGCCAGGGGAGGAGCAGCGGCGATCGCCGCTGCTCTTCCCCGATCTTCGGGGAATCCAGTTTGGAGATCCGCCCGCCTGTGTAAACAGAGCGGGCGGATCTCCTCAGTGACAGGGAGTGACAGATCGGACTGTTCAGCATAGCTGGACATCCGATCTGTCCTTGTCTCTCACAGTCACCCCCCCCCCCCACACGTCAGTAAGCACCAGGCATACATTAACCCCTCCCTCTCCAATAAAATTAACCCCTTCCCTGCCAGTGTCATTTTTACAGTAACAGTGCATATATATAGCACTGATTACTATAGAAATGTCACTGGAACCCCCAAAAGTGTCAAAAATGTCAGCCAAGGGTCCGATCTGTCCGCCGCAATGTCACAGTCCCGCAAAAAAAAATCGCAGATCGCCGCCATTACTCGTTAAAAAAAACCCACCAAAAATGACATAAATCTTTCCCTTTGTTAGTAAACGCAATAACTTTTGTGCAAACCAATCAAAATAAGCTTATTGCGATTTTTTTTACCAAACATAGGTAGCAGAAAACAAATTGGCCAAAAATTTAAAAAAAAATTAGATTTTTACCTCTTTTTTGGGGGGAATTTCATATAAAAAATTTTTAAAAATATTGTTATTTTTTCAAAATAAACGCTATTTTTTTGTTTATAGCGCAAAAAGTAAAAATCGCACAGGTGATCAAATACCACCAAAAGAAAGCTCTGTTTGTGGGAAAAAAAGGACGTAAATTTCGTTTGGGTACGGCGTCGCACGACCGCGCAATTGTCAGTTAAAGTTGCACAGTGCCGAATCGCAAAAAGTGGCCCAGACGTAAGACAGCAGTCTAGTGGTAAAGTGGTTAAAAGTCAAGAGTAAAAATGTGGCTCAACTGTCTGTTTTTAACTCCCCCCTCCTACTCCTACTCCTCTCTCCTCCTCCTCCCTCCTTCCTCCCTCCTCTTCCCCCTCTCTCTACCAGGGTAGAGCCTTACATCTATATCCTGGTAATTTGATACCAATTCACATCCTTAGCAATTTAACTCATGGAAGTAACACCTGTCCCAGAGATAATGGCACCATTGTGGCTAGATTACTGTATATATAGACAAATACTGTAGCTGCTAACTATTATATTAGGACGTACCTGTCCAGGGGTCCTGCAATGTCTGCACCCAAAGCTCTCCGGTGCTGCCGTCACCATTCAAGGTAAGGGAAACCAGCAGTGAAGCCGAATCGGCTTTACAGCCGGTTCCCTACTTCGTATGTGCAAAGTGTGCTGCGCTTTCTAATTGGCTCGGCATCAGAGAAAGGAGGGGAGCCAAACCTCAGAAGGAGGGCGCCACAGTGCTTTCTCCCAGAAGTGGGGAAGGGTTCCTGTCAAAAACTGGTACCCGTTCCCCCCTGAAAGGTGCCAAATGTGGCACTGGGGGGAGGGGGGGGGGGCGAAGCATATAAGTGGAAGTTGTGCTTTTGAGTGGAACTCCACTTTAAACTGTTAAATGAAAATGACAGTTCATCATTCTGTTACCATTGAATTCAAATTCTCTGCAGAAGTTCCACATGAGCATTTTTCCTCTATCACTAACCTTTACTACACCAGTATGGCCTGTAATTATACAGTATATCACCCGGTGATCTCTCTTGACACAACATCCCGAGAGACATTTCTTACTGCCTTTATTATCATTATTATTATACAGGATGTATATAGCGCCAACAGTTTGCGCAGCGCTTTACAACATGAGAGCAGACACAGGGCCGGCGTTAGGGGGGGGGCAACCTGGGAAACTGCCCAGGGCCCGAATGTCCAGGGGCCCCGGGCCCCGTGCAGGGCCGGACTGGCCAATCGGGATGCCTGGGGCCGCTTTCAGATGGAGCCGCTTTGAGATAGGGACGGACGCCCGCTGCCGGCCCGCTGCACTCGAGCGCCGCCGCCGGATTCTTTATAAATTCCTTCACCAGCCGCTGTGAGCGGCATGACGTCATATCCGGCGGACAGATGCGCGGCGGCGGACCTCCTCTCCTGAGTCCACTCCTGCATGACGGGCCGCGCCATCCATCTCTCCCTTTCCTCCCACACAGACAGCAGCCAGCAGCAGGAGGTCGTCTGAGACACACAAGTGAGCGAAGCAGAGCCTGCCCTATGTTGCCCTGTTCAGCCAGGTAAAAGTAAACTGGCTGGGGGGGGGGGGGGAGTCAGCATTGTATTAGGGCCCCTAATACAATGAGATGAACAAAATGGTGGCCAAAGGTCTCCCACCACTGGTGACCACTGATCCATGTCTCAAGAGGTCCCCCAGTGGCCAGCAAAATGGTCCCCGTCTCAAGCCAGCTTTCAGCAGCTGCAGCAGCTGGTGATGACTGCAATACTAGATCACATTATAGCTGAAACCAGGGAAGACTGGCTAGCCGGGAACACTCTGACTTTTCTCCCACTGTAGCAATAGCACATATGGCATATGGTCTTTCAAAGAAAACATTGCCTTGGGGCTTCCAACGCAACAGAAATTTGTAAAGTACTTTGTAGCAAGTGTGCCCTGGGTTTACCAGCATGTATCCCAGGCCACAGCAAAGTCCCAGGATCAGCAGCAACTTTTTGTCTCTCCCCTAGGTGCCACATTCCTAAATCAACTCCAATGGCAGCCCTGGGCCCTATACACAGGCTGCTGGCTGTCAGTCCTGTATTAGGGCCCCTTATACTGACGCTGTCTTCAGTCTGCATTGAAAGGGGGCAAGCTGTGGTCAGTCTGCATTGAAAGGGGGCACGCTGTGGTCTCTCTGCATTGAAAGGGGGCACGCTGTGGTCAGTCTGCATTGAAAGGGGGCACGCTGTGGTCAGTCTGCATTGAAAGGGGGCACGCTGTGGTCTCTCTGCATTGAAAGGGGGCACGCTGTGGTCAGTCTGCATTGAAAGGGGGCACGCTGTGGTCACTCTGCATTGAAAGGGGGCACGCTGTGTCAGTCTGCATTGAAAGGGGGCACGCTGTGGTCAGTCTGCATTGAAAGGGGGCACGCTGTGGTCTCTCTGCATTGAAAGGGGGCACGCTGTGGTCAGTCTGCATTGAAAGGGGGCACGCTGTGGTCTCTCTGCATTGAAAGGTGGCACGCTGTGGTCAGTCTGCATTGAAAGGGGGCACGCTGTGGTCAGTCTGCATTGAAAGGGGACACGCTGTGGTCAGTCTGCATTGACAGGGGGCACGCTGTGGTCAGTCTGCATTGAAAGGGGGCACGCTGTGGTCAGTCTGCATTGAAAAGGGGCACGCTGTGGTCAGTCTGCATTGAAAGGGGGCACGCTGTGGTCAGTCTGCATTGACAGGGGGCACGCTTTGGTCAGTCTGCATTGAAAGGGGGCACGCTGTGGTCAGTCTGCATTGACAGGGGGCACGCTGTGGTCAGTCTGCATTGAAAGGGGGCACGCTGTGGTCAGTCTGCATTGAAAGGGGGCACGCTGTGGTCAGTCTGCATTGAAAGGGGGCACGCTGTGGTCAGTCTGCATTGACAGGGGGCACGCTGTGGTCAGTCTGCATTGAAAGGGGGCACGCTGTGGTCAGTCTGCATTGACGGGGCACGCACTGCATGATTTTACCTTTTATGAACAAGAAATCAACGTTGTGCTGGTATGACGACACAATGCTATGGGGCTGGTATGTAATTTTTTCCAGGGCTGGTTTTCATACCCAGTCCGGCCCTGGCCCCGTGTCACTGTCAGCAGCGGGCTCCATTTTACAAAGGGGCCCCGTCACTGTCAGGAGCCGGCTTCATCTTCCAAAGGGCCCCCAGCCGCCCCCTGTCAGTGTCACGCTGCCTACGCTCCGCTATGTGCCGGCGGGCGGATACAATGCGCTGCGCAGCGCTGTGCTGCCTGTGGCCTTAAAGCCTTGTCTACACTGTCTACACTGGATTTTTTCTCGATGAAAAATTCATAGTTGCATTGATTTTGTTATATTTTATTTATTCTATTTAATGTTATTTAATTAAAGCATATTTTCATGTAGTTGTATGTTTTATTTGGCTAAATTGATTAAATGCGCCTATATTTTTGGTAGAATATAAAAAAATTTGGGGCCCCACTTTTAGGTTTGCCCAGGGCCACACTTTGTCTAAAACCGGCCCTGAGCAGACAGTACAGTTTCGATACAATTCAATACAGGAGGAATCAGAGGTCCCTGCTCGTTAAAGCTTACAATCTAAAATGGAGGGTCAGGTGATACAAAACATAATAACTTTGGGTGATGGAAAAAATAAAAGTACAGTTGTTAGGTGGAGGCAGGATAGGCTTCTCTTAAGAGAAGCATTTTCAGGGTTCGCCTAAAAGTCTAGAGTAGGAGATAGTTGGACAGATTGGGGTATGGAGTTCCAGAGGATGGGAGAGGCTAGGGAGAAGTCCTGGAGAATGATTTTGTTGGTATTTTGAGACGAGATTAGTGATGTAGCTTGGATGTTGTGGATGGCTTTGTAAGTTGTTGTTAGTAATTTGAATTGTATTCATTGGAGGAGTGGAAACCAATGGAGGGATTGGCAGAGAGGAGTAGCAGACAGTGAGTGGTTGGTAAGGTGGATGAGCCTGCAGCAGCATTCATGATGGACTGAAGAGGGGGAAGTCTATGTAAAGGTGAGCCAATGAGGAGGGAGTTGCTGTAGTCAAGGCAAGAGATAATCAGGGACTGAATGAAGATGTTGCGGAGGTTGAGGTGGCAAGAGTTCAGAGTCCAGGATTACACCTAGCAGCTTGTCATGTGGGGATGGACTAATAATTGTGGCATCAATTTTGTCATGGGAAGGGGCACATGGGGAGGAAATATTATGAGCTCAGTTTTGGATTGATTGAGCTTAAAGTGGAGTTCCACCCTAATTTGCATTTAAATCTGCATGTGCTGCTGATCACTCCGCCATTCCCTTTTGGATAGTGTCATTTTTTTTTTTTTTAATATATAGTACCTTTTCTTCTAAAAAAAGATCCACTTCCGTCCAAACCCGGCTGCGGCGAAGTACCTCATATCCTCTTTCACAATGGCTCCTGGTATACCAGTGTAAGCAATCCCAGGAGCCAATGGGCATCCTCCGCAGCTAGCATCGCGTTACTTCTAAACCAGAAATGAAGAGATGCTAGGCTCTATTGCTACGGCCGTGATAGTCCCACTGCACATGCGCGAGATCGGGAGGTGCTTGCTGGGTATGCAGCAGCACTTTATCCCGGAAGAGACTCCTACAGGGCTTCAGATGCCCACACTCAGGATGGACACTTGTTGGATCAGAAGGCTACAGTGAGTACTAACACTTTTAATGACACAGAAAACATTGACATATGCAGCATATGCCGATTTCCAATAAATATTTGGCGACTATGACAGGGGTGATTTAAAAAAAAAAAAAAAAAAAGGCTGGAACTCCACTTTAAGGAAGTGGTGTGACATCCAGACTGATATGTCTGTCAATAAATTAATGATAAATGTATGTAAATATAGGCTGCAATAAATATCTACCTCTTAGGGCTATTGGCAACAAAACCCCTAGAAAGTGTCAACATTAATATATTCCCATACCCACGCACCACTTAATACAGGAATCTTCCACTCTCCCTGCTACTAGGTATGCGCTGTTGATGTAATATTCTTATTACAAACTATTCCAATAAATTAATGATGCATGAGATGACTGACAGAGTGAGCTTAGGGGTAGAGAGATGGATTTGGGTGTTGTCAGCATAGGTTTTCCTTAGACATATGTTTTATACATAACCCATATGCTTTCAGCACTTATACACATTACCATGCTGTAGCTTTTGCACCAATTTACTGTATATATTTAGACGTGTAAATGAAGTGTCTGGTGTTATCAGCACTGCACTGAGGAATGACTACAGTATCAAATAGAAAAAGTAATTTTACTAAGGCCCCTTTCACACAGGCGGACCGTTCAGATCCGCCTGTCAGTTTTTCAGGCGGATCTGAACGGTCACCCCATGCATCTCTGTGGGGCATCGGATGTCAGCGGAGACATGTCCGCTGACATCCAATCCGTCAAATCTGGACGGATGGAAACCCTATTTTCCATCCGTCCAGCGGATGGGATCGGATGAGAACGGACAGACGGTCCGTTCCCATCCGATTCCCCCATAGAGATGCATGGGGACCTGACAGCTCTGTCTCCGCACACAGCGCAGAGACACAGCTGTCATCCTCCTGCTCAGCGTGGAATCGGCAGATCGATCGCCCGCTGAGAAAAACTGAGTCTACCTGACGGACTCCAAGTGTGAAAGGGCCCTAAATCTACAATTTATTGTTAGGACTATAAAAATGTGAAAGTAAGATTATAAATACAGGATTACAGAATCCGAAACCCCCTGATGATTGATGTACTGTAGGCCAAATCTGTGGCATTGCCTGATTGAATACAGACTGGATGATCAGTTAGGAAAAAGTACTAAAGAACTAACAGGTGAATGGCTTGTTACTCCAGGATGTTGATTGGAAGCGGCAATTCTTCTTGATCCTAACCGTGAACAGACAGGCATCCCACAACTTTACCCTAACTCAGAAGACTACCATTGTAAGGTGGGAAAATATGTTTACCCTCCAACAATGTCATGGACAGAATCCTCCAGGACAGAGACATCTTGGTTTCTTTAATAAAGTTGTGTCCCTCAATGGGATACAGCTTTATTATTTTATTAAACCCCTAAACCAAAATATAAGCATAACCCTACATCTGGCCCCACACCGATCGACAAAAGCTTTCCAGAATGTCCCTTCAGCAGAAGTGCATCAAGTGATCAAGTGAGTGGAAATGGCTTTACACTGATCGAAATGTGTCCAGTCCCTGCTGAATCAGTTGAATTTCAATCAATGTATGACCACCCTAAAGTGGTTGTTAACCTTTAGACATGATATATGAACAAAGTATATCCTTCTATAGCATGTGCTTGTCTCAATTAAATGCACTAAGTGTCATTTCTGTCTGCTGCTTCATTACTTTGCTATCATCATGAATCACTTCTGACACATTCTCCTGACACTAAGAGAAAAAAGGTGTCAGGGGAGGGAGCTCCAGCTGATTGACAGCCTCAGTTCTGTTCCTGTGTGCTGTGTGAAGAGGGGTGTGTCCCTTCCCTCCAATCAGCTCTCAGAGCTCTTCTCACTGAGCTCTGCAGAGTGTGACTTCAGCCGTCTGCTCCTGTTTTCTGAACTCTCAGATATGGGTTAAAAATTTGTCAATATGAACGGATGTAGGGAAGAGAGTGCTGAAGATAAACAGGTAAATCTTATGTCGGAGGATTTGTTTAATCTCTGTGTATTGCCTGAGGCCAGTCACTGCACTGGGTATGTGTAAGGGTTTAAAACCACTTTAACCCCTACCCTTAACCCCTTCATGCTGACGGAACCCAAATATGTTGCCTTGGCTTCAGGAGGTTGTACCGTGGTGATGCCTGCAGCTAGAGGCATCACCCCAGTACCGCTGTCTAGAGCCAGCGGTCAGCTTTCTTGTGATAACAACCTATACGGCCGAGCAGTCGTTTCGAATGTCATTACAAGGAGGGGGTGTCTCCCCCCCCCTCCCACCGCCTTCCGTGGCTTGCCTGGGTCTCCCATCCCAACGCGTGACCTGAGCTACCAGCCGAAGACCCAAACAAATTTGGATTCAGCTTTGATCAGGTCTCCGATGTAAGAAACCCGGAAGCGATTTCATGACATCACTTCCAGGTACCAGAGCCTTAAAGGTGCCAAATTAAAAAAAAAAAAAGCATTCAAAAAAAGCATTCAAAACAGTCAAACTTGGGGTTTTGAATGCTTTTAAGTACATTGGAGGGGTTTGGGGGTCTTTTAGACCCCAGATCTCTCCATAAAGAGTACTTGTCACTGCCTGGCTTACATTCCTTGTGACAGCAATAAAAGTGATAAAAAAAAATCGTCCCTCTGTGCTCGCATGCAGAAGCGAACGCATACGCAAGTCGGGCCCGCACATGTAAAAAGTGTTTAAACCACATATGAGGTATCGCCGCGATCGTTAGAGCGAGTTCAATAATTCTAGCACTAGACCTCCTCTGTAACTCTAGTCTGGTAACTGTTAAAAAATGTTAAAGCGTCGCCTATGGAGATTTTTAAGTACCATAGTTTGTTGCCATTCTACGAGTGTGTGCAATTGTAAAGCCTGACATGTTAGGTATTGGGCTAACTTTACTGTTTTGTGTTTTTTTTTTTTTTTTTTTTTAATGAGCAAATACCATATACCAAATATTGCAACGATCGCCATTTATTTCTCTAGGGTCTCTGCTAAAAAAATATTTGTAATGTTTGGGGGTTCTAAGTAATTTTCTAGGAAAGAATACTGGTTTTAACTTGTAAGCAACATATGTCAGAAAAAGGCTTAGGCTCCAAGGGGTTAAAACTGGCTCTGACCCAATCCCTAACACCATGAATTGTCTTGTACTTTCTTTGTCCAGTGCCTGTAGTTTTTTTTCCAAAGTAACTGGATATTTTTCACATTACTTGAAGTGGAAGGGAAACTGTCAAAAAAGTATTTCTGTGTACAGCATATTGTATTGTAAGGCCTCATGTACACTGATGCTGATAAGGAGCAGTTGGGCATTTTTTCCAGAAGCCCCTGAACTCTCCTCTATGTTATCTTATCTGTCCATGTACACTGAGTCATTTTTAGTCCTTTAGAGGCAGTTGAGTTTAGTGGCATTTTTTTTTTTCTTAAAGCAAAATAAAAAATTCATTCAGAGGGAAGTTTATTGGCATTTGAAATGCCAAATGCTCGTAGCAGCGTGCAAACGCATCTAAATACAGTAACCTGCGTTTATAAGTGTTTTATTTATAGGTGTTTTCAATGAGGATACATTTCTGACCATTTTACATTGTAAAAACGCTTCTAAACACATACGCCACTAAATGCGCATAAATGCGGCATGTAAATGCGGCAAAACAGATGTTTTTAACCATCGTTTACTAGCTGTCAAGTTCCAGCGTTCAGGAGAGTATTTCAAACGCCCCATGTACATGAAGCCTAATTGTATTTTGTATTGACAGGGATTTAAAAAATATTGTTTTTCATCCACAAAAAAAAAGTTTTTTTTTTTTTTTTCTGATGTATTATTTTATGAGGGGGTAGCTTTCAACTTTAAAAAAAGTATATAAAATGCTTAATTTGTGACCTGTTTATGATTTGATGACTTTACTGGCAGGCTGTGTGGTTTTGAACCTTTCTATGATGAACGTGGGGACCAGTACATGTTCAAGAGGATTCTTAACTGTGATTATGACTTTGTCTCCCCCTGGTGGGACGATGTATCTCTGAATGCCAAGGACTTGGTGAGTAAACTCCGAGCATGGTGTACCTTCTTTGTGCTTTTATTGTGCAGTACATCTGTATGAACAAATTATTTGTTTGACGTTTCTCAAGACATGAAAGGAAATGTAGACTGGCATTACAAGCTCTTGCTTAAAGAGTTTGACTTTGTAGTTATAAATATAATAGTGCTTTATGTGTACATTCTGTATGTTGGCAATTATATGCAAAAGCATATTTAGATGTAAGTTATATGCACAGCACTGTACATTGAGGTGCTAAAGCACACTTAGGCCCCCTTTCACACATAGGAATCAGTCGGCAGACTCCGTTTTTCTCAGAGGGGGATCGATCCGCCGATCGCCCACTAAGCAGGCGGATGGCAGCTGTGTCTCTGCGCTGTGTTCGGAGACACAGCTGTAAGGTTCCCGCTATTCTCTATAGGGGAATCGGATGAGAATGGACCGTTTGTCCGTTGTCCGCTGGACGGATGGAAAATAGGGTTTCCATCCGTCCAGATTTGACGGATCGGATCAGATCGGATCGGATGTCAGCGGACATGTCTCCGCTGACATCCGATGCCCCATAAAGATGCATGGGGCATCCGTTCAGATCCGCCTGAAAAACTGACAAGATCTGAACGGCCCGCCTGTGTGAAAGGGGCCTTACTCATATCCTATGCATGTTGTGTTTATTCATTACAGGTGAAAAAGTTGATTGTGTTTGACCCAAAGAAGCGTCTCACCACTCATCAAGCATTGCACCACCCCTGGGTCACGGGAAAAGCTACAAACTTTGCTCATATGGACAATGCACAAAAGAAACTGCAAGAGTTTAATGCAAGACGCAAACTGAAGGTATAATAACTGAATATGCAATTAATGAATGCCATGGGTTCGGGGGCCACTTGTGTAGTTTTAGTAAACGGAGGGGAATTTGACCCTTTATGAGGTGGAAACACCATAAAAAATTGCCTGTCCTTAACAACAATTGCAGTGGAAAATAGCTAAATGTTCTGTGTGCAAATAGTCACTGAACTGCATTAGTCATTCTTACTACATATTTAGCAAAATCATTATAGCAGGCTTCTAAATATATAAATGATTGCGGAATATGTGTGCTGTATGTTTGCCTTTTCTGTTTATTGCAAAGGGGGCAGAAAGGTTACTTGTCAATATGCTTCAAGCTGTCATGGTGACAACAGAGTAAAAGGCATGGAAACCTTTGTAGTTCATTTCATGCTCATCCTACCTGTACATCACTGATAGTGAAAAGCAATTTCCAGTCCACAGAAGTTTAAAGGACCGCATTTTCAAATGTTATGATATGATATTTAGAACCGTATGCGTGTAAATACATTCTATTGTCTACAATATATATTCACGTGTTTCATTCACATATGTGCATAAAATATGCCAGTAAGCACCTCCCCAAATGCAGGTTTGGGGCATTTTTATGCCCCTGCACATTGCTCTAAAATATGATTCTAACCACCATTATGTGCATGGACACATTGGATAATATAGTGTTCTAAAAAAATAAAAAACCCACTCCAAAAGCAGCATTTTTTCTGAATGAGGCCTAAATCAGGTCTTTGTTCTATGTGGGCATCAGGAATGATTTTTCATTCTTAAAATGGATATAAAGGCAGAACCTTTTACCTTAATGCATTCTCTGCATTAAGGTAAAAAGCCTTCTGTATGCAGGTCCCCCCGGCCCCCAATAAATATTTACCTGTGCCTGATCTCAATCCAGCAGTGTTTGTTACTTAACTACTTTCTGCCTGTAGGAAGTCCATAGACGTCCTCGGGTTCAAGTAGTTATACCGGGATGATGCCTGCGCCTACAGGCATCATCCCGGTATGCTTTTTTCAGCTGGCGATTCCCTTTCTAGCAAAAGTGATTAGAGTTGCTAAATATCCACTTGATCACTTTTGCGGGAGGCAGAAGGGGGTCACACCCCCCTCCCTCCACCGCTGCCACCTCGCCTGGACTCTACCATCCGATCACGGAGCCCAGAAACCTAAGGAGAATTTTAAGCACCGTAGTTTACAGGCAGACGCAATTTTAAAGCATGACATGTTAGGTACCGGTATTTATTTACTAGGCGTAACATCATCTTTCACATTATGCAAACAAATTACCTGGTGACATAAAAAATTGCAGCACCCATCATTTTATTCTATAGGGCCTCTGCTAAATATATAATGTTTGGGTGTTCCAAGTAATGTTCTAGCAAACAAAAAGTAGATTTTTACATGGAGGAGCAAAGTGTCAGAATCAGCCCAGATATGAAGTGGTTAAAAAAATAGGTTTACAGTCACTTTAACCACTTGCCGACCATCTACTGTATATATACGTCGGCAAGCTGGCTCTTCCAGGCAAAACCACGTATCGGTACGTCATTTGCCTGGGAGGAGCTAGGCGGCGAGCGCGCGCTGCCGGCGGCTCTGTCCCACCCCCGATCGTCAGCGGGGAAGCTGGTGTGGGTGTCAGGCGGCTCTGATTGCCGCCTGACACTCTCAATCTCTCCCCGCTGACAGAGAAGGACGGTCGGCTGATGTAAACACAGCCATCCGTCCTTCTCCCTCGGATGATCACAGAGGCTATGTCATCCTGCTATATAGGATCGCATGTCTCTGTGTTCATCTCACAAGCCCAACCACCCCCCTCCCCCCACAGTTAGAATCACTCCCCTAGGCCTAAATTTAACCCCTTGATCACCAACAATGTTAACCCTTTCCCTGCCAGTGTCATTATTACAGTAACAGTGCATATTTTTTTTTAAACTCTTTTTATTAACGGAGAAAAAAGCACAAAGTACATACAACAAGGCACTCAAGAGGAATGCCAACATATCAGATAAAAAGAAAACAGAAACGGTACATCAAGTTATGTAAATAAAGATAGTTTCCATGATAAACATTGTATCTCAATCATGTGAACTTAGAAATCAAACAGCACACTGCAATCCAACACGGCATAAAGTAAAACCATCAGACATGACATAAAAGCAATGTAGAGAACGGCATATGCAAAAAAGGGACCAGCTCCACACGGCCAAAGCTAAACAGCAGAGTTGGTAAGATCAGAGGTGCACCATGCCCCCCAAACCTTATCATACTTAGCCAGGCATCCTCTATGTTCAAACACCAGTTTTTCATATGGTAACACTTGATTAACCAATTGCAACCACATACGCACCGAAGGAGGAGCAGGTTGAACAGTGCATATTTTTAGCACTGATTACTGTAGTAATGCCACTGGTCCCCCCAAAAGTGTCAAAAATGTCAGTCCTGAGACCCGTTTTCCCGATTGGCCGAAAGGAGAGGCCATGCTATTGGCCAAGGAGGAGGAGGGAGGAGATGCAGGGGAAGTTGCTGCCGCCTGCTCTCCCCTTCAGTCCAAGGTGAGTGAGCCGGCAACGGGGGGATGGTATGATGTGCGAGCGAGCTGGTGTGGTCGGGGGGGGGGGGGGTATGGACCCCGGCCCATGGAGCACCAGCCGCCACTTGGAAAAAGTAGCTAGTTTTGACAGGAACCTGCTCCCACTTATGTTCGAGCTGCCTCCCTCGTCACAGGTCCCAGAAGATTGGCCGGCCAATTGAGAGCCACTGCGTGGCTTGCGCATGTGCAGTACGCACCTGGCTGTGAAGCCGCAAGCTGTCACAGCCGGCTGTCCACACTTGCAATGCCGGCACGGCAGAGAGCCAAGGGAGAGAACCGAGAGTTCGGGTGGCTACATCGCTGGACCATGGGACAGGTGAGTGTGTGTTTAATAAAAGTCAGCAGCTACACTTTTTTTAGCTGACTTTTAATAGACACAAAAATGAGTGGAACTCCGCTTAAAGACAGGAAGTGTCTTCCTGCCAGAATCACCAGGTGAAAAAAGGAAAAAAGCCTGAAAAAAAATAAAGACTATTTTTTGGGGGGGAGGTCTTGGGTTCAGATACACTTTAACATATATTAGTATTAGTAAGATTATTTATGATCAGCAGATGACAATCACATGTATAGCTAAAAATATGTTTTAAAAGACCACTGAAGTGCCCAAACTCCATTGTGGATCAAACTTTTGGACTTGTTTTACAGGCAGCCGTTAAAGCTGTAGTAGCCTCAACTCGGTTAGGAAGTGCTGGCAGCCACAGCAGCCACGACAGCAATAAGGCAAGCCGAAACCCGTCTCCCGTTCAAGAGAGCAGCCATGAAGAAAGGACAACAGCAGAATCCAAACAAGAAGAGGAAGGAGCCTCTTGAGTTTGCCACCTCCATGTTTGGGTCTGGGTCTCTGCCATTTCATGCACCAGCTACATCAATCTTTTTCTTACAGGAAAGATTCCTTAGCATGGCCTTCTGGCAGTTCTTTTCATGGGTGCAATGAAATGCACAAGTTGGTTCTACTCTGTTCAATGCATGTGACTGCTTATCAAAATAGTTACTATGGGGGTGACCTGAGACATGGAAGGTGTAGTGCTCTTTCTACACAAGAAGTATGACATGAGAAAATAATCAATTATAACCTTGATATGCATATAGTATCTACACTCTAGCTAGAGAATGAAGTGAGTAGTGTTTCATTTTACAATTTTATAAAAGTAATGGACTTCATAGAGGATATTCTACTAGTAGGATTTTCATTTCTTATTATATCATGCTGATGGTATGAACAATAATGTTTAAAACTTATGTTTTACATTACCGGGCCATTTGACATAAACCATAGTTTGGATTACATAAAGAAGCTATTAATACCACTCATACAAAAGACATAGATTTATATTCTAAAAGAATTTCAAAGCTCTTCCTAGATTAAACCAAATCCCAGGAACACAAATACAGTTCTATAAAACTTTGCAAAAAAACAAGTTTCTCATAATTTGGAATACATGTTTATTCTGTGTGATCCCTCTCTGCTCAGCCTTTCCACCACTAGTTAAATAGGAAATACTTCCAGAAGCTTGGTAATGACTTTAAGTGGGCGTTTGAAAGTACTTCCATGCACATTGCCTACTTTTATGGATATGTAGTACCAGTATGCAGGCCTGTACTAGGACAAAAAATGCCCAGGCATTCCAGACTAAGCAGCCAATTTCTCCAGGGACCAGGGGAAAAAGGAGGGGGGGGGTACTGGGGGAAGGGGGGGGGCGTGCGACACCCATGGAGCCGGTCCTCCGCATGGCAACTCAAAGGGTCACTGTGACATAAAGGGGACTGGAAATGGGCACCGCAATAATTACAGTGCCCCCTGCAGCCATGCCTCCCCACTCCAATCACAGTGCCGCCTCCCCTGCACAGTCCCAACTCCAGCAGGGCAGAGGCAGGACTCCGCCTGCATGTCCCAACCAGTGTCTCCTGCTCCACCGACAATACCACCCACCCACTTGTCAATATGAAAAGACCCCCGCTCTCTGTACAGATCTTCTGCTCCCCCTGCCCCATCGACAGGACAACACTGCCGGCGGGGTGGGAGAGCTGGGAAAGAAGACACAGACATTGCCGCACAGCAGGAGGTGAGCTGCGACCATGGCCTGCGCCAGCCCCGTCCAGACCTTGGCTGCCACCCACCCCCTGCCACATGGCTCAGTCACCAACAGGCTGCTCCTGCCAAGACATGCAGCCCGGTGTGCCCTGGTGAAAGGCACCTTAAAGTCAGCCATAGCAGAATGGCTTGAGAAGCTGAATGAAAAAAGTAGGTGGCCAGACCAGGCAGTCTCCACCTTTCTATGTTCAGTAGTATGCAGCGCACATCACTGACACCAGGTGGCACTCTCCCCATAGGCATTCCCACTTTAGAGCAGACCACGTGACGGAGAGTGCTGGTTTCCTGCCCTCTCTGACTTGTTTGTGGCTTTGCTGGTTCTCAGGGGAACTGGCGTTCTGCCAAAAACTCTAACTAGCCAAGAGCTCCAACCACTTCACTTTGGGTGACTGTACACCAGGAATAATTGGAGATTTTGACCACTTGGTGTTTTCACAGAACAGGCGGCAGCGTATACTCTCCGGTACATGCTATAATGAAAGGACATTTTTAGTATGCCTGCTAGTAACAAACATGGCTGCCTCCAAGGCGGCCAAACTAGCGGGAGGACTAACTGTGTCCACTTATTATAGAATGTACCGGAGTGTAAAGGCTGGCAGTGAAAACAGTAAGTGATCAAAATTTTCAATTATTCCTGGTGTACAGTCACCAGAAGTATTGTGGTTGGAGTTCTCGGCAAGTTGGAGTTTTCAGCAGAACACCAGCATGTTTCCATAATGCATCGAGCCTACAAACCTAATCCCAATATTAGGCTTGCAGCTGCCCCACCTACAGGACGACACTGCCGGCGGGGTGGGAGAGCGTGGAGACACAGGCATGGCCTCACAGTGGGAGGCGATCAGTAACCAAGGGTGCCACCCACCTGCTGCTGCGCGGCCCCAATCCTGCTAGGACATGCAGGCCTGGCCCACTGGGCAAATTCCCAGTGTGCCCTATGGCCAGTCCGGTCCTGCCAGTATGGTAATAACTAACATAGTTAGAGGACAGCTACAGAACCAGCTCTGGTTACTGACCTGCACTATGAATAAAAGCAGGAAGTTATCAAAAACCTTCAAAACCAAACTCCAGAAAAGTTTTTGGGCTTTATATGTTAACACATGATTACACCCCATGGTACTCACTGCAAAAGGTATGCAGTTTGGATTGGAGAACAAAAAAAGTTTTCAGTTCATTACTGACCAGTGAAGCTCTTTACCAAGTGTGTCAGTAAATCTTCTATGTGCATGTAAGCATTTGCCGTTTTGCTGCTAGAGACTTACCACAGGGGGTGACTAACAGAGTTGGCCAGCATGAACAGGCATATTTTCAGTTCCTTTGATGTAGGCCATGTCATGTCCTCTATCAAAATGACTTTTATGTGGGAAGCTCTGCCTTAGTTATAATTACATGATATGTCTCAGTGCTACAAAAAGAAAAGCTACAACTCCAACATCCCCTTTTTGTGTGTCCTCATTAAAGTTGAAATTTAGCTATAAAATATTTTTAGTCCTACAGCTTTAGTGACCTAACTTACCAGTTATCAAGTAGGCTCCACGTTGTGAAGGCAGCTGGATCCTGGAGAAATCTTCGCTACAGGGATGGCCTGTCCCTTTCCTGTCTCTGAACTTCTGGTGCTGCGGTGGTAAAAGCTTCAGGTTTCTGGGCTGAATTCAGTAGACAAAGCTCCTGCCAGAGACCCGCTCCCTCCTCCTACATTGAGACATTGTTTTTATATTTATATCAATCAAATAGAGCAGACTATTACATTTAGTGTACAAAATACATAGAACCATAAAAATCAATACCTTTCTCCCAAGAAGCTTACAATCAAATTCCTCTACCACACTTTAGTGCCAATTAACCTTGGGAGTGAAATTAACCTACCAGTAGACACAGATGAGCTTTAAACTTTTCTGGAGTGAACTTTTCAGGACCCAGAGTTGCAAGACAAGAGAGAGAGTATTCTATGGGCTCTAGTTACAGTATTATTACTGGACAGATGTCAGCTGATGGAAAATAGAATACCCTTTTGAACCACCATAATTCTTAGAAATAACAGGAATCATCATACTGAAGCATTTGGAGAGATAAATGGAATGTACAGTATACGTTGCTCTTCTGTTCACCCAAAAGTGTTCCTAAACCCAGGACCCTACATTCACTATATCTGGTCTCCCACAGTACACAGATCATGAAAATGCAATTACTTTAGTAAATATAAACTGCTAAATACCTTTTCTCATCAGCAGTCTTGTGGCTTCTTTCAGTGTCCAGCCAAGCTCTGGTTAAAGCTTGTAGGAGAAGTTTTCTGACTGTCCTATTAGACTGCAATACCCCTGACCCTGTGTCTGGACAGTGATGATTGGCCCTGTGCTGATTACATGCACCCTCCCAAGAAAAACAAAAAAACCTCTCTAGCAGTACACACCAACCTGAGCATGTGCAGCATGACTCCATATACTCTGTGTTATCAGAACATTTTCAGGGGACTGTAGAAAGAGGGGAGGATCAGAGAAGACAGGATCAAACATCCTTTTTATACAATGCAGAGGATTAACCTTTTAAGTCCCACAGTGAGTATAACAAGCATGCTTTACTGCATATACTGACTGATTTTACTGTTGTGGGTTTAGTAACACTTTAATGCTTACGATCCCAATGTTGGGCGGTGCACTGTGTAAATTGTAGTACTTGGTACCATGTAGACAGTCTTTGTGGCAGAGGCTGGGAATAGAAGTGGGCAATGGGTAAGCACTGTGGAAAGCCAGGATTGTACTGCAACTTACCTAGTGAAGGATTTTACAGAGGTAAATGTTACTTACACATTATACCTACCTCCTTACATTCTCCAACAGATCACTTCCTAGTCTGTTTCTAATAAAACACAAAATATTCACTTTTACCACTGAATGTTATTAAAATCATTTTATTTAAACTCATTGGTAGTTTATATCTGCTGGCCCTTTAGGTTATTGTTTAGAAATGTTTTAAAGAAACAATATAAGCATTAAAATATATCTAAAGCCCAAACTTTTTTTTAGGGGAGAGTTAAGACTGCTGTCAATTATTATTATTATTATTTTGCCATGAGTAGCTCATTAGGAATATTTCCCTTCTCCTCCCGACCTGTGGACTCAACAGGGAGTGAGAGGATTTCCAATTTCCATTGTAAAGGAAATCTCTTTATTTCCTGTTTCCCTCACTTTCATTTCCAGTGACTAGAGATGAGCTCTTAACTCATCCGTAGTCCAAACTTCACACTTTTTGGGTACTCCAATGAGCTGTGGGCTGGCTCATTCTCCAGCCGGCAAGGCATAGAAGGGCACCCAAGCTCATCTCTTCCAGTGATACTGGTGATCAGGACAATTAAGGCTCAATTACTTTTGTGGTTGGGGGGACATTAAAGCATGCAGTTTTACCACCCCCACTCACTCTGCGGTAAGCTGCAAAGGTAGAAAATGGGGGTGTACACTGGGGATCGACTGTTTTTCATTGCCGATACTGATATTTTAGCCTCGCCAGGCGTGACCACGCACGTGACTTCCGAGATCGTATGCCAGATGGATCGGTATCACCCGGGTGTCACTTACAGCAAGTGGGTGAGAGACGTATCGGTATCGGGTGGGTGGGAGATGGAGCGGGTGAGAGACAGAGCAGTATTGAGTGGATGCCGAACGGAGCGGTATCACCCGGGTATCACTTACGGCAAGTGGGTGAGAGATACCGATCTGCCAGCAGATCTACTAATGTGGAATTGCTTATATCTTTAATATGTACATGTAACTGGCATATTCAATAACATCTGTAAACAGAATTACGCTATCTGACATAATTTTACCATTACATGAGCAATATTTTAAATATCGGCAATGTCGGCCAGTTCCGGGGCCGATACAGATATATCGGCAAAAGTCAATATTGGCCTTGCCGATAATCGGTCGATCCCTAGTGTACACATGCTGCACCCGCAATGCTTAACTTCATGGCAAGAATTAAACCCCCTATTGCTGCCCCTAAACGCGACCCTTCCAACTGCGCCACAACTGCCCTTCAGTGCACGCAGTTGCGGCACAGCGGTTCAGGCTTTTGGAGGTTAAAACAGGCAGTTAGGAGCATATTACCTTCTCATCACCTGTCAAATCCCCTCTGAGAAACAATCCACAACAGACTGCTTTATAAAAGGCTACCAAGCCAATAGAGGACATGGATGTTCCTAACAGGGACACAGACAGCAATAAAAATCTGACAGTAGTTCTAATTTCTCTAGACTCTATCCAAATATAAAAAAAGTTTTGCCATTAGTTATAGTTTAATATAAAACATTCCACTGACACAGCACGAATGCACAGGCTCAAGCGATGTATTGTGGTACACTAACATGGCATGTATGAAGAATGCCTTATTATTACAATTTCTATACAGTATTTTATTAATCAGAAAGCACTTTCATAGATTTTTTTGTCGATGCGTTGCCTAACAATGAATAATAAACAGCAACGTGTTGACACAATATGTGTATAACTGAATTCCTTTTTCCTTTTTGTTTTATGGACACTGGATAATAACAAGAGATTATTGGTTTTGTTTAACTAAATAGCAAGAAGAGCGATGGTGTGCAGTCATATGTAGCAGCCAATAAGAACTAGGTTGTTATTAACATGTTTATCTTCAGATAGATAATTGGTTGTTATAGTTTACTGTGTGCACTTGCTCTTTGCATGCTTATTAAATCAGTAAGGAAAAAGAAGAAATGCAAATTGTACAATAATTTTCAAGCTAGATTTAATACGGAAGACTTTCATTTATGCTATTTATGTTTAAAACAAAATCTTTATGAATGAACATTCATCTCCCAAATGATTATAATTTTTTTATTATTATTAAAATATTCAGCAGATTTCTTTGCTACCTTCTTTATAAGTGTTTTTATTTTTATGTCAAAAATGAGTTGCATGCAATACAGTGCTCAGTTAATATATTGGATTGAATATGTTCTGTGCATGCATATAGAACTGGAGAATAAAATTCATTTTATAGGTGGAGCCTGGTGGGCTGAATCAGTTCTTATATAAAACCCTGGCACTCCAGCTATGGTGAAGCTACAAATCCCTTGAGACATTGCAATACCTTGACAGCTTCATGTATGGCATCCTGAGGCCCGAGGCATGATGGGATTTGTAGTTTCACCACAGATGGCTGTGCCGTGGTTACCTACCCCTGCTCTTCATTCTCTTTAATTAGATACAAAATGGACCCCCAAGGGCAGAGTTGTAAAAGGTAATCGAAACCCATACTTGAGTAAAAGTACAAGTGCTCGATCAAAAAGTGACTTGAGTAGAAGTGGAAGTGCTCGATCAAAAAGTGACTTGAATAGAAGTACTAAAGTATTCAACATTTTTTGTACTTAAGTATTGCAAGTAGTTTTTTAAAAAATTTTGCTACTCAAGTACTGAAAGTAATAGTACCAGTAGCTTTGAAAAATAAATTGCTACTCAAGTACTGAAAGTAAAAGTACAAGTACTGTGTTATGTAGGTATTAAAGAAAGAAGTCAAAAGTTTGAACATCATATTGTCTTTTATTATTTCAAATGCAGCTTTTATTTATGCATACAGTAGCATTTATTTTCGTATGCGCTGATAATACACATGTTTTGAGCTTCATGAAACCTGCCATCTACTGTTCTGGCAGTGGTAATTTTTATAATAGTAACGAGTAACTATGCAGCACAAAAAAAAAAATATTGGAGTAGAAGTATTGAAATCATCGAAAAAATGTAGTGAAGTAAAAGTGGAAGTAGGAGAAAAAAATTATACTCTAGGAAAGTACAGATACCGCCTTTCGGTACTTAAGTACAGTAGTGAAGTAGTTCTACTTAGTTACTATACATCTCTGCCCAAGGGACTTTGTAGGCCATGATTGACAAAACACTAATATCTTAAAAATGTACGTAAAAAAGAATTTGTACAAACTTTATTGAGACAATAAATATATGATTAAAAGAGGTAACAGCTGTAATAATTGCTTAACACAAGAGTAACATGAATAAACGTAGGACGGTATTTCACAGTGTTTGCTGATGATATAGTAATCTCTTTATGGACCAATCAAACAGAAATTACACAACAATGTTGACATTGATGTTGTTCTGCATATCTTACACCCCTGAAGAAAAATTCATTTCTGAAACACGTTGGATGATTTCTGTTCGATTGGTGTTTTTTTTTTTTCCCAACTATTGCCATTTTATCCTTTTTTTTTTTTTGTTATATAATAAGTCTAGTCTATAACGAGACTACTATATCATCGACAGACACTGTGGGATACCATTCAATGCTTATCCATTTTACTCTGGTGTTAAACATTCATTACAGCCTCTTTTAATCATATATTTATTGTCTCAATAAAGTTTCTACAAATTATTTTTTACATAAAATATTCAGATATTGTTTTTTTTTCAATCATGACCTACAAAGTCCCTTGGGAGTCCATTTTGTATCTATATACTGTCTTTGGGATGATGACTTTATAACTTTCTGCCTATACCTCTACACTAGCATACTTACTCTTTAAAGGAGAATATCAGAACTTTACCATAAATGGATTAAACCAGTGGTCTCCAAACTGCGGCCCGGGGGCAAACATGTGGACTTTTGCCTGCATTTATCTGGCCCTTGGGGCACTATTCCTCCTGCTGATATGATACATTATTCTGCCAACAGACACCAACAATGGGGCACCATTTTGTCCACTTACACCAACAATGGGGCACTATACCTCCAAAAGGTGCCAACATTGGGACACTATTCCTCCCAATGATACCACCAATGGGGCACTATTCCTCACAATGATGCCAACAATGGGGCACTATTCCTCCAATTATACTAACAATGGGGCACTATTTCTCCCAATGATACCAACAATGGGACATTACTTCCCAATGATACCAACAATGGGGCACTGTTTCTCCCAATTATCCCAACAATGGGACACTATTTCTCCCAATGATACCAACAATGGGACACTATTTCTCCCAATGATACCAACAATGGGTCACTATTCCTCCCAATGATACCAACAATGGGGCACTATTCCTCCCAATGATACCAACAATGGGGCACTATTCCTCCCAATGATACCAACAATGGGGCACTATTCCTCCCAATGATAACAACAATGGGACATTATTCCTCCCAATGATACCAACAATGTGGCACTATTTCTCTCAATGATACCAACAATGGGGCACTATTCCTCTCAATGATACCAACAATGGGGCACTATTTCTCCAATGATACCAACAATAGGGCACTTTTTCTCCAATGACACCAACAATAGGGCACTATTCCTCTCAATGATACCAATGATGGGGCACTATTTCTTTCTTAACAATTGTGGCGATATTTACTCCCATTAATGCCCGGAAAATTTCCACTCCTACTGGCCACAGTCTGCCCCCCCCCCAATATCTGAAGGACAAAAGAGTGGCCCTTTGTTAAGAAAAATCTGGAGACCCATGGACTAAACTGATGCTTCAATATGACTCAGTGTCATTCATTCCTCCTGTAGTCTGCCCTGACTGCACAAAGTGCCTGTCACTTGGAGAACTCCCCCAGAACAGACAAATCCACATAGGCAGAGCAGACTGAAGACAAATGTGTGTGAGACAGGACTTGGATCCAATTACCGGAACACACCACTTTTATTTTTAAAATGGTATAAAAAACATAAAGTATGTACAAAATAAATGATTACAACTGCAGGTGAAATAAAGACTGTCTTTACAAGACATGAAATACTGAATGTACTTTAGCTAAAGAGTGTCAAGAGATCTATAAACACTCAGAGACATACGCCTTTTACAATCATAAGAAACCAGACCGCTGCTGCTCTCCACTGCTTTCTAAACACAATGCCAATGTCATGTCTGAAGGTCAATTGATTGCAGGTCGTTCAGGAATGAATTTCAAGTAATAATCAGATAACTCTGTTTGCAAGCACAACAACAACAGTATTTCTGCTCAGTGTTGCATCTACAGAAAAATAAAATGGCACAGCACACCTTTTAAACATAGTGGCAGGGAAAGCGGGGGGTGGGGGACGGACGGACCTAATAATACAGATTCAGATTGAATCAACGTTCTATTTTGTGGACATCTGATGATAAGTGATTTAGTAATTTATAATCAAATGATAGATTTATATATATATATAATTTGTACCTGTATGGAAAAATATGCACATTTTGCATATAGTTACTTTTTTACTTTTATTTTCTTTTAAAGTAGTACTAGGATCAAAAAATATGGAGTCACCTCTTTTCAACTAGATCTCATTGTACCTCTTTTGGTAAACTATTTTCAGAAATGAGCTGCTATAAAATGGTGCACTTTCATAAAAATAGGTATTTAGTGTAATAAGTATTCTTATTGATCTGGCTTATATACACTATTTCATGTTGCAATTTTTGAGATCCAACAGGGTATGGACTAATGCCCCATACACACGTGCAGATTATCTGCAGACTTTTGTCTGCAGACTTACCAAAACCATATAATATGAGGTCAAACCTAAACACTTTCAATTTGTATGCAATCCGGCAGGCCCTTGCACTACATAGAAAAGGTTAGTCTGCAGACAAAAGTCTGCAGATAATCTGCACGTGTGTATGGGGCATAAGACTTTCTAACGTGCCTTTCAGTCTCTTTCATGGCATGAACAGCTGCCATGAATGTAATAATAGTTGCATGAACAGCTGCCGTGAATGTAATAATAATTGCACAGTGGCTTAGTGGTTAGCACTTCCACCCAGCATGTGAGGTGGGGACTTTAGATTGTAAGCTCTTCAAGGACAGGGACTGTTGTAAATGTACAATATGGTAAAGCGCAGCATAAATTGTTGGTGCTATATAAATACCTGTAATAAAGTGCATTTATATTGTACTCCTTCCATAAGGTCTCAAAGCCAAAGTATCAAAACATGATAAATGTGACAAATAATGGCCAATGAATTCAGGAGGTTTTCATAAGCAAGTGTGTGGTTAGACTTTCAATATACATATCCAGGGTTGGACATAAGTGGAGAGTCAATTTCGCTGTATTAGATCATGTTAATTGAATGTACCATAATTAATTGCATTGTGAAAATATCTAGAGAGCATTTTGGGATATACAGTGCCTTGAAAAAGTATTCATACCCCTTTGAATTTTCTAAAATTTTTCATGTTGCAACCAAAAACGTAAATATATTTTATTGTTTTTTTTTTGTGATAGACCAACACAATGTGGCACATAATTGTGAAGTGGAAGGAAAATGATAAATGGTTTTCAAAATGTTTTACAAATAAATATGTGAAAAATATGGAGTGCATTTGTATTCTGCCCCCTGAGTCAATACTATATAGAACCAACTTTTTCTGCAATTACAGCTGCAAGTCTTTTTGGGTGTCTCTACCAGCTTTGCACATCTAGAGAGTGAAATTTCTGCCCATTCTTCTTTGTAAAATAGCTCATGCTCTGTCAGATTGGATGCAGAGCGTCTGTGAACAGCAATTTTCAAGTCTTGCCACAGTTTTTTAATTGGATTGAGGTCTAGACTTTGCCTGGGCCATTCTAACATATGAATGAATCTAAACCATTATATTGTAGCTCTGGCTGTATGTTTAGAGTCATTGTCCTGCTGGAAAGTGAACCTCCTCCCCAGTCGCAAGTCTTTTGCAGACTCTAACAGGTATTTTTCTAAGATTGCTCTGTATTTGGCTCCATCCATCTTCCTATCAACTCTGACCATCTTCCCTGTCCCTGCTGAAGAAAAGCATCCACACAACATGATGCTGCCACCACCATGTTTCACAGTGGGGATGGTGTGTTTAGGGTAATGTGCAGTGTTCATTTTGAGCCACACATAGCATTTTACTTTTAGGCCAAAAAGTAAAATTTTGGTCTCATCTGACCCGAGCACCTTCTTCCACATGTTTTCTGTGTCCCCCACATGCCTTCATGCAAACTGCAAACAGGACTTCTTAAGGGCTTTCTTCCAACAATGGTTTTCTTCCTGCCACTCTTCCATAAAAGCCAGATTTGTGGAGTGCATGACTAATAGTTGTCCTGTGGACATATTCTCCAACCTCAGCTGTGGATCTCTGCAGCTCCTCCAGAGTTACCATGGGCCTCTTGGCTGCTTCTCTGATTAATGCTCTCCTTGCCCAGGCCTATCATTTTAGGTGGACAGCCATGTCATGGTAGGTTTGCAGTTGTGCCATACTCTTTCTAATTTCAGATGATGAACTGAACAGTGCCCTGTAAGATGTTCAAAGCTTGGAATATTTTTTTTATAACCTAACCCTGCTTTACACTTCTTCACAACTTTATCCCTGACCTGTCTGGTGTGTTCCTTGGCCTTCATGATGCTGTTTGTTCACTAAGGTTCTCTAACAAACCTCTGAGGGCTTCACAGAACAGCTGTATTTATACTGAGATTAAATTACACACAGGTGGACTCTATTTACTAATTAGGCTACATCTGAAGGCAATTGGTTCCATTCTAATTTAGTTAGGGATATCAGAGTAAAGGGGGCTGAATACAAATGCATGCCACACTTTTCAGGTATTTATCGGTAAAACATTTTGAAAACCATTTATCATTTTCCATCCACTTCACAATTATGTGCCACTTTGTGTTGGTCTATCATATAAAATCATACAGTTCTGAAACATGTCGCGTATCATCATATCAATTCATTTGGGCTGACTATGCTCACAGCATTGTCAATGCCTTTGAGACATGTGATGTCTTGTGAAAATGGTGTTAATGGTAAGTGCAATAACAATATGCAATCTTCTATATATACAGTATAACATAAAACAATATAGTTTAGGTAGTATAGGAAACCTCAATCAAAAAGTGACAAGTGTCAAATAAAACAAAAATAAAAATTTAAAATTCATAGTGCAATATAAATAAGTGTCCAATAGCAAAGAAGTCTCGATAAGTGTGTCACCATATAATCTGTGAGTTCCAAAAGAACCAGCTTTTAAAGACGTCAAATCTATGACGAAACACGTCAAGTTGGAACGCACACAGGATTTGATCACACGCTGCAAAAGGAATGCAAGCCAGGAATCCGTCACGCTGTACATTGCATGGCCCCCTACATTAGTGCGGGAAGCCGCACGGAAGTTTCTTCCTTTTTCTGCCCACCGCTATATTTATTTGTTTATTTTATTGTTTGCCCTAAGTATAGCCCTTGTTAATGGGCTTCCAATAAAGGCTGTACATTTTTACGCTATGTGGAGTCCGCTTTTCATTCTTTTCTTCTGCATGTACCATCCCAGCTGGAGCATTTGAGCCAGTCAGTGAGGGGATTCCTAGGACTCATTGGAGTACACATCTTGGGTCAAAGGACCTACCAAGCCCTTTTTGATCCTATTGCCATATGGCAAGGAGGATAAACAACATCTGGTGAGTGGCCACCTCGCATTATCCTGTTCACTGTTGGTGTCATTCCATCTTGGTGTGAGTGCTATTAATTGGGAAGAAATTCCATCTTATTGCCGAAATCAACACGGATCCTCCTTATCTTTTGGAACTCACGGATTATATGGTGACACACTTATCTGGACTTCTTTGCTATTGGACACTTATGTACAGTATCTCACAAAAGTGAGTACACCCCTCACATTTTTGTAAATATTTTATTATATCTTTTCATGTGACAACACTGAAGAAATGACACTTTGCTACAATGTAAAGTAGTGAGTGTACAGCTTGTATAACAGTGTAAATTTGCTGTCCCCTGAATATAACTCAACACACAGCCATTAATGTCTAAACCGCTGGCAACAAAAGTGGGTACACCCCTAAGTGAAAATGTCTAAATTGGGCCCAATTAGCCATTTTCCCTCATCGGTGTCATGTGACTTGTTAATTTTACAAGGTCTCAGGTGTGAATGGGGAGCAGGTGTGTTAAATTTGGTGTTATCATTCTCACTCTTTCATACTGGTCACTGGAAGTTCAATATGGCACCTAATGACAAAAAATTCTCAGAGGATCTGAAAAAAGAATTGTTGCTCTACATAAAGATGGCCTAGGCTATAAGAAGATTGCCAAGACCCTGAAACTGAGCTGCAGTACAGTACCAAGACCAAACAGCGATTTACCAGGACAGGTTCCACTCAGAACAGGCCTCGCTATGGTCAACCAAAGTTGAGTGCATGTGCTCAGCATCATATTCAGGGGTGGTCTTTGGGAATAGACGTATGAGTGCTGCCTGCATTGCTGCAGAGGTTGAAGGGGTGGGAGGGTCAGGCCTGTCAGAGCTAAGACCATATGCCACACACTGCATCAAATTGGTTTGCATGGCTGTCATCCCAGAAGGAAGCCTCTTCTAAAGATGATGTACAAGAAAGCCCGTAAACAGTTTGCTGAAGACAAGCAGACTAAGGACATGGATTACTGGAACCATGTCCTGTGGTCTGATGAGACCAAGATAAACTTATTTGGTTCAGATGGTGTCAAGCATGTGTGGCGGCAACCGGGTGAGGAGTACAAAGACAAGTGTGTCTTGTCTACAGTCAAGCACGGTGGTGGGAGTGTCATGGTCTGCGGCTGCATGAGTGCTGCTGGCACTGGAGAGCTACAGTTCAGTGAGGGAACCATGAATACCAACATGGACTGTGATATACTGAAGCAGAGCATGATCCCCTCCCTTCGGAGACTGGGCCGCAGGGCAGTATTCCAACATGATAACGACCTTAAACACACCTCAAAGATGACCACTGCTTTGCTAAAGAAGCTGCGAGTAAAGGTGATGGACTGGCCAAGCATGTCTTGGGCCTAAACCCTAATGAGCATCTGTGGGACATCCTCAAACAGAAGGTGGAGGAGCGCAAGGTCTCTCACATACACCAGCTCTGTGATATCATCATGGAGGAGTGGAAGAGGACTCCAGTGGCAACCTGTGAAGCTCTAGTGAACTCCATGCCCAAGAGGGTTAAATAATGGTGGCCACACAAAATATTGACACTTTGGGCCCAATTTGGATATTGTCACTTAGGGGTGTACTCACTTTTGTTGCCAGTGGTTTAGATGTTACTGGCTGTGTGTTGAGTTATTTTGAGGGGACAGAAAATGTACACTGTTATACAAGCTGTACACTCACTACTTTACATTCTAGCAAAGTGTCATTTCTTCAGTGTTGTCACATGAAAAGATATAATAAAATATTTACAAAAATGTGAGGGGTGTACTCACTTTTGTGAGATACTGTAATAGCTAAGCAGTGCATGCACAAATTGAGGCGAACCCCGGGCCCCAGAGAGGGGGTGGGAATTCACAATATCTGGCCCCTCATGCTCAGTATTGAGCCTGCACAACCTCCTGTTCTGCCGGAGTCCCTACCTTTAACTTGCAATGGGAAGTTATGGATTCTCCTGTTCAAAATAGGGTAATCACTCGACATCCATTAGATACTCCAGGTGGTAGATGGGATAGAAATCCTTATCCGTATCCTCAATCTAGGCAGTACCATCTGGAGTAGCATTATGGACATAGGAGTAAACCATCAGTTTTTCCCAAGACCAATCAAGGCAGGAAAAGAGATATAGAACCAAGAGAGGCTCCAGAGGGGGGAGACGTACAAGGTCAAAAAAGAAGACTGGTTTGAGTAATGGGGGCATTTTTAATCTGTTTAAGGTCACACTGATGGAAGAGGAAAAATTGGTGTTAAATTGAGTTTTAAAATTCGCCCCTCCTAGACCTTTGAATAAATTTGATACCTTTATGGACATTCAAAGATATATTAGAATATTTAATGTGAAAAGGTTTTTGGTGTCAAATCTGGTTAGAAATATAGGTATGGGAGGGGATATATATATATATACACACACACACACCAATCTCCAATACCTGTCTGTTTAATCCTCCGGGGAAACCATCCCCATCAGTATCTGTTTTGAAGGATCTAGTGCTTGAAGATCTTGATTCTGTTAATATAAAAAAGTTCCAGAAACAGGATTTTTGATGATGGCTTGCAATGACTATGCGATAGCAAGGATATAGTGATTTTCCCTGCTTACAAGGGGGGGGGGGGAGTTGTAGTGTTGGATAAAACAGATTATGTGGCAGAAATGAATAATATCCTTTCTAATCATACTGTATGTCCCCTTAGAGTGGTGCTGTGAGAAGACTATTTGTACAGGCTGTTTTATACCTGATTCTGGTAAGCAGATATGCATGTCATATTTGTTGGAGCACCGTGGTGACAACAGGCATTGGCTTCCTATCCTTTATCCACTCCACTCACTTCTATCATTTTTGGAATTTCATCTTTGGGACTTACAATATATGTTATATTAATATTGACATTTTTTATAATTATATTGTATTCTTATGCTTTTGTGATTCCTAGTGGTCACTTGATAGCAGCATTTGATGCAATATATTGGCATTTCAGGTGTCTTTCACATATTATTTATTATTCATATTATTTCTTATTGAGATTGTTTTATTATTCATTTATTTACAATCTAGATGTTGCTCATGTTAGCGCAGCTTTCTTTCCTTATATTTCTGCTTGGTGTTATCTCACTATAAAGCTGCTGCTCCTTTTACAGTTTTTTAAGCGCGGTTACACTTTTAGCTGTTTATGTCCCCTTAAGCTCTAACCCCACCTCTAAATATAAAAGAGACCTGCAAAAGATCATCAATGAGGGTTATGGGGAGGGGATTTTGAATAATAAGGAAAGATCTTATCTTTTTACAGTGGCCTCATGTGTATCTGTCATCTAATATCTTCCCAAAGTGCACATAAAATCCACAAAGCCCCCTGGAAGCCCTATTATCAGTGGAATCAATTTGCTGACCTTGAGAATTGGAAAGTATGTAGATTCATTTTTACAGCCTCTTATCCCCAAAATGTCCAGTTTTGTGAAGGACACTACTCACGCTTTGAATCTTTTATGGGAAGTGACATGGAAGGAGCGTTACATCTGAACGTATTAATACATTCAGTATAAATACTTTATCAAGGCACTGTATGGCTTTTGTAGAGCTTTCACATATGTTATGAATTGGTCATTCAGCTCTTTAAAGGTCATCGACCCAGTCCTAAATTGAATCTGTTATTTTGCTGCCAATCAATATAGGGTGTATAGACACAAGGAAATGTGTGAATAACAGGGTGGATTTGTAAGCAGTCTAGCATTTGGCACAGATTGTTTTTTTAAAGGTGTTATATATTAAAGTACATGGGACACAGTATTCACCATGTCCAAGAGAACAATAAAAGGTGGCTGCACACAGCCTAAATAAAGAACTAAGAGCATTGCTTACTATATATTACATCCATTCATACAGACATAATATATTCAACAAACACACATTGCTCTCCCCTCTTGTCAGTGATACAGCTCAAGTCAATTGTTTGGAAATCAGAAACAGGCACACAAGTGTAAGTGTAAAGGTCTTTGATAGGGTTGAGCGGACACCTAGATGTCCGTGTTCGACGGGTTCGGCCGAACTTTAAAAAAAAGTCCGGGTCCGTGTCCCGGACTTTTACCGAACTTTTCCCGGACACCGAACCCCATTGAAGTCAATGGGGACCCGAACTTTAAGGCACTAAAATGGCTCTAAAACACCAAAGGAAAGGGCTAGAGTGCTGCAAATGGCAGCAAAACGTAATTAAGAGCATGACAAGTGCTCTGCAAACAAATGTGGATAGGGAAATAACTTAAAACAACAAAAAAAAACAGAAAAATAAAACAATGTTCTTCTTCATCTCTGAAGGACGAGGCCCATATGGAGTAGGAGGGAGGTTGAGGTGGTGGTGGATGTGGCGGTGACATAGGCGTGCGCACAGGGTGTGCTGGGTGTGCCTGGGCACACCCTAATCACCTAGGGCACATAGCATTGCCAGTGAGGAGATGGGAAAGATCTCCCTGGGACCTGCTCTGCTCTATTTCTCCTTGCCTACAGGTACATGGCCCCGATACATTACTCTCCCTGCTGGCAAACACATGCATGTGTATTTCAACTTTGGGGTGCACACCTTAATGCAATAGGCTGCGCACACCTATGGGCGGTGTAGGTGGAAGCGGCGGTGGAGGAGGACCAGGGCCGGATTAACAGCATCATGGGCTTGGTGCTGAGGATTTTGAAGGGCCTTAAGGGCCGTGCCTTGCCATGCACCCAGAGGAGGAAGGGTGCAGCCATGCATGCCTAATTCAACATGGGATGCTGTCTCTGAAGCCCATAAACACATCCATGCATCGCCAACTGTCCCTCCTTGTCCGGCCTTCACGCTGTGTGGGGAGGTTCTGAGGGTGCTGCCTGGGGAAGCGAGCATAGAAGCCAGACTTCTGTGTTTACAAGTGACAGAAGAGCGGTAACAGTGAATATGGCCAACCCGGGGCCTATATAAAAGGTAGGGGCCTGGAGCTGCAGCTCCAATAGCCCCTACATTAATCTGGCCCTGAGGAGGAGGACGAGGTAGCCAACACTGCTTCTTTTCAAAAATTTTAAATGAGGGTACACCCCAAAAGAGTGAGAAAGAGCAAAAATGGAACAATGGGTGGGTAAGGTCGGTATCCATTGCTATTCTGCATAAGGTACGGAAAAGTCCCGTGGGATCCATGCCTGGTTCATTTTAATGAACGTGAGCTTGTCCACATTGTCTCTGGACAGGCGGCTGCGCTTGTCTGTTATAACGCCCCCAGCCGTGCTAAATACCCGTTCAGATAATACACTGGCTGCAGGGCACGCCAGCACCTCCAAGGCGTAAAGGGCAAGCTCAGGCCATGTGCCCAATTTGGAGACCCAGAAGTTGAAGGGGGCAGACCCGTCATTCACTACATGTAGGCGTGTGCACACATACTGCTCCACCATGTTGGTAAAATGCTGCCTCCTGCTAAGACGTTCCATCTGAGCTGCTGGTGCTGCTGTTTGTTGTGGCGTGCTGACAAAGCTTTTCCACATTTCGGCCATGCTAACCCTGCCTTCTGAGGTGCTGGCGGTGCCCTGGTTGCGTTGGCGACCTCCTCCTCCTCCTCCTCTGCCTTGTGCTTCCACTGTGGCCCCGCTGTCAGATGGGAATGCCAGCAGCATGGCGTCTACCAGCGTGCGCTTGTACTCGCGCATCTTGCGATCGCGCTCCAGTGAGTGAATTAAGGACGGTACGTTGTCCTTGTAACGGGGATCCAGCAGCGTGGCCACCCAGTAATCAGCACAAGTTAGAATGTGGGCAACTCGGCGGTCGTTGTGGAGACACTGCAGCATGTAATCGCTCATGTGTGCCAGGCTGCCCAGAGGCAACGAAAGGCTGTCCTCTGTGGGAGGTGTATGGTCCGTGTCCTCTGTATCCCCCCAGCCACGCACCAGTGATGGCCATGAGCTGGCCTGGGTGCCACCCTGCTGTGAACATGGTTCCATCTCCTCCTCCAGCTCCTCCTCCTCCTCATCCTCCTCATCCTCCAGAACTGTGCCCCTGCTGGACAATTGCGTCCCTGGCGTTTGCGTGTGCAGGAACCCACCCTCGGAGCCCCTTGCGAATGACTGCCCTGAAAGCCTTGGAAATGTTACCTCTTCATCCTCCTCCTCCTCCTCATCCTGTGCCACATCCTCTTCCATCATCGCCCGAATTGTTTTTTCAAGGAGGCATAGAAGTGGGATAGTTAAGCTGAGAACGGCGTCATTGCCACTGGCCATGTTGGTGGAGTACTCAAAACAGCGCAACAAGGCACACAGGTCTCGCATGGAGGCCCAGTTATTGGTGGTGAAGTGGTGCTGTTCCGCAGAGCGACTCACGCGTGCGTGCTGCAGCTGAAACTCCACTATGGCCTGCTGCTGCTCGCACAGTCTTTCCAGCATGTGCAAGGTGGAGTTCCACCTTGTGGGCACGTCACATATGAGGCGGTGAGCGGGAAGGCCGAAGTTACGCTGCAGCGCTGCCAGGCGAGCAGCAGCAGGGTGAGAACGCCGAAAGTGCGCACAAACGGCCCGCACTTTCTGCAGCAGCTCTGACATATCGGGGTAGTTTTTAAGGAACCTCTGCACCACCAAATTCAGCACATGCGCCAGGCAAGGGATGTGCGTCAAACCGGCTAGGCCCAGAGCTGCTATGAGATTTCGCCCGTTATCGCACACCACCAGGCCGGGCTTGAGGCTCGCTGGCAGCAACCACTCATTTGTCTGCTGTTCCATGCTCCTCCACAACTCCTGCGCGGTGTGTGGTTTGTCCCCCAAACAGGCAAGTTGTAAAACTGCCTGCTGTCGTTTACCCCTGGCCGTGCTGAAGTTGGTGGTGAAGGTGTTACGCTGTCCGGATGAGGAGGCGGTAGAGGATGAGGAAGCGGAGTAGGAGGAGTTAGGAACAGGAGGCAAACTGAAGCGCCCTGCAATCCTCGGTGGTGGAAGGACATGCGCCAAATTGCTATCCGCCTCAGGCCCATCCGCCACTGCATTTACCCAGTGTGCCGTTAGGGAGATATAACGCCCCTGACCGTGCTTACTGGTCCACGTATCCGTAGTTAGGTGGACCTTGGCACAGATGGCGTTGCGCAGTGCACACCTGATATTTTCCCCCACTTGGTTGTGCAGGGAAGGGATGGCTTGCCTGGAAAAGTAGTGGCGGCTGGGCACGACGTACTGTGGGACAGCCACCGACATAAGGTTTTTAAAACTGTGCGTCTCCACCAGACGGAATGACAGCATTTCAAAGGCCAATAATTTTGAAATGCTGGCATTCAGGGCCAGGGATCGCGGGTGGGTAGGGGGGTACTTCCTCTTCCTCTCAAGTGTTTGGGAGATGGAAAGCTGAACGCTTCCACGGGACATTGTGGAGATGGTTGTTGGTGACCCAGGTGGTGGTGTTGCTGACAGATCGTCTGTTTGCGGGGTGGCAGGTGCCGGTATCACTACAGATGTGGCTGGAGCTGCCGAGACTGCTGCAGAAGAGGAAGTAGGATGAGCCAGAGACGTTTCTTGGTTTTGAAGGTGTGTACTCCACTGCAGCTCGTGCTTTGCACTTAGATGCCTGATCATGCAGGTTGTGCTCAGGTTGAGAAGGTTTATGCCTCGCTTCAAGCTCTGATTGCACAGGGTGCAAACCACTCGTGTCCTGTCATCAGCACATTTTCTAAAGAACTTCCACGCTAGAGAACTCCTTTGAGCTGACTTTGGTGCGCTCGTTCCCTTGCTGCGTTGGGCAGTAGCGGGCGTAGTGTCTAGGGCACGGCCGCTCCGCTTCTGCACCCTGCTCCCTCTTCTGCTGTGCTGGTGGCTCTGTGCGACCACCGCCTCTTCCTCCAAACTACTCAGGTCACCTGCATGACGTTCATTCCATGTGGGGTGGAGGACCTCATCGTCCTCCACATCATCTTCCACCCAGTCTTCACCCCTGCCCTCCTTGTCGGTCTCCACAATGCTGAACGCCGCAGCAGTTGGCACCTGCGTTTCGTCATCATCGGAGACGTGCTGCGATGATCCTTGCATGTACTCATCTTGAGAAATAAGTGGTTGGGCATCGCTGCACTCAATCTCTTCCACTTCTGGGGCAGGGCTAGGTGGATGGCCCTGGGAAACCCTGCTGACAGAGTCCTCAAAAAGAATAAGAGACTGCTGTATGGCTTGGGGCTCAGACTGCTGGCCTGATTTGCAAGGGGGTGAGGTGAAAGACGGTTGGACATTGGCTGCAGGTGCCAACTCTGACCTTTCTGCAGTAGACTGGGTGGGAGACAATGTGAAGGAACTGGAGGCACTGTCAGCAGCAAACCAATCTACTATCGCCTCAACTTGTTCTGGCCTCATCACTTCTAGGGGCGTTTGATGCCCTACCAAATACTGATGCAGGTTCTGTCGCCTACTCACACTTGAGGAAGGTGTTTCACTTGTGCGTGTAGCTGGCACAGATCGACCACGTCCTCTCCTTGCAACAGGAGCTCTACCAGCAGCACCACGACCCAGGCCACGGCCCTTATTTGACGGTCTCCTCATATTTCTGTAATTTAAGATCTTGCCCTAGAAAGGTTTTTATTGAATAGCGGAATAGGAAATATGATCCAAAAAAGTGTATGTATCTCGCACGTACAAAACCACACTAGGCCCCAATTACTATTGTTTCTACCCCTAAAAGGATGGATGAGGAGTAGGAGGAGTATGGAACAGACAGCACCCTCAAATCTTGAGAAGTATGAGATGAACCCCAAAAACTTGGAAAGGTGGATCTCACACGTACCGACACAGACTATCCCGCAATTCAATTGATCCTCAAAGGTTTTTATTGAATAGCGGAATAGGAAATATGATCAAAAAAAGTGTATGTATCTCGCACGTACACAACCACACTAGGCCCCAATTACTATTGTTTGTACCCCTAAAAGGATGGATGAGGAGTAGGAGGAGGAGTATGGAACAGGCAGCACCCTCAAATCTTCAGAAGTATGAGATGAACCCCAAAAACTTGGAAAGGTGGATCTCACACGTACCGACACAGACTATCCCGCAATTCAATTGATCCTCAAAGGTTTTTATTGAATAGCGGAATAGGAAATATGATCAAAAAAAGTGTATGTATCTCGCACGTACACAACCACACTAGGCCCCAATTACTATTGTTTGTACCCCTAAAAGGATGGTTGAGCAGTAGGAGCAGGAGTATGGAACAGGCAGCACCCTCAAATCTTCAGAAGTATGAGATGAACCCCAACAACTTGGAAAGGTGGATCTCACACGTACCGACACAGACTATCTCGCAATTGAATTGATCCCCAAAGGTTTTAATTGAATAGCGGAATAGAAAATATGATCAAAAAGAAAGTGTATGTATCTCGCACGTACACCACCACACTAGGCCCCAACTACTATTGTTTGTACCCCTAAAAGGATGGTTGAGCAGTAGGAGGAGGAGTATGGAACAGGCAGCACCCTCAAATCTTCAGAAGTATGAGATGAACCCCAAAAACTTGGAAAGGTGGATCTCTCTCACACGTACCAACACAGACTATCCCCCAATTTAACTGATCCCCAAAGGTTTTTGATTAAATAGCGGAATAGAAAATATGATCCAAAAAAAGTGTATGTATATCACACGTACACAACCACACTAGGCCCCAATTACTATTGTTTGTACCCCTAAAAGGCTAGATGAGGAGTAGGGGGAGTATGGAACAGGCAGCACCCTCAAACCTTCAGAAGTATGAGATGAACCCCAACAACTTGGAAAGGTGGATCTCTCTCACACGTACCAACACAGACTATCCCCCAATTTAACTGATCCCCAAAGGTTTTTGATTAAATAGCGGAATAGAAAATATGATCCAAAAAAAGTGTATGTATATCACACGTACACAACCACACTGGGCCCCAATTACTATTGTTTGTACCCCTAAAAGGCTAGATGAGGAGTAGGGGGAGTATGGAACAGGCAGCACCCTCAAACCTTCAGAAGTATGAGATGAACCCCAACAACTTGGAAAGGTGGATCTCTCTCACACGTACCAACACAGACTATCCCCCAATTTAACTGATCCCCAAAGGTTTTTGATTAAATAGCGGAATAGAAAATATGATCCAAAAAAAGTGTATGTATATCACACGTACACAACCACACTAGGCCCCAATTACTATTGTTTGTACCCCTAAAAGGCTAGATGAGGAGTAGGGGGGGTATGGAACAGGCAGCACCCTCAAACCTTCAGAAGTATGAGATGAACCCCAACAACTTGGAAAGGTGGATCTCTCTCACACGTACCAACACAGACTATCCCCCAATTTAACTGATCCCCAAAGGTTTTTGATTAAATAGCGGAATAGAAAATATGATCCAAAAAAAGTGTATGTATATCACACGTACACAACCACACTAGGCCCCAATTACTATTGTTTGTACCCCTAAAAGGCTAGATGAGGAGTAGGGGGAGTATGGAACAGGCAGCACCCTCAAACCTTCAGAAGTATGAGATGAACCCCAACAACTTGGAAAGGTGGATCTCTCTCACACGTACCAACACAGACTATCCCCCAATTTAACTGATCCCCAAAGGTTTTTGATTAAATAGCGGAATAGAAAATATGATCCAAAAAAAGTGTATGTATATCACACGTACACAACCACACTGGGCCCCAATTACTATTGTTTGTACCCCTAAAAGGCTAGATGAGGAGTAGGGGGAGTATGGAACAGGCAGCACCCTCAAACCTTCAGAAGTATGAGATGAACCCCAACAACTTGGAAAGGTGGATCTCTCTCACACGTACCAACACAGACTATCCCCCAATTTAACTGATCCCCAAAGGTTTTTGATTAAATAGCGGAATAGAAAATATGATCCAAAAAAAGTGTATGTATATCACACGTACACAACCACACTAGGCCCCAATTACTATTGTTTGTACCCCTAAAAGGCTAGATGAGGAGTAGGGGGGGTATGGAACAGGCAGCACCCTCAAACCTTCAGAAGTATGAGATGAACCCCAACAACTTGGAAAGGTGGATCTCTCTCACACGTACCAACACAGACTATCCCCCAATTTAACTGATCCCCAAAGGTTTTTGATTAAATAGCGGAATAGAAAATATGATCCAAAAAAAGTGTATGTATATCACACGTACACAACCACACTAGGCCCCAATTACTATTGTTTGTACCCCTAAAAGGCTAGGAGTAGGGGGAGTATGGAACAGGCAGCACCCTCAAACCTTCAGAAGTATGAGATGAACCCCAACAACTTGGAAAGGTGGATCTCTCTCACACGTACCAACACAGACTATCCCCCAATTTAACTGATCCCCAAAGGTTTTTGATTAAATAGCGGAATAGAAAATATGATCCAAAAAAAGTGTATGTATATCACACGTACACAACCACACTAGGCCCCAATTACTATTGTTTGTACCCCTAAAAGGCTAGATGAGGAGTAGGGGGAGTATGGAACAGGCAGCACCCTCAAACCTTCAGAAGTATGAGATGAACCCCAACAACTTGGAAAGGTGGATCTCTCTCACACGTACCAACACAGACTATCCCCCAATTTAACTGATCCCCAAAGGTTTTTGATTAAATAGCGGAATAGAAAATATGATCCAAAAAAAGTGTATGTATATCACACGTACACAACCACACTAGGCCCCAATTACTATTGTTTGTACCCCTAAAAGGCTAGATGAGGAGTAGGGGGGGTATGGAACAGGCAGCACCCTCAAACCTTCAGAAGTATGAGATGAACCCCAACAACTTGGAAAGGTGGATCTCTCTCACACGTACCAACACAGACTATCCCCCAATTTAACTGATCCCCAAAGGTTTTTGATTAAATAGCGGAATAGGAAATATGATCCAAAAAAAGTGTATGTATATCACACGTACACAACCACACTGGGCCCCAATTACTATTGTTTGTACCCCTAAAAGGCTAGATGAGGAGTAGGGGGAGTATGGAACAGGCAGCACCCTCAAACCTTCAGAAGTATGAGATGAACCCCAACAACTTGGAAAGGTGGATCTCTCTCACACGTACCAACACAGACTATCCCCCAATTTAACTGATCCCCAAAGGTTTTTGATTAAATAGCGGAATAGAAAATATGATCCAAAAAAAGTGTATGTATATCACACGTACACAACCACACTAGGCCCCAATTACTATTGTTTGTACCCCTAAAAGGCTAGATGAGGAGTAGGGGGGGTATGGAACAGGCAGCACCCTCAAACCTTCAGAAGTATGAGATGAACCCCAACAACTTGGAAAGGTGGATCTCTCTCACACGTACCAACACAGACTATCCCCCAATTTAACTGATCCCCAAAGGTTTTTGATTAAATAGCGGAATAGAAAATATGATCCAAAAAAAGTGTATGTATATCACACGTACACAACCACACTAGGCCCCAATTACTATTGTTTGTACCCCTAAAAGGCTAGGAGTAGGGGGAGTATGGAACAGGCAGCACCCTCAAACCTTCAGAAGTATGAGATGAACCCCAACAACTTGGAAAGGTGGATCTCTCTCACACGTACCAACACAGACTATCCCCCAATTTAACTGATCCCCAAAGGTTTTTGATTAAATAGCGGAATAGAAAATATGATCCAAAAAAAGTGTATGTATATCACACGTACACAACCACGCTAGGCCCCAATTACTATTGTTTGTACCCCTAAAAGGCTAGATGAGGAGTAGGGGGAGTATGGAACAGGCAGCACCCTCAAATCTTCAGAAGTATGAGATTGTGTTCACTGTACCCCACAAAGATTGAGTTCACTGCACCCCACAATGATTGTGTTCACTGCACCCCACAAAGATTGTGTTCACTGCACCTCACAAAGATTGTGTTCACTGTACCCCCCAAAGATTGTGTTCACTGCACCCCACAAAGATTCTGTTCACTGTACCCCACAAAGATTGTGTTCACTGCACCCTAAAAGGATGTTGTTCACTGCACCCCACAAAGATTGTGTTCACTGCACCCTAAAAGGATGTTGTTCACTGCACCCCAAAAAGATTGTGTTCACTGTACCCCCCCAAAGATTGTGTTCACTGCACCCCACAAAGATTGTGTTCACTGCACCCCAAAAAGATTGTGTTCACTGTACCCCCCAAAGATTGTGTTCACTGCACCCCAAAAAGATTGTGTTCACTGTACCCCCCAAAGATTGTGTTCACTGCACCCCACAAAGATTCTGTTCACTGTACCCCACAAAGATTGTGTTCACTGCACCCCAAAAAGATTGTGTTCACTGTACCCCCCCAAAGATTGTGTTCACTGCACCCCACAAAGATTCTGTTCACTGCACCCCACAAAGGATTTTGTTCACTGCACCCCAAAAAGATTGTGTTCACTGCACCCCAAAAAGGATTTTGATCACTGCACCCCAAAAAGGATGTTGTTCACTGCACCCCAAAAATGATTTTGTTCACTCCACCCCAAAAAGATTGTGTTCACTGCACCCCACAAAGATTGTGTTCACTGCACCCCAAAAAGATTGTGTTCACTGTACCCCCCAAAGATTGTGTTCACTGCACCCCACAAAGATTCTGTTCACTGTACCCCACAAAGATTGTGTTCACTGCACCCCAAAAAGATTGTGTTCACTGCACCCCAAAAAGGATGTTGTTCACTGCACCCCAAAAAGGATGTTGTTCACTCCACCCCAAAAAGATTGTGTTCACTGCACCCCACAAAGATTGTGTTCACTGCACCCCAAAAAGATTGTGTTCACTGCACCCCAAAAATGATTTTGTTCACTGCACCCCAAAAAGGATTTTGTTCACTGCACCCCAAAAAGGATGTTGTTCACTCCACCCCAAAAAGATTGTGTTCACTGCACCCCAAAAAGATTGTGTTCACTGCACCCCACAAAGGATTTTGTTCACTGCACCCCAAAAAGATTGTGTTCACTGCACCCCAAAAAGGATGTTGTTCACTGCACCCCAAAAAGGATTTTGTTCACTGCACCCCAAAAAGATTGTGTTCACTGCACCCCACAAAGGATTTTGTTCACTGCACCCCACAAAGATTGTGTTCACTGCACACCAAAAAGGATTGTGTTCACTGCACCCCAAAAAGATTTTGTTCACTGCACCCCAAAAAGATTGTGTTCACTGCAGCCCAAAAAGATTGTGTTCACTGCAGCCCAAAAAGATTGTGTTCACTGCAGCCCAAAAAGATTGTGTTCACTGCAGCCCAAAAAGATTGTGTTCACTGCAGCTCACACACAGAAAAATGGATGTGGATCACTGACACCTGCCTATCTCCAATCCCACACCACACAGCAATATCGATTGTAGTTTGTAGAACACAGTTTCCCTAAAATTCAGCAGACTCTGTCCCTAACAGGATTGAGAAGAGATCGTAGATCAGGATTGAGTGCAGATTCACCCCACCCCCCACACAGCAATATCGATTGTAGTTTGTAGAAGACACTGACCCTATAATTCAGCAGACTCTATCCCTAAAATGCCTACAACTTGCCCTGCCTAAACACTCCGACCTGTCCCTCAATTCTATCCGGACACAAATGGTTTTTTCCTGCCTATCTTTCCCTAATCAGCAGCCAGCACATTGATGTGTGCTCTGTCCCTTAGCTAAGCAGCAGAATGACGCTGCTGCGGCGGCTGCCTCGAACTTATAAAGACTTGGTCACATGCTTCAGACGGCCAATCACAGCTACTAAGACATTTGCAGGCATGGCTGGGATGGCTTAAGGCACACCAGTTAAACGATTGTTGATTGGCTGTTGAAAGCCCGCCATGAAAAGAGCGCCAAAGCATGCAAAACCCGGAAATAAAACGACCGAACACGGATTTTTACCCGAACATACAGTAAAGTGTCCGTGTCCGTGTTCGGGTAAAAAAAATCCAATTATTCGGTACGAACACGAATAATACAGTCCGTGTTCGCTCAACACTAGTCTTTGACAATTTAGCAGAAGATGGAGAGTCAGGCAACTATCACTGGAGTCAAGCCGTGGTAACCATATTTTATACATCATGTTAGGGCACGCTGTGCTTTTGTATATGATTTTGTATTTAAGCAGTACCATATTCACTTGATGAAAGACTTGCTGAAGGGTTGGAGGATTGATGTAGAATGGCCTTCCTACATGAATGAACAAGCGGTATAAAGTCATTAACCACTTTGCCACTGCTCACTAGAGCTCTACTGCGGCAAAGTGGTTCGTTATCCTCTGGCGACGTAGACCCGACGCCAGACACTCCCCCTTCTTGGCGGCTCGCTCCCGCTGTATTCAGTCACAGCGGGAGTCGGGTCAGGGGAGGAGCGGCGGCGATTTTTTTAACCAAAAATATGTAGCAGAAAACAAATTGGCCTAAAATGTTAAAAAATTTTGATTTTTACATTTTTTTTGGGGGGGGGGGGGAATTTCATATAAAAAACATGTGAAAAATATTGTTATTTTTTCAAAATTGTCGCTCTTTTTTTGTTTATAGCGCAAAAAGTAAAGATCGCACAGGTGATCAAATACCACCAAAAGAAAGCTCTGTTTGTGGGGAAAAAAAGGACGTACATTTCGTTTGGGTACGGTGTTGCATGACCGCGCAATTGTCAGTTAAAGTCGCACAGTGCCGAACCGCAAAAAGTGGCCCAGACGTAAGACAGCAAAATCCTCCGGTGGTAAAGTGGTTAAGGACACCTAAAAGACAAACATTTGGGGTTCTTGTAGCATGGAAATTCAGGTGGGTATCAGCACAGATAGTGGACTGCCCTAGAAGGTATCAATACAGGAACAAGTCCAGAACTGACTGTATTAGTCAGGAGGATAGAAGTCCATGGATTTGTTTTGGAAGTCCTTCGTGGGGCATAAGATGCTGGAATTGTGCTATGCAACTCAGGTAGAAGCAAAAGGTTATGACCACAGCTCAGCTTCTACCAGCTGGAATCCATTTATTTTTAAAGTTCCTTTTAGTAGAGCATTTCTGGTTGATGCTGGGTCTTGTCAGCCTATCTAAAGGATATATACAATTGTGCAATGTCTGCATAAAAAACATCATAATCAAGGTAACATTAAATTGCAACCACCAAAGGCCCTACTGAACCTTGCATGACAACACAGATATGTGATATTAAGCATGAACATAGTCATTTTTTTTTTGTTCTGTCAAACATCATTGAGCTCATGAGCTTGTAAAGACGTTGGCCTGTTTTAGCCATATTACATTCTTGATAGGGATCCTACTGAAGATACATGCCTTCAGAAAGCTTCCATTAGTTTCAGCTCAGCTTGGCAACAGATTCAAGAAGGGATAACTTGGATGAATGTCCAAGGTGTTGGTTAAAATGTAACTAGCTTGTGTTTTCTGCAGACACAAGTACCATTACCGGCTTGGAAGTCAGCACTGAATTTCACATTATTTTTGTATGGATCATTAGAAAGTCATAAGGGAAATATGAAAACATCAAGATGAAGTTTACATGAGCTATTGAGATGTTCGGGACTACTAAGGGATTGTAATACTATGATCATAATCTGATGATTCAGATAAAATATTTGCACCAGGTTTCTGCAAGGAAACTTACCAAAGAATGTACTGTAACAAAAATCACAGTGACATACACTGCAGTTACAAATGCTAAGGTCCACAGTCATGGAAGATATGTTATCTTTACATGAGGTAGTTTTGACACAGGAGGGCACAAAACACATACATAGTTGTGTGTATGTAGGAATATAATTGTGAATTAATGATATTTTTATTTAAGGGCACTTTCACCCCCTTCCTGCCCAGGCCAATTTTCAGCTTTTTGAATTTTGAATGACAATTGCGCGGTCATGCAACACTGTACCTGAACCAAATTGATGTCATTTTTTTCCCACAAATAGATCTTTCTTTTGGTGGTATTTGATCACCGCAAGGTTTTTTCTTTTTTGCTAAACAAATAAAAAAAGACCGAAAAGTTTGGAAAAAAAGTTTTTTGGTTTAAGTTATACAAATTTGTAAATAGATACGTTTTTTCCTGCACTGATGAGGCTGCACTGACAGGCACTAATGAGGAGGCATTGATGGGGTGGCACTGATGGGGTGGCACTAATATGCGGCACTGATAGGCAGCACTGATAGACAGGACTGATGGGCACTGGTATGTGGCACTGATAGGTACCACTGATATGCAGCATTGGTGGTCACTGATAGGTGGCACTGCTGGGCACTGATAGGCAGCATTGATGGGCACTGATAGGTGGCACTGATAGGCGGCACTGATAGGCATCACTGGTGGGCAATAATGGGCACTGGTGGGTGGCACTGATAGAGGGCAATGATGGGCACTGGTGGGCAGCACTGATGGGAAGGGCACTGGTGGGCAGCACTATTGGTTAGGGCACTGGCGGGCTCCCTGAGCCCTGATTGCCATCCCTGGTGGCCATGGTGGGCATCCCTGGGGTCATGGGTGGGCATCCCTGGGGTCATGGGTGGGCATCCCTGGTGGTTCTAGTGGCAACCCCCCCCCCGAGGGTCTGCACTGGTAATCAATGATCTGATTACCAGTGCAGATCCCCCCCCCCTTTCAGGAGAGCCGCAGATCGGCTCTCCTCTACTCGTGCCTGTCGGGCACAAACTAAGGAAAGCCGATCAACGGCTCTTACTGTGTACTATGTGACCAGCTGTGATTGGTCACAGCTGGTCACATGGTAAAGAGCTTACGTCAGTAGGCTCTTTACCGAGATCAGAGATGCTGTGTGTCAGAGTGAAGGGGGCGCGCAGAGTGCATTATCTTGCCGCTGTCATATGCCGTCCGGTTTGGATAATGCAACCACTTTCCCACCGTCAATCGCCTATAGGGCAGGCAGGAAGTGGTTAATATTAGCGATGTAAGTAACATGAAACTTCAAAAATAATAAGTCTTATGTACTGGTATTACTTGTATGTTTTACTATGTTAATATATACATGTCCAGCCTTTCTATGCAGGGCAACTGCAGGAAACAAGTACAATCATTCAGTGAATATTAAGGAAAACAATTGAACTGTGCAGACACATTATTCTTTTTTAAAGTTTACCTAATTTTCTGAGGCCTCAAACCTCTCAGTGGGACTGCAATGACTCCAAGGAATACCAGATAGATGCAAGCTTGACTGCATTTTCTTTATTTTTCTTTGGGAATACACTGGGGCCTAGTGTGTTTGACTATCAGGGTTATCTGCACAAATATATGAAGAATTTATAGGTTTTACAATACATTTATTTAGACTGCATTTAAGATGTGTTTGAGATGAACTTGAAAATATTATACATTTGAAAACCTAATCTGTCAAAGTTCTCACTGACAATTCCCTATGAAAGGAGTGGTGAATGTAAGAATACCAGATGCATTTCATGTGAACTACATGTATTGTATTTACCGTGCAATTCAGATATTTTCCAATAACGGCAACTAAATTAAAGGTGAACGCTAGGTTTTACCTGTATTGCATTGTTACATTGGTCTACCTTGGCCAAATGTTAGTATGCATATCACATACATCAGGGACAGCTGTTGAAGCTTGAAATCACTGTAGTAGTCAATGACGTGAACTTCTGAGTCCTTCAAGGTTGGCTTTCCCTCAGGGCCACAGAGGTTCGCTGCCTTGGCGCTGCTGCCATTTATAGAAATACCTTGTATTATTGTAAATGAATACTAGCATTTTCTGATTGGACAAGGTGGCTGTGATGTTACTGCCCCTCCTCTCCACCTCGTCCAATCAGAGAACATTTTTTGTGAATGCATTTTACTAACCCACTTATTTTTGGGCTACAAAACAGACGCTTACAAAAGCATGGAAAACCTCAGCTCCTAGCATAGGAGAAGTGAATAGCCAGATACACAGTACTCAAATAAATGAAAAGCTTACCGCAATATTAAATGACCACATTACAAATGTATGTGCATTTGGCAGCCTTGGCTGGATCACTTTCCATCTACGCAACTGCCTGTATGCTTTTTGTAATTTTAACCTAACTCAACGTATCAGTATATCTACAAAGAGCCTCGGGGGGTAGAAACAATTCCCCCCGCTCCCCCCACTTCCTTTGTTTCCTCTTTTTCCCCTCTCATTTCCTCTTTCCTTCCTACTTAATTTCATGGTTTTCTCCGCCTGGGGACCCTTTTCATGCCTGCAAGACTAGGCAGTCCCATAACTGGTCCAATGGCCAACTACACTAGTATACATACTATATATTTTAATCTGTTCATTAGAATTTCCTGATAGAATCACTTTGGAGAGGAGTGTACACCGCAATTTCTAGTACCGCTCTGCTTTCTAATTACTTATTGCAGTAATATGCAGACTGGAAAAGGAAATCGACATTCATGGTTACTGCTTAATGTTCAATATTTTATCGCCTTGTTAGCGGAGAGAATCTTCCTCTGAATCTATTTCTATTGTTCTTTCTTTGGCAGTTAATGTGCCTTCCGGTTGTTCTTCTTATCACTGTTATTGCATAACATTTTATGGTCTGTAAGCAACTATTTCTCTTTTTAATAAAATCTAAGTGAAAGAAAAAAACACAATTGATTCTATGAATGGCAGCTGTGCCGAGGGAATGCCAATCCCACAGAACATGAGCAGGACCCGGAAGATTGCAACTAACATTGTATTAGTGACAACTACTACAGTATTTTCAGCTTCTCCAGCAGCCCATTAGGTATGAGCAGGGCCGGCGTTAGGGGGGGGCAAACTGGGCAATTGCCCAGGGCCCCGAATGTCCAGGGGCCCCGGGCCCCGTGTCACTGTCAGAGTCCCGGTGGGCCGCGGCGCTCAGATTCACAGACGTTCCGTTAGTGCGGGCGGCCGCCGGCCGGTGTGTACTTGCCAGCTACACCGGCTCCACGGCCAATCAGCCTTCTGCTCAGGGGGGGTGTGACCGTGTGAGTCACACCCCCCTGAGCAGAAGGCTGATTGGCCGCGGAGCCGGTCCGGAAGTCACGTAGTCAGCGTGTGTGTTCCTTCCCGCGGCCGCCGATGATCAGTGAAGCTGCTGCAGATGGGAGCTCCTTCAGCCCGACTTCGGGCTGCTCGCGGGGGGCGGCGGCGGGGAGAGGGAAGGTAAGAGACTGCCTGCAGTGCAGTATGTGCAGCCCCGGCCGTGTGTGCTGAATAGGAGGGGGTGGGGCGGCTCGGCTGCATATAGAGGATTTGATGTTTCCTTATGCCGCTGGATGGAGGGATGGATTCTTCTCCTCCCTTCTGCAGGCATTCTGCGGCTGCAGGAGAAATATGGAAATATCAATTTCTCTATATGCAGCTGAGCTGTCCCATCCCCCTCCTATTCAAATTCTTTTACTGTCCCCCCAGTGATCTTAGCCCCCCCCATGTTCTTAGCCCCCCCCCATGTTCTTAGCCCCCCCCCCATGTTCTTAGCCCCCCCCATGTTCTTAGCCCCCCCAGTACTCTTTAGCCCCCCGCCCTGTGCTCCTTAGCGCCCCCCCCCCGTGCTCTTCAAGTCCCCACAGTGCTTTTCATCTCCCCCTATGCTCTCTGGCTCCCCCAGTGCTCTCCACCCCCCTGTGCTCCCTGGCTCCCCCCTAAGTGATTTCCAGTGCTCTCCAGTCCCCCCCCCATGCTCTCCATCCCCCTGGTTTTCCCTGCCCGCCACCCCCCCTCCCCAGTGCTATCCCCACCCTGCACCTTCCAACCCTTCTGCAATGCTTTCCAAACTCCCCCCCCCCCCTTAATTCTCTCCAGTCCCCCCCCCCCTGCCCTTCAGCTCCTCCAGTGCTATCTGCTTTCCCTGTGCTCTCCGGCCCCCCTAGTGTCCTTCTATCTTCTATCATGTCTGCAGTCTCTGACCTTCTCTTGTATCACATCCGCAGTCTCTGGACCATCTCCTGTACTACGTCTGCAGTCTCTGACCAGCTCTTGTATCACGTCTGCAGTCTGACCAGCTCTTGTATCACGTCTGAAGTCTCTGACCAGCTCTTGAATCATGTCTGCAGTCTCTGACCATCTCTTGTATCGTCTCTGACCATCTCTTGTATCACGTCTGCACTCTCTGACCATCTACTGTATCACATCTGCAGTCTCTGACCATCTCTTGTATCGTCTCTGACCATATCTTGTATCACGTCTGCACTCTCTGACCATCTACTGTATCACGCCTGCACTCTCTGACCATCTACTGTATCATGTCTGTAGTCTCTGACCATCTCTTGTATCATGTCTTTAGTCTCTGACCATCTCTTGTATCATGTCCTCAGTCTCTGACCATCTCCTGTATCATGTCCTCAGTCTCTGACCATCTCCTGTATCATGTCCTCAGTCTCTGACCATCTCCTGTATCATGTCCTCAGTCTCTGACCATCTCCTGTATCATGTCCTCAGTCTCTGACCATCTCCTGTATCATGTCCTCAGTCTCTGACCATCTCCTGTATCATGTCCTCAGTCTCTGACCATCTCCTGTATCATGTCCTCAGTCTCTGACCATCTCCTGTATCATGTCCTCAGTCTCTGACCATCTCCTGTATCATGTCTTCAGTCTCTGACCATCTCCTGTATCATGTCTTCAGTCTCTGACCATCTCCTGTATCATGTCTTCAGTCTCTAACCATCTCCTGTATCATGTCTTCAGTCTCTGACCATCTCCTGTATCATGTCTTCAGTCTCTGACCATCTCCTGTATCATGTCTTCAGTCTCTGACCATCTCCTGTATCATGTCTTCAGTCTCTGACCATCTCCTGTATCATGTCCTCAGTCTCTGACCATCTCCTGTATCATGTCTTCAGTCTCTGACCATCTCCTGTATCATGTCTGTAGTCTCTGACCATCTCCTGTATCATGTCTGTAGTCTCTGACCATCTCTTGTATCATGTCCTCAGTCTCTGACCATCTCCTGTATCATGTCTTCAGTCTCTGACCATCTCCTGTATCATGTCTTCAGTCTCTGACCATCTCCTGTATCATGTCTTCAGTCTCTGACCATCTCCTGTATCATGTCTTCAGTCTCTGACCATCTCCTGTATCATGTCTTCAGTCTCTGACCATCTCCTGTATCATGTCTTCAGTCTCTGACCATCTCCTGTATCATGTCTTCAGTCTCTGACCATCTCCTGTATCATGTCTTCAGTCTCTGACCATCTCCTGTATCATGTCTGCAGTCTCTGACCATCTCCTGTATCATGTTTGCAGTCTCTGACCATCTCCTGTATCATGTCTGCAGTCTCTGACCATCTCCTGTATCATGTCTGCAGTCTCTGACCATCTCCTGTATCATGTCTTCAGTCTCTGACCATCTCCTGTATCATGTCTTCAGTCTCTGACCATCTCCTGTATCATGTCTTCAGTCTCTGACCATCTCCTGTATCATGTTTGCAGTCTCTGACCATCTCCTGTACTATGTCCAGCGGGAACACTCTGCAGCCACACCTCACAGCACACCCAAGGTAAGTGGAGGACTGGAGAGAGGAGTGACTTCTACTTAGGGATTTATTTTGCAGATAGGCTGGGCTGGCACTGGCAGCAACAATTTTATTCAAAGAAATCAGGATTTCTTCTGCAAATATACTGGCACTGGCAGCAACAATTTAATTCAAATCAGGATTTCTTTTGCAAATAGGCTGGCCTGGCACTGGCAGCCAGGCATAGTACTAGTCTAGTACAATGCCTGCCAGTGCCTTGTCTGATCTGATGATGTCACTGCCAGGCTATTTGCAGAAGAAATCCTTATTTTTCCTCATTTTTTGATCATGTGTCATGATGACATTGGTTTTGGTAATTGTCTGACTCTGATGCCAGCCTATTTGCAGAAGAAATCCTCATTTGAATAAAATATTTGCTGCCAGTGCCAGCCTACCAGGGGCTGATCTGAGGTGTAAAGGTGCAGGAATTGGGGCTGATCTGAGGTGTAAAGGTGCAGGAATTGGGGTGGTCTGAGGTGTGAAGGTGCAGGAATTGGGGCTGATCTGAGGTGTGAAGGTGCAGGAATTGGGGTGGTCTGAGGTGTGAAGGTGCAGGAATTGGGGTGGCCTGAGGTGTGAAGGTGCAGAAATTGGGGTGGCCTGAGGTGTGAAGGTGCAGGAATTGGGGTGGCCTGAGGTGTGAAGGTGCAGGAATTGGGGCTGATCTGAGGTGTAAAGGTGCAGGAATTGGGGTGGTCTGAGGTGTGAAGGTGCAGGAATTGGGGCTGATCTGAGGTGTGAAGGTGCAGGAATTGGGGTGGTCTGAGGTGTGAAGGTGCAGGAATTGGGGTGGCCTGAGGTGTGAAGGTGCAGAAATTGGGGTGGCCTGAGGTGTGAAGGTGCAGGAATTGGGGCGGCCTGAGGTGTGAAGGTGCAGGAATTGGGGCGGTCTGAGGTGTGAAGGTGCAGAAATTGGGGCGGTCTTAGGTGTGAAGGTGCAGGAATTGGGGTGGCCTGAGGTGTGAAGGTGCAGGAATTGGGGTGGCCTGAGGTGTGAAGGTGCAGAAATTGGGGTGGCCTGAGGTGTGAAGGTGCAGGAATTGGGGTGGCCTGAGGTGTGAAGGTGCAGGAATTGGGGTGGTCTGAGGTGTGAAGGTGCAGAAATTGGGGTGGTCTGAGGTGTGAAGGTGCAGGAATTGGGGTGATCTGATTTGTGAAGGTGCAAAGCTCACTTGATTTCTTATTTATTCTATTTAATGTTATTTAATTAAAGCATATTTTCATGTAGTTGTATGTTTTATTTGGCTAAATTTATTAAATGCGCCTATATTTTTGGTAGAATATAAAAAAATTTGGGGCCCCACTTTTAGGTTTGCCCAGGGCCACACTTTGTCTAAAACCGGCCCTGGGTATGAGATGTGCCAAGCTTGACCAATATAGATATGGTGGATAAAACAAATCAGGAGAGACTTAAAGAACTTAATGTGTACAGTCTTTATGGAAACCTTTAAATACATCAAGGGAGTGAATCAGGTTGAGAAGGGAAGCATTTTCAATATGAAGCCAAGATCAGGAACATGGGGACATGACCTCATACTAGCAAAAGGAAAGTTCATAACTAATCTTAGAAAGTATTATTTTACTCAAAGAGTAATTGATTCTTGGAATAGACTTCCAGCAGTAGTAGTGAGTCAGTCAACAGAAAGTGGATTCAAACATGCTTGGGACAAACATAAAATGTTAAATAAATTGTATATATAGAAATTAGTATATAATGCAGTAGGCTCAATAGACCACTTCATTTGTTTCCGTTTTCTAATTCCTGGAGTTCATCTTTATAAATGCTGTGGAACACGCTTGAAAGCTGAGCATGAAACCAAAAAAAAAACAAATTCGTCCTGTCTTGCAAAATCCTATTGATATGACAAAGTGAAATGTTCCTTTGCCAATGCAGCACAAAGTAAAAGGGTCTAATCAAGAAGATCCTAGCGCAGTCATATAGGAGAGTGGGAAAAAATTGCATTCTCACCTATTTTTAGTAGTTTTGGATAATTTAATTTGCTGCTGGGAATGGGGAAGCTAAGGATTTTTTAAAACTTTGTTAAGTATGGGCAGTTTTGGGACTTTAGATGAGACACCAGCTGGGTAAGGCTGTGCGTCTCCATCCCTGAGATGAAAATTAAAGAAAAAAAAGGATGGGACTTTGAATGAGGTGCGTGAGAACAACCGGCACTAAGAAAACCATACTTACCGACCAGTCTGCTAACAAACCGAATCAACCTGTCTAACAATGTTGGTTAAAAACAGGGGTTTAGTTAACACACATTAGCAAAGGCATGTGGAAGCTGCAAGGCCCCTTCACGGCACCCTGTGTAACTTGCAGTCCTAACACTACCAATTTATAAGTTTCTCCACAGTGGGAGCACATGCTAGCTAACGGATAGATGTGGGACAGGTGGGTATGGAGGTAGCCCGGGCCTCCACCAACCTGCCCCCATCTATGACTGGCCTTCAAAGTGTATAACAAGATCACAAGTAAATAACAATCCAATGGCTAAATGATAGCCACAGGGTTGAAACTAAAAATGACCGGCTGAGGAGCACACACCTCCATCCCTGATAGTATGTTAAGTATGGGCAGTTTTGGGACTTTAGATGAGACACCAGCTGGGTAAGGCTGTGCGTCTCCATCCCTGAAATGAAAATTAAAGAAAAAAAAGGTTTGGACTTTGAATGAGGTGTGTGAGAACAACCGGCCCTAAGAACTCCATACTCACCGACCAGTCTGCTAACAAACCGAATCAACCTGTCTAACAATGTTGGTTAAAAACAGGGGTTTAGTTAACACACATTAGCAAAGGCATGTGGAAGCTGAAAGGCCCCTTCACGGCACCCTGTGTAACTTGCAGTCCTAACACTACCAATTTATAAGTTTCTCCACAGTGGGAGCACATGCTAGCTAACGGATAGATGTGGGACAGGTGGGTATGGAGGTAGCCCGGGCCTCCACCAACCTGCCCCCATCTATGACTGGCCTTCAAAGTGTATAACAAGATCACAAGTAAATAACAATCCAATGGCTAAATGATAGCCACAGGGTTGAAACTAAAAATGACCGGCTGAGGAGCACACACCTCCATCCCTGATAGTATGTTAAGTATGGGCAGTTTTGGAACTTTAGATGAGACACCAGCTGGGTAAGGCTGTGCGTCTCCATCCCTGAGATGAAAATTAAAGAAAAAAAAGGTTTGGACTTTGAATGAGGTGTGTGAGAACAACCGGCCCTAAGAAAACCATACTCACCGACCAGTCTGCTAACAAATCGAATCAACCTGTCTAACAATGTTGGTTAAAAACAGGGGTTTAGTTAACACACATTTGCAAACGCATAGTGTAAGCTACAAGGCCCATCCAGGATTTTTTAAAACTTTTGCTGCAAGAGTTAAGCAAAGATTCACTTTAAGGTTCCAAATTGTGTTCATAATTCATGACAGAAGTTCATATTCAAAACTTAATGCTGCACAAAGATGCTATACAGATCACAATGGACCAACTTCCAGTGGATATGGACTCAAAATGTGAAAATTTGGTAATTTTTAGGGATCATCTAGAAAGGTTATTTGTGACTAACTTGTACCATGAAAAATGTACCCTGGCATGTGACTTTGCCCTGAGTCTAAATGCTGTAAATCTGCAGTGTGAGATCATCCAAGGTGCTGATGCCTATGTCTGCTAGTCTATCTGGAGTGATGTCACTACTGTGCTCTTCACTGTTCTTGCTGGGGAGGAAGCTGCATCTAAGCACATGAAGTGCAAGGACCTCCCTGCCTCTGCTTCATTCATTATGTGGAGTGGACTTTCTTCCTCCTCTAATGCTTTTTTAATATTTCTACAGCAATCATCAGATCATCATCCATCAGGCTGGCAGATATGACATAAGGAAAGAAACCCTGCCTCTTCCAAGATGGTTGCCTCCACACAGAGACTCAGTGCAGAACAAGTCAGGAATGTAGGAAAAGATCATCTGCAAGGAGCTTATAAGCAACACTGGTGACCAGTATTTTGCCCTTTGTTTGTCTTTTATGGGCACAGCTTCCAGAGTTTTCGATCTTTAGGCTGGGTGCACACTGGTGCAAACACAGACATTGCATGTGCTTCGCACCACTTGTGCAGATCACATGCGATGTCTGTGCAATGCAAATTCAGCAGTTTCTCGCATCGTACCGGTGTGAACCCAGCCTTAGGCTGGGTTCATATTGGTGTGATGCGGGAAACACTGCAAATCCTGTGTGGGTTCCTGCATCGCACCTGAATTGAAGACGGTTCACACTGACATTAGGAACTGCTGCGGGTGTCAATGTAAATTTAATGACACCCCCCGGATTGGATCACAGTGCGAACTGTGAAAAGGTTTAGGAACACCCATGCAATCCGATTCCAGTCTGCACCGCTTTGTCCCAAATGTGATGTAAATTTGGCCCTACAAACTGTATGGCCGAATTTGCATCGCACAGACAGCAATGTGGTGCGAATCGCATGTTCGCACCACTGTAAACCCAGCCTAAATGTGTCTACAGATATTTACAACTATACAAGCTGTTATCACAAAAGAGGAGACAGAAAGGAACAATGAAATGAATTTAATCTTACTACGTTCTGATAATTTATTGAGTAAAATACATGACAAAATACAAGTAATACTTTTAGATAACAATAGCAATAAATTAAATAACAGATAAATTATAGCACAATTAAATACATGATAAAATGTTTTTTATGGATATATATTGATATACAATAAAGCTGAGCAAGATAATTAAGATGCAATAAACAAGTAACTACACACAAAACATAATCGATAAAAAAGCCTCTTGTAATCCTATGCACAGCAGGCTTCAGACTGCGAGACAGAGAGTAAGCTTCTTGTGCCAAACAGACTCTACTGCTGTGTATAGTATTATCACACTAATCCTCTGAACATGAAGGGAGAAGAGAGAGATAACTTCAGTGTGCTTTTGCTTCTTTGATGTCCAGTCAGCGAACTGGAGTGCCTTGGGCTTGACTGTATTGCTTAACCACAGTGTAGTTCACAGAAAAGAACCAGGACCTGGCTATCTGGCAGGGGTGCCTGGATCCCAACACTGGCTGAACAGAATTATAAATCCTTTTACAAGTAAAACCATTCACATGTATGTATATTAGAAAAATATTTTTCTCAATAATATAGTAATGGGCACACTGCCCCACAACTATCCTTTGTATTATCCAAAAGTGTTAAAACAGAAAACTGGAAAAAACCTTTAAAAACCAACTCTAATCCATCTAAATTACATCCATAACTTTAAAAACTCATCCATGTCTGGCAATTGATCCACTTTTTTATAGTACTGTATACTGTAAAGGCTCGTATACACAAAAAGAAAAATCGGAAGTAAAATTTTGTCCGACGAACGATCTGCCGATTTTCGGATTGTTAGTATAGTGCTTTTGACAGCCAATTATGAACTTTCGGATGACAAAAACTGAAAGTGGCGGCTATAAAAGTTCTATCGTAAGTGAACACAATGTCTGATTGTTTTTTTTAATCAGCACAGTTTTCATCCGAAATAAATCGTAAGCACAAGACTACGCATGCTCGGAAATGAAAGAATACATACAAAACAATTCAACACATGACATCACTTCTGAAGTTGAATTCTGCCGTATGAGAATTTTCGTATGAAAGTAACCTCTTCACTTTCCATATGAGACTAGCATGCAGTAAAAAACGGACGAAAATGAGTCCGATAATCTGATCGTGTGTACGAGGATTAAGTCTGGAGCCCTAAAAAGACCATTATCCTGTAAAACTGGAACAGAGGGTGGGGCACATCTTATAGATAACAATCTATAAACTTTTGAAAAGATCTTTCTACTGACAGTATTACAATTAGCAAGCAGATTCCCATAAGAGGAATGACACCTCCTATAGGAGCCTCCCTAATAATACCACATTGTGATTAGGGTAACAAAGCCCTTTTGTGGATTCTTCCCGGCAGACAAAAGTTTCATAAACAGTATATATTTATCTACATACAACACGCTTAAACTGCATGTCTGCTTGAAACAAGTGGTCTCACATAGAAGCCAGCACTGGAACACCACTGGTAAAAAAATAAACAGTTTTTTTTTTTATGGTAATATTGTTATTTTACTCGCTTTAGGGCCCAATCACACTAGGAACTGCATGTGAAATGCACAGGATCCTGCTGTGTGTTCTGTGCGATTCACATGCAGTTCCTTGTAATGTGATTTCAGCCTATTCATTTTGAATGAGGTGAAATCACACGGCAAGAAAAGTAGTACTTTTGGAAATGCACTGCCACCGGATCACGTGATCACACATCTGTAACAGGCAAACCAGTGCAGGCAAATGCACTGCATTTGTAATCTGCATTTGTGGCGTCAAAAACTTTGCCCTGACACCCGCTGCAGTTCGCAAGGGCTGTGCTATTTTAATGCAGATTGGTATTCTCCTGTGAACGGGCCCTTACAGTACTTGTATAATATATTAGCAAAATATAAAATAATCTCTGAGATTTGTAAAATTACAAGTAAATATGAGGTAAAAATGATGGCTTTATAAATTAAAGTAGGCATAACAAAAATAACATTCTCTCTACCCTGACCATCTTGGTTTCTTACAAACCTTAGCTGTAAAAGAAGTGCTCCAACATTTACCTTTGAAACAGAAAGCAGTACTGAAGGCACACTACTTAGGAGAGGTGATCTGATGAGGGTCCATCAGTGCTGCAAGCACCCTACTTAGCAAAGGTCATGTGACCAGCATCTGGAGTGCTGCAAACACCCTACTTAGCAAAGGTCATGTGACCCGCGTCAGGAGTGCTGCATGCACCCTACTTAACAAAGGTCATGTGACCCGCGTCAGAAGTGCTGCAAGCACCCTACTTAGCAGAGGTCATGTGACCAGCGTCAGAAGTGCTGCAAGCACCCTATTTAGCAAAGGTCATGTGACCAGCGTCAGAAGTGCTACAGGCACCCTACTTAGCAAAGGTCATGCGACCAGCGTCAGAAGTGCTGAAAGCCCCCTACTTAGCAAAGGTCATGTGACCAGCATCAGAAGTGCTGAAAGCACCCTACTTAGCAAAGGTCATGTGACCAGCGTTAGAAGTGCTTTCAGCTCCCAACTCAGCAAAGGTCATATGGCCAGTGTCATCAGTGCTGCAAGCACCCTACTTAGCAGAGGTCATATGACCAGTGTCAGAAGTGCTGCAAGCACCCTACTTAGCAGAGGTCATGTGACCAGCGTTAGAAGTGCTGTCAGCTCCCAACTTAGCAAAGGTCATATGGCCAGTGTCATCAGTGCTGCAAGCACCCTACTTAGCAGAGGTCATATGACCAGTGTCAGAAGTGCTGCAAGCACCCTACTTAGCAGAGGTCATGTGACCAGCATCAGAAGTGCTGCAAGCTCCCAACTTAGCAAAGGTCATATGGCCAGTGTCATCAGTGCGGCAGGCACCCTACTTAGCAGAGGTCATGTGACCAGTGTCACAAATGCTGCAAGCTCCCAACTGGGTAAAGGCAGAAAGGTCATGTGACCAGGGGTAGGAGGTTGCTTTTGGTTATGTCTGCTTTAAATAATTAAATAAAAATAAAAAATAAATTAAGAAAGTAAATATAAAATATCAGACACTACAGTAGCTAACACTGAGTAAAATGCTTACACCATTAAAGTGGAGGAATGTAAACATTTGGAAGCATAATCAATTGACAGAAAAAAATATCTGGAATAAAACAAATTTATAAAAAATAGTTCATATAGGCAGCTTTCCATTTCTTAGATGAGGTGTCGGCATTCGCTTATTTTGTAAGTGTTTCTTTCTCTATTTTAACTTGGTGATCATGCCAGTGACACAATACCTGTCCTAGGGGACACCACTCACTGACTGCACTCTATGTTTTGAAGAGCAGTGTTGTCACCCTAGGCTGCTCTCTTGGTTTGAACTACAATCACCTCCCTCTCTCATCACCTCAATTACATAGACAGGAGGTGTCCTGTAGTTCACAGAGGATAGCTGAGAAGGCTGATAGGATTGTTTGATATTTTAGTTCAGTGCACAGGAAGTTACAAGGAGACAAGATTTCTGTGCAGAAAATGTACACTGCATCTAAGGACTGGTAAGCTGCAATGCATTACAATTTTATTCTTAAATATTGGCTATGAATAATTATTTATAAAGCATATCAGGCATATAAACAATGGCAGTAGCAATTTTAAGAACTGGACCAGAATGTGAATTCTTTCTTTGTGCTAAGCATTAAAATTCAAAAGTGATCCTCGCAACAACTGACCCCTGAGCCTTCGGGTATTGACTTGTCAATGCTCACCAACACTTTGGTGACCAGCGGGTAGGGCCGGGACAAGATCCTCTGACACCTAAGGCTAGGCTGCCAAAGAGCACCCAACCAACCTGCTTATTCAGCTTTACAAAAACTAACACATATTTAAAGCAGTAAAAAAAAAAAAGGCTAAGTGAAGGGAAAATGAGTTAACAAACATAAGATGTTAGCTTCAAATGTTAGGGTAAAAACCAATTTGGGCTACCAACAAATTTTATTCTGTGATTTGTGCCTTTTATAAAGGCACTAGAATCGTGTTTCTGGTACAAGCACTTTTGTTTTTTTTTTCTTAAATCTGGACCTACAAAAAAGTTTACATACAAATGATTTTTAAAAAAATGTGCAAAAAAACACAAGAGAATTAATAAAAATGTAATTAGGGTTCACTGAGGTTTAACAAGGAGTTAAAATGTTGTTTAAAAGTTTTTTATTCATACATAATTGTAGCTCTTATTCATGAATAAGCAAGCTCTGAGCTGTCACACTTGAAGATTACACAGAGAAAATGCAGCTCCATGATAGCTGGTCACTGTGACACAGAGCTCCGGATACAGAGCAGGCAGGTGTCACACTGACCTCCGTGGATGTGAATGTCACGATTTCCATGTGTAATCTGCAGGACTGGGCTATCGGTTTGACAGCTCTGTCTTTCCCAATGCAGGGCAATGCAGAGGCAGGAGAGACTTCTACTTCCGCTGTGATCCCCACAGCATGGCGCCTAAAGGGGGTGCCCCTCCTGCCTAAGCTCAGCCAGGTACATCTCACAATATGTTAAGTCCTACTACCAAAGGGCCATTGAGCATTAACATAAATGTAATATACAGTATATAACTGTTACAATATGAACTGTATATACTGTTCTGAAAACCCTAAGGGCAAGAAGAGGGTGGGTGAAGTGAAAACCACTTTTGAGCCTGTGGCCTAAGAACCTGATGTATCACTGTGGAATTTTATGAATAACAATCACCAGACTTGGCCAATAAAAATAAAGAACTCAGGACTGTCCATCTTATAAAATTACTAGGCCAAAAAATAGCTATTTGCATTTTCATATTTTAAAACTAACCATATAGCCAGATATGAATGCATTATTGTATACTGCATATCCTTGTTATTTTAAATTGACAGTAATATCAATGGAATTTCAAGTAATGTCTTTAGTACTATATATTTACGTAGCTAGGAGTGCAAAGTAGCAGGTGCAACTATAAAAATACATTTCAGCCAGCTAAATAGTATATGCCATTAAATATATATATATTTATTTTTCTTCAAATATAACTTGCTATTTTGAAGACCTAATATGAAATAAAATCTAAAAACACATATGCCAAAGGGAGTGTATGAGGCTAGTATTGAGTGGTCTGGTGTATGAGGTACAAATTGGCATAGCCTGGTGTAAATGGTGTGTTAAGAGCTGCCTGGTGTAAATGGTGTGTATACTGTACATCTGTATGATGTATGAGGTGTGTATACTATACATCTGATGTATCAGGTGTGTATACTATACATCTGATGTTTGAGGTGTGTATAGAGCTGCCTGGTATAAATGGTGTGTATACTGTACATCTGTATGATGTATGAGGTGTGTATACTATACATCTGATGTATCAGGTGTGTATACTATACATCTGATGTTTGAGGTGTGTATAGAGCTGCCTGGTATAAATGGTGTGTATACTATACATCTGTCTGATGTATGAGGTGTGTATACTATACATCTGATGTATCAGGTGTGTATACTATACATCTGATGTATGAGGTGTGTATAGAGCTGCCTGGTATAAAGGGTGTGTATACTATACATCTGTCTGATGTATGAGGTGTGTATACTATACATCTGGTGTATGCAGTGTGTATAGAGCAGGAGTCAAAAGAAACAAACAAAAGGGCGCTCCGCCCTAGAGCATTATCCTCAATAACAGGCTTTAATAATTTAAAGGTAAATATACTCACAAATAAAGATAGTAAAAAAAGCACATCCAATCCAAACATCTGGAACAAACTGTATCCGTGACCTCTGAAGAAGAGGTTAAGCCTTGAAATGCGTTAGCCATCATATATTGAGGATATTGGTCATGGATACAGTTTGTTCCAGATGTTTGTTTGTGAGTATATTTACCTTTAAATTAATAAAGCCTGTTATTGAGGATAATGCGCTAGGCCAATGCGCCCTTTTGTTCATTTCTTTTGACTCTAGTGCCTTCGGACAACCCCAGTCCTAAAGGGCAGCAAGGCCGTGGCCATTTGGGAAGCCAAGTGAGAGTACCATGGAATAACATCTCCAAACAAGTTGGACAGGGGGCCCTGTCTCTGAGTGCAGGAGAAAGGTGCTACGGCATCACATTTTCGTCTTGGTGTGTATAGAGCTGCCTGGTATAAATGGTGTGTGTACTGTACATCTGTTTGGTGTATGTGGTGTGTATAGAGCTGCCTGGTGTAAATGGTGTGTGTACTGTACATCTGTCTGATGTATGAGGTGTGTGTACTGTACATCTGTCTGATGTATGAGGTGTGTGTACTGTACATCTGTCTGGTGTATGTGGTGTGTATAGAGCTGCCTGGTACAAATGGTGTGTGTACTGTGCATCTGTCTGGTGTATGAGGTGTGTATAGGGACAGCCTGGTGTAAATGGTGTGTATACTATACATCTGTCTGGTGTATGAGGAGTGCATAGAGCTGCCTGGTTTATGAAGTGTGTATAGGGAGGGACAGCCTGGTGTATGAGGTGTGTATAGGGACAGCCTGGTGTATGAGGTGTGTATAGGGACAGCCTGGTGTAAATGGTGTGCATACTGTACATCTGTTTGGTGTGTGAGGTAGGTATAGAGCTGACTGGTGTGTATACTATACATCTGTCTGGTGTATGTGGTGTGTATAGAGCTGGCTGGTGTAAATGGTGTGTATACAGTACATCTGTCTGGTGTATGAGGTGTGTATAGGGACAGCCTGGTGTAAATGGTGTGTATACTATACATCTGTCTGGTGTATGAGGAGTGCATAGAGCTGCCTGGTTTATGAAGTGTGTATAGGGAGGGACAGCCTGGTGTATGAGGTGTGTATAGGGACAGCCTGGTGTATGAGGTGTGTATAGGGACAGCCTGGTGTAAATGGTGTGCATACTGTACATCTGTTTGGTGTGTGAGGTAGGTATAGAGCTGACTGGTGTGTATACTATACATCTGTCTGGTGTATGTGGTGTGTATAGAGCTGGCTGGTGTAAATGGTGTGTATACAGTACATCTGTCTGGTGTATGAGGTGTGTATAGGGACAGCCTGGTGTATGAGGTGTGTATAGGGACAGCCTGGTGTATGAGGTGTGTATAGGGACAGCCTGGTGTATGAAGTGTGTATAGGGACAGCCTGGTGTATGAGGTGTGTATAGGGACAGCCTGGTGTAAATGGTGTCTATTGAACAGCCTGCTGTATGAGGTTTGTATTGAACAGTCTGGGGTATGATATGTGAATAGAGCAGCATGGACAGCTTCACCCTGAGCCACTGAGCTTTACATGCAGTGTGGTGTACCTGCGTTTTTGGTGCAGGTTAGCTGCACTTTGCCATAGACTTCTATTATGTTCCACGGTTTTGGTGCAATTTCTGAAAAACCCACCAAAAACCACAGGACATAATGGAAGTCTATGGCAAAGCACAGCTAACCTGCACCAAAAATGCAGGTACACTGTGCTACACCAACGTTGCGGCCAAATGCAGTGGGGCAGTGTGAAGCTGCCCCATAGGGTTTGAGGTGTAGGTATAGAAGTCTGTATCGGGTAGTCCCATGTATGAGATGCGTATACAGTTGCTGTAAGTCAGATATGAACATGGATTTCAGGCCTCATTCATGTCAGCACCAGGGAAACATTGTTCGATTAAATGACTGTGAAACATCTACATGAGCAACTGTCTGTAAAAGGCCTTGTTACTTGTTATAGTCTCATAAGGAAAACAGTATTTGATTCTGAACATGCGATGACTGTTTGCCTATAAGCTCTACGACTTCTTTAATGCTTTCCTGAGGTCACTATAGAAATTTACCAAGGAACCCGCCATAGCAAAGTCAACAGTGCTCTGTGGAAGCATCCCCCTCAGATCCGTCTGTATGTAACCCGTCAGAAAACTGTGCTCCGGGCAGCTCTGTAGAGGCACACAAAACCAGCCACAAGGGTGATTGAAGCCACGGACACAATGTGGATGGCCACTTTCATGTTCAATGCTGACACCTGCGTGAGTGAGCAAACAAAGACAATGGATTAGACTACAAGTCTTTACATTTTTATAACTCTGTTTTTACGGATGTACAGTATTATCTATGAAGAAAAGTATGCATGCAATGTTTGTGTCACATTATCATATGTAAAGTCAGTCTTCACCAAGGTGACCCTAAGTTTTAAACATACTGTCACCCATCAAAAATGTGCTGAATTTACAAACTCAGTCTGTATTCATCTCCATGTTGACCTTGCCCCTGTAGTTCCCTCAGCTGGAATGTTACACAAGACTGATATGGAAATGGGGTAAGTCAAAGTTCAACAACGTAAACTACAAGCACAGGGCTAACATTTCCGTAATGGAATGTAAGAATAGCAGAAGACACCAGAGTCACCCTTATAAAATCCCCTTTCCATCTTCGTTCTACTGAAAATAATGGATTATTCTAGTTTTAAAATGGCAAACATGCTAAGTAAACACCTGGCAAGAAGTCTACATCCATCTTTGCACATTCTTACCTCATCATTGTAATAATCTGAAGAAAATCTGTGGTAATAAAGCTTTAAGCTGCAGCAAAACAATACTGAAATCAATACTTCCTCCAAAAAAGCAAAACACTGATGAGCCTTTTTTTCATAAGGTACTTGATAATTATTAGCTCTTCATAGCTGCCAAGATATTCCCATGAGCAGACATTGGTTGAATACTGCTCATCAAGTGAGCGCCGAGCCCGCTCAGGGTCTCCTATTCATCAATACTGCAAAGTAGATCTGAATCAGTGCCCTTCAGCAAACGAATAGCTCCATAGGGGCCACAGATTAATAGCAAAGTCTTTTATATGGCAACTACTGTGTATTTTCAGTGTTCAGACATTTAAAATTATTAATATTATTAAGTTAATTTGAAAGTAATTTTTGACATCATAGTTTTAAGCGCTTGTTGTTTGGCTACAGCTGCACAGATGATTTTTAGTAGTTTAGACACACTACTAAGATCACCAGCAATTAACCACTTAAGCCCCGGAAGATTTTACCCCCTTCCTGACCAGGGTTTTTTTTGCGATTTTTTACTGCGTGAATTTAACGGACAATTGCGCGGTCGTGCGACGCTGTACCTAAACAAATTTGACGTCCCTTTTTTCCCACAAACAGAGCTTTCTTTTGGTGGTATTTCATCACCTGTGCAGTTTTTTGATCATGCGCTATAAACAAAAAAAGAGAGTCAATTTTGCAAAAATAACAATATTTTTCACATTTTTTTATATGAAATTCCCCCAAAAAAATGTAAAAATCAAATTTTTTTAACATTTTCGGCCAATTTGTTTTATGCTACATATGTTTGGTAAAAAAAAATCGCAAAAAGCGTATTTTGATTGGTTTGCGCAAAAGTTATCGCGTTTACTAACAAAGGGAAAGATTTTTGTCATTTTTGGTGTTTTTTTTTTTTAACAAGTAATGGCGGCGATCTGCGATATTTTTTGCGGGACTGCGACATTGCGGTGGACAGATCGGACCCTTGACTGACATTTTTGACACTTTTGGGGTTACCAGTGACATTACTGCAGTAATCAGTGCTATACATATGCACTGTTACTGTAAAAATGACACTGGCAGGGAAGGGGTTAACTGTATTGGAGAGGGAGGGGTTAAGTGTGTCCTAGGGGCGTGTTTCTAACTGTGATTGGATATGGCTACTAGTGTAAAAACAGAGATCAACGGTCCTACATAGTAGAACCGTCTGATCTCCATTTTTACACAGGGGAGAATGACAGGCGGCTTGTTTACATTAGCCGCCTGCCTTTCTCCCTTCCTGGCGAACAATCGCGAGTGACCGGCGGACATCGGGTCCACCGGTCACACGCACTGACTTGTTAGGGAACGAGCCGGGGCGGGCGAGCGCCTCAGCGGGTGCGCGCTCGCCCGCTTTTGGCTCACAAGCCAGTGACAGGCTAGTGACGTACCGGTATGTCACTTTGCCTGGCCGGGGCTGACCGCCGCAGTATATGTACTTGCGGCGGTCGGCAAGTGGTTAATCTCTAAGGCTAGGTTCACATCTGTGTGGGTGGTGTCGCTGCAGGGTCCACAACCACCCACACAGAGAAAAGTGTTACCCACGGGTGGGTGCCATTCATTTTAATGGCACGCCGCTTGAACTGGAAATCGCACCTGTACTGGGAACCTCGGTTCCTGTGCAAGCTGCGATCTCAAAAATAGTGCAGGGACTTCTTTCCTGCATCTCACAGAGCACTGCAGCCATTTCAAATGAATGGGCATTTGTGCCCACGCAAACTGCACAGGTGTGAACCTAGCCTAACAGCAGTAACTGATCATTAATAGCATCAAAATATCACCAGTAAAAGCTAATCGATACTTTTCAGGTTCTTTGTTTTTCATCAAGTATACAAAAAGACTCATTACATCTTATCTTTTTGAAATTGAAACATGAAAAGCAAATTGTAAAATGTTACTGAAGGTAACCCAAAGCTGTGGGATGTAAGCCATATAATTTTGTACTGAAACAATGTAAAAAAACATAGATGGTCAAAGGTCAGTTTAACATGAGAGAAAGAACAAAATAAACCTGAACAATATAATGGGGTGGGCAACTACATGGCAGATGAGGTTTAATGTTGAAAAATGTAAAGTAATGCACTTGGGCATCAGAAACACAAAAGCAAGCTACTCACTAGGGGGGGGGGGGGAACCTCTGGGGGAATCTAAGATGGAAAAGGACCTGGGGGTACTAGTGGACAACAAGCTTGGCAGTGGCATGCAATGCCAAGCCACTGCAAGCAAAGCCAACAAAATACTGGGATGTATAAAAAAGGGGATTCACTCCAGAAATAAAGAGATTATTCTCCCACTCTACAAGACTCTGGTCCGGCCACATCTGGAGTATTCCATCCAGTTCTGGGCACCGGTCCTTAGGAAGGATGTGCTGGAACTGGAGAGAGTCCAGAGAAGGGCAACAAAAATAATTAGGGGAATGGAGGACATCAGCTATGAGGAAAGACTACAAGCCCTGAACTTATTCTCTCTGGAGAAGAGATGCTTGAGGGGGGATATGATATCAATGTACAAATACTGTACTAGTGATGACCCTAGCATAAGGAACAAACTTTTCAGAGAAAGGGATTACAATAAGACACGTGGCCACTCACTAAAACTAGAGCAAAAAATGGTTTAACCTTAAAATACGTAGGGGGTTCTTTACTGTCAGAGCAGTAAGGATGTGGAATTCTCTTCCACAAGCAGTAGTATCAGCAGGGAGCATCGATAGTTTCAAAAAACTATTAGATGGGCACCTTAAAGACCACAACATACAGGGGTATACAATGTACGGTTAACAGCAAACACACACACACATCATAGGTTGAACTGGATGGATTGATGTCTTTTTCAACCTCAGAAACTATGAAAGCCTCCCTGTCTGTATAACTTCATTTCTGACACTTCAAAGGGAGTGAAGGGAATAAGAAAATGGAAAAGGGGATAAAACAAGGGAGTAAAACTAAAGGGGTTTTAAATCCTAAAGCTAAGGGCAGTTACTATATATACAGTATATGATGTCAACAACATTTGGTCATATAGCATACAATAATAATAAAATGTAAAAAAGTACCGCAGGTTAAAAGTCCATTTTCATAGCTGGTGGTGTAGGAGAAGTCAACGAACTCTCTTGGGGAAATAATATTCAGTAGTTGCCCAGCAGTCATGTATCGCATCACACAACAATTCTGCCAACCAAAGCAAAATAATGGTCAGGGATTGGTAAATGGTACATTATAATCCCCAATTATTGGTCAAGATTCTCTTTTTCCCTTTAGCTGTCATTCTCTAGCCATAGATATGCTCAAATCTTGATCGTCCCTATGGTTACTGAAAAATAACTGATAGAGAGAAGAGGCATATTTTCACCATAGATAAGATAAGCAGTAAGAGCGCAGCAGGAGCTGCTTAAAGTGGTAGTAAACCACGTTTTTTTTTCTTTCTTTTAAACCTGCAAGGCAAAATTATAATGTGCTAGTATGAATAACATACTAGCATATTATGTGAAACTTACCTTAAAACCAAGCCATCCAGCACCGCTGACAGGGCTTCTATCTTCACCCGGTCTTCCTTCCATGTTGGCGGGCTCTGGTCCTTTGATTGGACGAGATGCTGTTGACGGTACAGGGCTCTGAAGAATTAACATGGTATGCTGTTCCTTCAGAGTGTCCTAAACGCACATTTAGGACATATTTACTGCTCCTATAGGTAAGCCTTACTTTGGGCTTACTTATAGGTAAAAAGTTCCATGGGGGTTTACTCCCAATTTAAGCTGGACACAGACAATAGACAATAAATAATGGTCCTTGATGCAAAAATATTGGTTGGAAGCAGTCACCATATGTATGTCTACCTTCAGTCCTAACCATATACCCCATCTAGAGATTTCAAGGGGATGGTCTAGCATAATTCCTCCCAGTTGATAATGATGTTCTCCTAAATAACCTGGAGGAAGTGCTATGTGGGTACATTCCACTCTTTTCCTTACATGCATTAGCTTTATGCGCTGTTTTAATAACCTTTAATGTCTATGAGCAGGAGATGACAAAATTGGCCATTTTTTTGCTTAAAGTGACATTACAGTCTATTTTTCCCATAAAAACATACAAATAACATTACTTACATGTGTTACCTTTTTCCCTAATTAATTTACTCATTCGAATTTACTTTGCAAGTTTATTTATTTTTCTGGCCATCCTAACACATTCCCAGTTCTATGTCTGCCCACTGTGCTCGAGACCTATGGAGTCCTGTATGAGTCTCCTGTACCTGCATATTCCTGCCCTGTACTCTATGTGCAACTAATGCAAGCAACACATACACAGGCAGTGCAAGATGGACACACAGCAAAAGCTGTCAATCACCGCTGCAGAAGAGGAGGAGAGGTGTGGCTTTTGCTGCGTGCGGCACTTGCAGCGGCTGCATGTAGAGTTGTAGTACAGGGAGGAAGCGTGCATATACAGGAGACTTGTACAGGTCTCTATAGGTCCAAGAGCAGAGTGGACAGACATAGAACTCTCCATAGGTCGGGAGGCACAGTGGGCAGACATAGAACACTCCATAGGTTATGAGGCACAGTGGGCAGACATAGAACACGCCATAGGTCAAGAGGCACGGTGGGCAGACATAGAACACTCCACAGGTTATGAGGCACAGTGGGCAGACATAGAACACTCCATAGGTTATGAGGCAAGTGGGCAGACATAGAACACGCCATAGATTATGAGGCACAGTGGGCAGACACATAGAACTCTCCATAGGTCAAGAGGCACGGTGGGCAGACATAGAACACTCCATAGGTTATGAGGCACAGTGGGTAGACATAGAACTCTCCATAGGTCAGTAGGCACAGTGGGCAGACATAGAGTGCTCCATAGGTTATGAGGCACAGTGGGCAGACATAGAACTTTCCATAGGTCGGGAGGCACGTGGGCAGACATAGAATACTCCATAGGTTATGAGGCACAGTGGGCAGACATAGAACTCTCCATAGGTCGGGAGGCACGGTGGGCAGACATAGAACACTCCATAGGTTATGGGGCACAGTGGGCAGACATAGAACACTCCATAGGTTATGAGGCACAGTGGGCAGACATAGAACACTCCATAGGTCGATAGACACAGTGGGCAGACATAGAGTGCTCCATAGGTTATGAGGCACAGTGGGCAGACATAGAACTCTCCATAGGTCATGAGACACAGTAGGTGGACATTGAACGGGGATTGTGTCAGTGCAGCTGAGGAACAACCTAAAAAGTACACTCAGAGCTGGAAAGTTATTGAAAAAAAGATAATACATGTAGGTAATGTTATTTTCTATCTGTTTTATGAAAAAATATGGACTTTAATGTCACATTATAAATCTGGAGTTTTCTGCTGTATCTCCTTGTCAGTGCTTGCAATGTGAAAATGAGTTATACTGTTAACCTGTGTTAGAAAACTCCACCCAGACATACGTTTTAATATTCAGAACAATTTGTCTTTACAAAAGAAATGCACTGGATTGCTACTGCTTGGAAAACTGACTTTAAGTCAGCCAAAAAAATTTTTTCGTTTTAGCTTTGGATAGAGTAGGGAAGGAATAAGACCCCTGCCAGGGTATTCCTTCCCATCTGTGTATCACTGGGTACATTTCCCTTCACTTCCTGTATTTGAGAGATGCAATAGAAAGTTGGAAGGAAATCTTCCAAAGTGAGGCGAATTACTCTTTTATACAGATTTCGTTGGGCAGGTGTCCACATTGGACAATTTGCTTATACCTACTGTTCTGGGGACAACTTTAAACTTTTAGATTTCCCCTCCATTTCTTGGTGCCAGTGGTTACCAGTACAAACAAAGGGGTGAATCAGTGGGGACACAGACAACATTGAAAACTTAAAAAAGAAGTTTGGTGTTTAAAAAAAACCAAACATTATACTCACCTAAGTGGATTGCGCATTTGTGTGATGCAGCATCTGTCCCTTGCCAGGTCTGTAGTGAGAGCTGAGCGATCAAACACCACTGATTGCTCAGTTCTCCCCCTCCACTGTGAGCAGAGAGCCGTGATTCTCAGTCAACAGTTCTCTGCTCTCCCCTCACTGGAGCGCTGGACTGTGGAGGGGGCAGTTCTCTATGAGGCTTTGCCCATACTTCTCCTTTAACAAAGGGTCTAAACCCTCCTACATACTATCCAAAACTAAAAAAAGCCCAAAAAAACACTTTAAAATTGATCTCTACTGTGGCACTACATTACCATAACGGGTTCACAAACATTGGACGGGGTGTTATTTGTTTTAACCAACAATGTATTTTTGGATTTTCTAATCTTTGACCAATTCCTGCTCATGCTGTTCTTGTAAAACTATTTAGAGCTTTTTTGGATAATCAAAAATGACTAAATCTGTTTTGAAATGAAAAAAAAAAAATCCCAACCTAAAAACACTGACCTGTTCTAGATCCTTAATTATTTCCATTGTAGTCATTAAGCTGTCCCACTGCAGCCTGTATGGTCCAGGTCGGATATAGTCAACAATTTTGTTTGTAACATCTTTCACAACACCTTCAACCTTGTAGCTTTAAAAAATAAAAGAGGAAAAAACTGTCACAAAAACAAAATTGTATTTTACACATTGAAAAAGATAAAACCAAATATATATATAATACAAATTTGCTGATCTGGCATCACATAACGAGAGTGTAGGATTATTAAGTATATATTGAATTATCAGACATGCAAAATACAAACATAGGTGCACTTGTTTTCCTCCTGTTAAATCAGCCTTGTTGGTGATTAATTAATTTGCCAAGAAACTCCCAGGCCGAGTAACTGACAAAATTTGACCAGTTCAGCAGGGACCAGCCAAATTTCCATCAGTGTGTGTTGGTCCCTGCAAGACAGAAGTCAATGTTTGGTTGACTTCTTTTGAAGAGACATATTGGAAAATGTTCCTTGATTGTTAGCTGCAACCAATTGGCTAACCAAAAACAGCTGCAGCCGCTAATCAGTGTACAGTCAGGTCCATAAATATTGGGACATCGACACAATTCTAATCTTTTTGGCTCTATACACCACCACAATGGATTTGAGATGTGCTTCCACTGCAGACTTTCAGCTTTAATTTGAGGGTATTCACATCCAAATCAGGTGAAAGGTGTAGGAATTACAACAGTGTGTATTTGTGCCTCCCACTTTTTAAGGGAACAAAACTAATGGGACAATTGGCTGCTCAGTTGTTCCATGGCCAGGTGTGTTATCCCCTCATTATCCCATTTACAAGGAGCAGATAAAAGGTCCAGAGTTCATTTCAAGTGTGCTATTTGTATTTGGAATCTGTTGCTGTCAACTCTCAATATGAGATCCAAAGAGCTGTCACTATCAGGGAAGCAAGCCATCATTAGGCTGAAAAAACAAAACAAACCCATCAGAGAGATAGCAAAAACATTAGGTTTGGCCAAATCAACTGTTTGGAACATCCTTAAAAAGAAAGAACGCACCGGTGAGCTCAGCAACACCAAAAGACCCGGAAGACCACGGAAAACAACTGTGGTGGATGACTGAAGAATTCTTTCCCTGGTGAAGAAAACACCCTTCATAACAGTTGGCCAGATCAAGAACACTCTCCAGGAGGTAGGTGTATGTGTGTCAAAGTCAACAATCAAGAGAAGACTTTACCAGAGTGAATACAGAGGGTTCACCACAAGATGTAAACCATTGGTGAGCCTCACAAACAGGAAGGCCAGATTAGAGTTTGCCAAACATCTAAAAAAGCCTTCACAGTTCTGGAACAACATCCTATGGACAGATGAGACCAAGATTAACTTGTACCAGAGTGATGGGAAGAGAAGAGTATGGAGAAGGAAAGGAACTGCTCATGATCCAAAGCATACCACCTCATCAGTGAAGCATGGTGGTGGTAGTGTCATGGCGTGGGCATATATGGCTGCCAATGGAACTGGTTCTCTTGTATTTATTGATGATGTGACTGCCGACAAAAGCAGCAGGATGAATTCTGAAGTGTTTCGGGCAATATTATCTGCTCATATTCAGCCAAAAGCTTCAGAACTCATTGGACGGCGCTTCACAGTGCAGATGGACAATGACCCGAAGCATACTGCGAAAGCAACCAAAGAGTTTTTTAAGGGAAATAAGTGGAATGTTATGCAATGGCCAAGTCAATCACCTGACCTGAATCCGATTGAGCATGCATTTCACTTGCTGAAGACAAAACGGAAGGGAAAATGCCCCAAGAACAAGCAGGAACTGAAGACAGTTGCAATAGAGGCCTGGCAGAGCATCACCAGGGATGAAACCCAGCGTCTGGCGATGTCTATGCATTCCAGACTCCAGGCTGTAATTGACTGCAAAGGATTTGCCACCAAGTATTAAAAAGTAAAAGTTTGATTTATGATTGTTAATCTGTCCCATTACTTTTGGTCCCTTAAAAAGTGGGAGGCACATATACAAACTGTTGTTATTCCTACCCCGTTTACCGGATTTGGATGTAAATACCCTCAAATTAAAGCTGAAAGTCTGCAGGTAAAGCACATCTTGTTTGTTTCATTTGAAATCCATTGTGGTGGTGTATAGAGCCAAAAAGATTAGAATTGTGTCAATGTCCCAATATTTATGGACCTGACTGTATGTGTTACTGCTTATCGAATTGCATAGTTCAGAATACAACAAACATTTAAGAACTTATAGAAAAAGACAAGAATACATAGTAAAAACCATGAATTGGCAGCCTTTATCTCCCTCCCCCGAGTGGGAACTATCTGTAAGCGGATTTTGTCCACCGTGGACTTTAATTCACTAGGGAGGAGGTAGTGAATTCTATTGGCATTTACATTATTGGAGGTTCAAATACCAAAAATTCTTTAAATAGAAGCTCTTGGATTGTGGTTGCCTTCACATCTCTGTTTTTGGCATCACACAATATTGACACATAGTGGAAGGCAGAAGTAACTGAGTGTTAGGGCCCTTTCACGCGGGCGCTCCGTATGTCCGCAAATCATCCTATTTTTTTGCGGATGATTTACGGACATAATGTAAGTCAATGGCATTGCGGATGTCAGCGGAATACCATCCGCTGACATCCGATTTTCTTCCTTTCAGTTCTGTTCCGTTTTTTGGAATGGAACAGAACCCTATTTTTCATCCGTTCAAAAAACGGAAAGGAAGGAAAATCGGATGTCAGCGGTGTCATCCGCTGACATCCGCAATGCCCATAGACTAACATTATGTCCGTATATCATCCGCAAACGGATGGGATGATATGCGGACATACGGAGCGGATGACACAAATGTCATCCGCTCCGTGAAAAAAAAAAAAGTGATGGAGCGGATCGCAATGCGGTCCGCTCCGTGTGAAAGAGCCCTTAATGAATTGACAACTGTCACAGAGGCTGTGTGGATTAGCAAATAGCACTTCATAATTTAAATACTGTATAGATGTACCTGATGAGATATTTTGGGGGTTTTGTGTTATGCAGCAGCTAAATTTGGACATATAGGTACACAAAGCGCCAAGTAGACATGTAAAATCCTTTGTATTGCACGTAGTATGTAATTATTACATTAACTTTAAATTTAATAAACATTCACTAACTATTACTATGCTCACTGTAATGTGTTTTTTTTTATTAATTTGAATATAAAGTCAGCATCCTATATCCGTGGATCTGCTAATTATCCTGCACAAGTTTTTTTACTGAAAATAACTACGGTTTTGTTTTTTTTTATTTTTATTTTGAATGGCTCAGATTTGTGGCATGTTTACAATAAGGCCACATTCACACGGGCAGCTGGGATTGACACTTTGTGCACGTCCAGCCACGATCACTGCAAGTAATCGATGGCTGTGCAAACAGTCTCAAATAGCCGCAGCTGCCGACAGCCTGTCATAACCATGTACGGCTTGGCAGCCACAGCTATCCGCACACAACTGTCAATTACAGCAGCAGGAGTCAGTCGATGTTTGCTGCTGGGATTCGCAATATGGCTTAACACCCATGCAATTAATATTAAAGTACATTCACAAAGCCGTGATGAAGTCTACTGGATGAAACATGTAGTGCACATTCAAAACGTATGGTGCTGCAACGCATGTGGTTTTGAGTACTGTGGTGCACTGCATTAGCACACAGCAGAAGACACAGAGGCTGATTTACTAAAACTTGAGCACTCAGAATCTGGTGCAGCTGTGCATAGTATCCAATCATCTTCCAACATCAGCATGTTCAATTAGGCTTTGACAATAAGCCCCCTTTCACATCAGCGCCATTTGACATGCAAAATCACAGCCTATTGCCAGCAACGGCACTGTCCCAATTGCTGCAACACCCACTTTGCGGATCCACACTAATTTCCAAAAGTAGTTCTGCACTACTTTTGGTGACTTCAGGGGTGATTTTAATAGACATCTGTACATGAAGCCGAACAGATGTCATTCAAATCGCCCCCGAACGTTCAGTGTGAACGAGGGCTAAAACCTGGAAGCTGATTGGTTTCTCTGCAGAATTGCACCAGATTTTGCACTCTCCAGCATTAGTAAATCTTCCCCACAGCGCTTTGTTTTGCACTGGAGGTGTGCAGGGTTTAATAGAAATAGAACATTCTAGTAATGCCCATTTACCATGTGTTAACAAACTGTGCTGATGTGAATGGGCCATTGCACCTGGGAAAACTGTGCTGATGTGAATGGGCCATTGCACCTGAGAAAACTGTGCTGATGTAAATGGGCCATTGCACCTGAGAAAACTGTGCTGATAAGAATGGGCCATTGCACCTGAGAAAACTGTGCTGATGTTAATGGGCCATTGCACCTGAGAAAACTGTGCTGATGTGAATTGGCCATTGCACCTGGGAAAACTGTGCTGATGTAAATGGGCCATTGCACCTGAGAAAACTGTGCTGATGTGAATGGGCCATTGCACCTGGGAAAACTGTGCTGATGTTAATGGGCCATTGCACCTGAGAAAACTGTGCTGATGTGAATTGGCCATTGCACCTGAGAAAACTGTGCTGATGTTAATGGGCCATTGCACCTGGGGAAACTATGCTGATGTGAATGGGCCATTGCACCTGAGAAAACTGTGCTGATAAGAATGGGCCATTGCACCTGGGAAAACTGTGCTGATGTGAATGGGCCATTGCACCTGAGAAAACTGTGCTGATGTGAATGGGCCATTGCACCTGAGAAAACTGTGCTGATAAGAATGGGCCATTGCACCTGAGAAAACTGTGCTGATGTTAATGGGCCATTGCACCTGGGAAAACTGTGCTGATGTGAATGGGCCATTGCACCTGGGAAAACTGTGCTGATGTGAATTGGCCATTGCACCTAGAAAAACTGTGCTGATGTGAATGGACCATTGCACCTGAGAAAACTGTGCTGATGTGAATGGGCCATTGCACCTGGGAAAACTGTGCTGATGTAAATGGGCCATTGCACCTGAGAAAACGGTGCTGATGTGAATGGGCCATTGCACCTGAGAAAACTGTGCTGATGTGAATGGGCCATTGCACCTGGGAAAACTGTGCTGATGTGAATGGGCCATTGAACCTGGGAAAACTGTGCTGATGTGAATGGGTCATTGCACCTGGGAAAACTGTGCTGATGTTAATGGGCCATTGCACCTGAGAAAACTGTGCTGATGTAAATGGGCCATTGCACATGGGAAAACTGTGCTGATGTGAATTGGCCATTGCACCTGGGAAAACTGTGCTGATGTTAATGGGCCATTGCACCTGAGAAAACTGTGCTGATGTTAATGGGCCATTGCACCTGAGAAAACTGTGCTGATGTAAATGGGCCATTGCACCTGAGAAAACTGTGCTGATGTGAATGAGCCATTGCACCTGAGAAAACTGTGCTGATGTGAATGAGCCATTGCACCTGAGAAAACTGTGCTGATGTGAATGGGCCATTGCACCTGGGAAAACTGTGCTGATGTGAATGGGCCATTGAACCTGGGAAAACTGTGCTGATGTGAATGGGTCATTGCACCTGGGAAAACTGTGCTGATGTTAATGGGCCATTGCACCTGAGAAAACTGTGCTGATGTAAATGGGCCATTGCACATGGGAAAACTGTGCTGATGTGAATTGGCCATTGCACCTGGGAAAACTGTGCTGATGTTAATGGGCCATTGCACCTGAGAAAACTGTGCTGATGTAAATGGACCATTGCACCTGAGAAAACTGTGCTGATGTGAATGAGCCATTGCACCTGAGAAAACTGTGCTGATGTGAATGGGCCATTGCACCTGGGAAACTTGTAGGGGTAATAAGGTCTGTTTTACGTATTTGGAAAAAAGTAACAGGAATCACTTATAAAACAAATACAATTATGAACAACATTAATGTTTGTTAGATACTCACAGGCAGCCTCCAAATTCCTCAGATGGTTTTCGCCACACAGTTACATCACTCTGTAAAGTAGAGAGGTCCAGGTCAGCAATACTGGTTCAAGATTTAGATGACTGAGATAGTAGAACATATAACATAGCTACTGTAGATATCCTATCACAAAGATTACCAACAATAGGCTATACATTATTAGAAAGCGTGAAATATACATTAGTGAATAATTAGCTTAAAGTGGAACTCTACCCATAACAACTTGATAAAAAATAAAGCTCTTTAGCAAGGAACATACATTCCACATTTATAATTATGCTATTATATTAATATAGCAATAATCACTGTCTTCTCTCCGCAGGGACAGCTTTCCCCTCCAACCCCCACTGGGAAAAGATAATTACTCTTCAGAAGGGATTCCCCTGTCATCACTGCCTGTGTCCTGGGAATCAGAAATGTGTTTTTTTTTAGACTTGAAGTTCAGTTTTACTGTTGGTTCACACTGATCCGACCCGACTTCGGGCGACCAATGTCGTCGCCCGTGCACCGCGACTTCGGCACGGCTTGCAACGACTTCACATAATGGAAGTCAATGCAAGTTGCTCCGACTTTAAAAAAAAAAGGTGCAGGAACCTTTTTCTAAGTCGGAGCGACTTGAGTCGCTCCTATTAGAATGGGAACCATTGCACAGGATGGACCGCTACTTGTCAGGCGACCAAGTCGCCTGACAAGTCGGAACAGTGTGAACCGGCAGTTAAACTTAAAGCGGAACTAAACCTTCCTATCCTTTTCAGCCAATGAAGCTGCCTCTGTTTGAACCGCAACTGCCATGGTGCTGCATATGTGATCAGTTATGACACTGGTCAGTTGATGATTTGACATTTTGCTTGAAAGCACAATCAATGTGACAGTTAGCATTTCCGACACGCCCGAAACCATTAAATTGGTGCGTTTAGTTCCACTCCCAGCTACAAAAGCCACCTCCCATAGACTCACACTAGCATCATTTACCTCAATTTACCTTTAATATTCAATGCTGCAATGTAGTAAAATAAGGGTAGCATTGACAAATGCTATAGTTCACTTTGTGCTTTGATGTGCAATATTTTTTCATACTTCACACAATGAATGTAAAAATTACATTTTTTTGGTTACTTTATTTTGTAGGAAATGTGTGCTGACTTATGTCATACTACTATCAAAATGGGTAACCCTAAAATACCATGGCTGTAGGTGCCACTGCTCTGAAATCACATATCGGCTGGTCATGTGACCAAATGAGTAAGCAAGGCAAACAGTAGGGGGTGACAAACCAACCAGGAAGTCCACCTGAACTGTGATTCTCGGTCTGTTTTTAAGGTCATTTTCAGGGATTTTCTACAGAGTGTAAAATAGTCACTTAAAGAATAGGGCAAGTCCCTGGAACGCGTCATTCACACCCCCTCTCCCGACATTCACTGGGCACTTGACAGCTGTCATCCTCGTGTGCAGCCTAGAACGCCACCGCTGCCAATACCCATACCTGGAGCTGGCTGACGCTCTGTCATCCTCAGTCTCTGTTTTGCTCAGTGATGTCTACAGCCTCACACTGATTACAGCTGCTTGGTCCCAGGTGTTCCCTATCCATGCTGTTTCATGCTAACTTCTATGTAAGGCTGGCCATACATGTTCAATTCTCTTGTACAATTTTCTGTTAGATTTACCAAAAAACATATAATATGAGGTCAAAACTAAACAATGCTTTCAATTGAATCCTATAAGTCAGGCCTTTGTACTACAAAGTTGAAGGTAAATCTAAAGAAAATTGTATAGAAAATTGTAAGAAAATTGTATAATGTATGGCCAGCCTTAGGCCCCTTTTACACATTAGTTCAGTCACGTTTTTTTTTGTCATCAGATTTTTTTAGTTCATCCTTTGCCATCAGTTTTTCATCTGTTGTCATCTGTTTTTCATCTACTTCATCCGTTTTTCATCCGTTGTCATCCCTTTTTCATCCATTGTGATCTGTTTTTCAGCCTAAGTGTGCTGCTTATTTTAATAAAGTGTTTTTGAATTGGAAACTGATCTCAGCACCCTGCTATTTGTTTGCTTCTGTAAAACAATCAGCTTTATGAAAGGGCCTTATCCTTTATAAGCTTGCTATGTCTTGCACTATATCAAAGCTGGCCATAGATGGATGGAATTCCGAACGAACATTCTCAAAACATTTATAATATTATTATTATTAATATTATATAGGATTTATATAGCACCAACAGTTTGCGCAGCACTTTAAAATGTAGAGGGGGAGACAATACAATTACAATACAGTTCAATACAGAAGGGACAGGAGGGCCTTGCTAATGAAGCTTACAATCTAAAGGGAGGGGAGGTGGTACAAAAGGCAATAGCTGCAGAGGTGATCTGATGAAGGTGGCTCAGGTACAGTTCTTAGGTGGAGGTGGGATTGGCTTCCCTGAATAAATGAGTTTTTATGGATCGCCTAAAGGTGGACAGAGTAGGGGCTGACTGGACATACTGGGGCAGGGAGTTCCAGAGGGTGGGAGAGGCTCTACTAAAGTCCTGGAGACAAGCATGGGAGGAGGTAACAAGGGAGCTAGAGAACAGGAGGTCTTAGGAGGAGCAGAGAGGACGATTTGGGCGATATCTGCAGATGAGGTTGGTGATGTAGCTGGGGGCGATGTTGTGGATGGCCTTGTATGTTGTGGTTAGTATTTTTATCCACCTCAGCTCCGGAAAGTTTTAACCCCGTTAATGACCAGGCGATACGGCACTGCATTGCTTTAACTGACAATTGAGCGGTTTTGCAACGCTGTACCCAAACAAAATTGATGTCTTTTTTTCCCCACAAATAGAGCTTTTTTTTGGTGGTATTTGATCCCCTCTGCAGTTTTTATTGTTTGCACTATAAATAAAAAAGTACCGCAATTTTGAAAAAATATACATATTTTTTTTTTCTGCTATAAAGCATACCCAATAAAAAAATTTTAAAAATCAAATTTTTTCATCAATTTAGACCAATTTGTATTCTGCAGCATATTTTTGGTAAACAAATTCAAATAAGCGTATTTTGATTGGTTTGTGCAAACGTTATAGCATCTACAAACTATGGGATACATTTATGACTTTTATTGTTTTTACTAGTAATGACGGCGATCAGTGGTTTTTTTCAGAACTGCGACATTGCGGTGGACAAATCTGACACAAGTGACACTTTTTGGGGACCAGTGACACCAATACAGTGATCAGTGCTAAAAATATACACTGTTACTGTATAAATGACGTTGGCAGGGAAGGGGTTAACACCAGGGGTGATCAAGGGGTCTAGTGTGCTCCTAGGGAGTGATTTCTAACTGTGAGGGGAGTGGATTTACTAGAGGAAAAGAGAGATCTCTGTTTCAGCTTAGCTCTCTCTTTTCCTGTTACAGAACAGCGGTCTGCCTTGCTTACTTCTGTCACTCCGCGGAACAATCAGCTGGTCTTCGCGACCATAACGGCCGCCAGACCCGCTGATTGGCTCCAGGGGGAGTGGCGCGTGTGCCCCCGAAAACCCCTGCACAGAATCACATTTATGTACATGATTTTGCGCAGCCAGGCTGCAAAGTATATTTCTTCCGGACCGCCCACTACATATATATACTGCGGTGGGCAGTCCGGAAGTGGTTATTTTATACAGTGGGGTATTGGAAGCCAGTGAAGGGATCGGCAGAGAGGAGCAGCAGTCACTGATTGGTTAGTAAGGTGTATGAGTCTAGGCTTATGAGTCATTTTTAATAGACTGAAGGGGGGATTGCCTGTGTAAGGGTAAGCCGGTGAGGAGAGAGTTGCAGTAGACAAGGCAGGAAATAACCAAGGAGTGAATACGTTGTTTTGTGGTGTCATTAATCAGAAAGGGGCAAATTCTGGAAATGTTGCGGGGGTTTAGGTGGCAAGATGTAGCCAGTGATTGGATGTGGTGGCTGAATGTCATTCGAAAGGTTTTGTTTGCCTGTAACATTCCATTTTTGAATGAACGGACGTTACTGAAGAAAGACCAGATACACTGTTGGAAATTTGTTCGTTTGAGAAAGATTTTCCATCCTGCTTCTTTGAATTTTCTCATAACTGCGGTCAAAAATAAAAACACATATTTGACCTGACTAATGATTAGAAAAATAAACAAACTTTCTTAGAGCATTCCTTTTGTAAGAATTTTCCTTCTATATGTAGCACCCTCCTAGGTAGGTGCTAGGATAGTTAGGTAAGTGATAGTACTTGTTTTTGATAAGTAAATTTAGTTGCCCCCACTGTAGTCAGTGTGGCTGTGACAGACATCCCAAGTCTCCCACGAAGTGCGGGAGACTTCGCATTTGGGCTGCGGCTCCCTGACACCCACAAGTGCCACACGATATCCCGGCTGTAAGCCGCAGCAGCCCTTACTGTGAAGAAGTGGAGCCGATGCTTCCTGTATAGTTCCGGCTCCCTGATATTACAGGCGGAGTGATATCAAATGTACTGCGCCTGTGACAGGTGCCATACAGGAAGCATCAGCTCTGCTCTCTACTGCAGCCACATGCTTCCTCCAGCCGCCGCTCCTTTCACACTCCGTTTCTGTCTTAGAGGAGCCAGCAGCACCCACCAGCAGTACCCACCATCAATACCTGCAAGCAGTATCCACCAGCAGTACCAGCCAACAGTACCCACCAGCAGTACCAGCCAGCAGCACCCACCAGCAGTACCCACCATCAATACCTGCCAGCAGTACCCACCATCAATACCTGCCAGCAGCATCCAACAGCAGTACCAGCCAACAGTACCCACCAGCAGTACCCACCATCAATACCTGCCAGCAGTACCCACCAGCAGTATCCACCAGCAGTACCACCCAGCAGTACCCACCAGCAGAACCCACCAGCAGTACCCACCAGCAGTACCAGCCAGCAGAACCCACCAGCAGTACCCACCAGGAGTACCCTCCAGCAGTACCCTCCAGCAGTACCCACCAGCAGTACCAGCCAGCAGTACCAGCCAGCAGTACCAGCCAGCAGACAGTACCTGTCAGCAGTACCCACCAGCAGTACCAGCCAGCAGTACCCACCATCAGTACCTGCCAGCAGTACCCACCAGCAGTACCCATCAGCGGTACCCGCCAGCAGTACTAGCCAGCAGTACCAGCCCTGGAGGACAGCCAGCAGCAGCCACCATCTATACTCACCTGGGGGATAAAAAAAAAAACTAAATGGTAAGAAACGTGGACTTTGGAGGCACTAGATACTTTAAAAATATAACATTTTATTAAATAATATGTATAAAAACATCCAGATGGAAAACACAAAGAACAAAACAGTGTAACCATCCCATTCATGGAGAGAGACGTATTTATACAGAATAAACAATTCTGGTAGTTACATTGCTGGTGAATAGTGAGCAAGTACAAATCATTTGAATAGCAAATTAGAATGATTTTTGGGTGAGGTAAAAGCATAGTTTGGCTCACTGTACTCAGTATGCCGCACGACTATTTACTGCGGCAGTCAGCCCTCTACAGGCAAACCGACGTAGGGCTGCGTCGCTCGCCTACGAGCCTCTAGGGGGCGAACGCGCTCCACCGGAGTCGTGCTCCCGCCCCCGCTCATTCACTAACATCCCCGCGCGAGTGACTGGCGGCTCCGATGTCCGCCGGTCACACGCGATCTCCCGCTGGAGAGGGAGAAAGGCAGGCGGCTGATGTAAACAAAGCCGCCTGTCATTCTCCCTGGTGCAACTGCAGAGACTACACGACCCTGCTATGTAGGATCGTATGTCTCTGTGGTTACATCACAAGCCACGCCCCCCACAGTTAGAATCACACCCCTAGGGATACATTTAACCCACTGATCACCAATAAAGTTAACCTCTTCCCTGCCAGTGTCATTTTTACAGTAACAGTGCATATTTATAGCACTGATTACTGTAGTAATGTCACTGGTACCCCCAAAAGTGTCAAAAATGTCAGTCAAGGGTCCGATCTGTCCGCCGCAATGTCGCAGTCCCGCAAAAAAAATCACAGATTGCTGTCATTACTAGTAAAAAAAAAAAAAAACAATAAAAATGACATATATCTTTCCCATAGTTAGTAAATGCAATAACTTTTGCGCAAACCAATCAAAATACACTTATTGCGATTTTACCAAACATAGGTAGCAGAAAACAAATTGGCCTAAAATGTTAAAAAATTTTGATTTTTACATTTTTTTGGGGGGGAATTTCATATAAAAAAATGTGAAAAATATTTTTTCAAAATCGTCGCTCTTTTTTTGTTTATAGCGCAAAAAGTAAAAATCACACAGGTGATCAAATACCACCAAAAGAAAGCTCTGTTTGTGGGGAAAAAAGGACGTCAATTTTATTTGGGTACAGCGTCGCACAACAGTGCAATTGTCCGTTAAAGTCACGCAGTGCTGAATCAGAAAATAGGCCCTGGTCTTTGAGCAGGAAAATCCTCCTTAAGTGGTTAGTCAGGCCTGATCTGTGCGCTCTGCTGCTGCTAGTCTGCTGGATAGCTTCCTCTGTATCCAGGCAACTTAAGAAGTTTCTGGATGATAGGTATAGACGAGCTATGCAGATAGCAGCATCAATATTGATAGAGCCCTGGCCTATCCCAGAGAGGCAGGCTCTAAAGTTGGGCTGGGAGACTGTATTTATTCTTAGAGTACACAGAGCTCTGGGTCTTTTCCCAGAGTGGAGGAGTCCAGCCTGAGGGGGGACACACTGTCCTCTCAGGAACAGGCTGCCATGTGGAGACATCAGGTGGGCGACCTGAGGGAGGAATGCAGAGACCCGGGTGCTTAGAAGAATTTGACCAAGGGGAGCTGTCTGTCACAGATCTGTCTAGTATCACTAGATGGCATTGCTTAGAAGATTGGAGGGAGGCATCCATTTGTCCTTGAGGCTTGTGAGAACAGACATTGGGAAGACCTTGGAGAACTTGTGCTCAAGCTACTCCTCTGGTGCCTAGTTAAGTCAGCTGTGAGTCTGTTAAAGGGGACTCTGGCTCTGTCCAGATACTTGTTAACTAAAGAAAAAGGGACTTTGCTCTACTGGCTCTACTACTATTTAAGCAGAAAGGAAGATTAAGTTCTCAGTTGTACATAGTTCTTATCCCTCTATCCAACCACTTCCCTCATCCCTATTGAAGTTCTCTAAAATAAAAACATCATCCCCTAGACTGGTTTTTGGAGAAGAGTAAATGAGCCTGTTGTGTGCCTGGCTGCGGGGCTGAATTTGGGAAGATCTGGGCAAGTAATTCCTGTGGCTCCTATGGGAGTAGCGCTACAGAAATTAAACCCATCTATGACCAGCTTAATCCAATAAATCTACTGCCTTTGGTTATTTTAGTTTTTTTCACCAAAACTATAATTGTTAACCACTTGCCGTCCGCGCTATAGCTGAATGACAGCTACAGTGCGGCTAACCAGTTCTGGGAGGGCGTCATATGATGTCCTCCTGTGATCGCGCCAGCCTGCTGCAGTGCGCGAGCAGCGCATTCTGTTATTGCTGCATCACTAGGACACAGCTGGTCACAAATCGGGGTAAAGGGTCAATCACAGCAGTCTTTTTCCATGTGATCAGCTGTGTCCAATCACAGCTAATCCCGATGTAAACACAAGTTGACAGAGTGAGGAGAGGAGAGCCGATAACCGGCTTGTGTAAAAGGGACATATAAACTGATAATCAGGGCACTGATTATCAGTGCAGTCCCAACAGTGCTGCCTATCAGTGCTCACCAGTGCTGCCAATCAGTGCCTCCTCATCAGTGTCACCTATCAGTGCCCATCAGTGCCACCTACCAGTGGCCACCAGTGCTGCCTATCAGTGCCACTTATCAGTGCCACCTATCTGTGCCCATCGTGCCACCTTTAAGTGCCCATAAGTGTATCCTCATCCGTGCCTCCTCATTGGTGCCCACCAATGCCGCCTCATCAGTGCAGTCTATCGGTGCCCAACAGTGATGCCTATCAGTGTCCATCAGTGGCACCTATTAGTGCCGCCTATCAGTGCATCCTCATTAGTGCCCACCAGTGCCACCTCATCAGTGCTCATCAGTGCCCATCAGTGCCACCTTTCAGTGCCCATAAGTGCAGCCTCATCAGCACATATCAGTGAAGAAGAAAAATTACTTTTTTGCAAAATTTTATAACAAATATATATATATATATGTATATATATGAGAAACTTTTTTTTTTTTTCAAAATTTTCAGTCTTTTTTCTTTTATTTAGCAACAAATAAAAAAAAAAAAAAACAGTGGTGATTAAATACCACTAAAAGAAAGCTCTATTTGTGTGAAAAAAAGTATAAAAATGTCATATGGGTACAGTGATCCAGGACCGCGCAATTGTCATTCAAAGTGTAAGAGTGCTGAAAGGTGAAAAATAACCTGGGCAGGAAGGGAGTACGAGTGCCCAGTAGGGCACTTGTACCCCCTTCCTGCCCAGGTTAATTTTCAACTTTCAGCGCTCTTACACTTTCTATCCACTTACTTTCTTTCTTAATCTATCTCACAGCCAGCATGGGAATATAAATCATTCTTAACTGATGGTATTGTGGCATGGTCTGGGAAGTGAATGAGTTCACTGGAAGTCTTATTATGAAATTGCTTTTATATACAGTACATTTATAACTTTGGGTTAAGGTCACATTTAGTATTTTCTCTCCATTCAGATAAAAGATACATTCTCAGTATGTTTATATGAGATTACATTTAAAAAATATTATAGGGAAACTTACTGATTTTTTAGCGACACTCCACTCATCTTCTGGAAGACTGTGGTACTGAATCAGTGTATTTTGCAATTTTGTAGACGTTGTTGGTACATCTATATGGTCCACCATGTTTCTAAATAAAAAAAATATTGACACTGAAGGTTAATGTTTTTAAAGTATAACTAGCTACGTGTTAAAACAAAGTTTTACAGGCCCTCCTTCGACCTCTCCATCTCTTACGCATTCCCCAGCAGAGACCTCAGAATAATTACCTCACCTATATCCAAATAATGCACCAAATCTACCACCTTCATCCAAATAATGCACCAAATGTATCACCTTCATCTAAATAATGCACCAAATGTACCACTTTCATCCAAATAATGCACCAAATCTTCCACCTTCATCCAAATAATGCACCAAATGTACCGCCCTTATCCAAATGTACAACTTTCATCCAAATAATGCACCAAATGTACCACTTTCATCCAAATAATGCACCAAATGTACTACTTTCATCCAAATAATGTACCAAGTCCAAATGTACCACCTATGTTCAAATAATGCACCAAATGTACCACCTTAATCCAAATAATGCACCAAATGTACCACCTTCATTCAAATAATGCACAACATGTACCCCTTTCATTCAATTAATGCACAAAATGTACCACCTTCATTCAAATAATGCACCAAATGTACCCCTTTCATCCAAATAATGCACTAAATGTACCGCCCTTATCCAAATAATGCACCAAATGTACAACTTTTATCCAAATAATGCACCAAATGTACCACCCTTATCCAAATAATGCACCAAATGTACTACTTTCATACAAATAATGCACAAAATGTACCACTTTCATCCAAATAATGCACCAAGGTACCACCCTTATCCAAATAATGCACCAAATGTACCACCTTCATCCAAATAATGCACCAAATGTACTACTTTCATCCAAATAATGCCCCAAATGTACCACCCTTATCCAAATAATGCACCAAATGTACTACTTTCATCCAAATAATGCACCAAATGTACCACTTTCATCCAAATAATGCACCAAGGTACCACCCTTATCCAAATAATGCACCAAATGTACCACCCTTATCCAAATAATGCACCAAATGTACCACCTTCATCCAAATAATGCACCAAATGTACTACTTTCATCCAAATAATGCACCAAATGTACCACCCTTATTCAAATAATGCACCAAGTGTACTACTTCCATTCAAATAATGCACCAAATATACCACCTTCATCCAAATAATGCACCAAATGTACCACTTCCATTCAAATAATGCACCAAATGTACTACCTATATCCAAATAATGCACCAAATGTACCACCTTAATACAAATATTGCACCAAATGTACCACCCTTATTCAAATAATGCACCAAGTGTACCACTTCCATTCAAATAATGCACCAAATATACCACCTATATCCAAATAATGAACCAAATGTACCACCTTAATACAAATATTGCACCAAATGTACCACGACCTATATCCAAATAATGCAGAAAATGTACCACTTTCATCCAAATAATGCACCATTTTGATTCTTCTGTGAGCTGGCTATCCAGTGGTTCTGCACCATTGATTATGATCGAGAGTTTGGGGTTGATTTATCACAGGCAAATAGATTGTTAAATTTGCAAGACAATTTTCCATTAGTTTAGTAAATGAGGTGAACCTCTGCTGACTTACATCATCCAACCATGTGACAAAAATGCTGTTTGTACACCATTGGGTATTCTTTGCAAAGTCATTTTTTACCACGTTCAATAAACTAAGGGGAAATTCCCTTGCAAAGTGAACAGCCTATTTTCATGTTGAAAAGTGAAATAAGGTGCGCAAAAAACTAATTGATATTACAGTGGCAGCAACTGAGACTCCAACTGTGATGGAGTGAATATGAATAGGAAAATGGATAAGTGCGCTCAGTAATATAGGTGAGAAACATGCATCAAAGTATATAAATGAATAAATGTGAGCAGTATATGCCAACAAATGTTGAATTAAATATACATAAATCATGCATGAATAAAACCAAGTTCATAAAGTCCAAACAAATGAGTGACTGTTAAGATCTTCTTAGTGATTAAAGTGAAAAGGTGATTTAAATATGGATTTGCAGACTCCAATTCCCCCAACAGCACCACGTGAAGGCTGATATTGTGATGCAACCCTTACCAGCTCCTCTTTATCATGTGAAGCAAGGTTTCCAGGCCTGTGGCCTGATGTGGGTCTGCCATCGGTACCGGTACTCTCTCCAGCCCATGTGAGCTGTGACCCTGGGTGTGACAACTGAAGCAGCGACAACTCCGGCATCTTTGTTTGTGGTTTTTATTTGATTTAAAGGGGATGGGAGAAGAGAATGAGTGGGATACTCCTTGAGGCTTGAACTAATTACACATGGGACTTTACTCTAGAAAATGCCCATTAGCGCTTCCTTGACGCCAGCCGGCACTCACTAACGCTGAGAATACTTTGTAGAACACAGAAGTGCTGAATCCTCGACTTTTAATCCAGAAGATTCAGGACTGAGAACTGTAGAACTCCTGACACTAATGTGCTGGATAAGTCACTGAATACTGTCCCCCCGCTTTGGCCAGCTTGAGGTAGTATGAAGTAGAATTCTGTATAGCTGTACTTGCAACTGACACACTCTATACCAGGAATGGGCAAACTACGAAAGGGGGCACGCTGGCATATCTGCATTGGGGGGCCCTGACATATCTGCATTGAAAGGGGGCCCTGGCATATCTGCATTGAAAGGGGGCACGCTGGCATATCTGCATTGAAAGGGGGCCTTGGGATATCTGCATTGAAAGGGGGCACGCTGGCATATCTGCATTGAAAGGGGGCCCTGGCATATCTGCATTAAAAGGGGGCACACTGGCATATCTGCATTGAAAGGGGGCATGCTGGCATATCTGCATTGAAAGGGGGCACGCTGGCATATCTGCATTGAAAGGGGGCATGCTGGCATATCTGCATTGAAAGGGGGCACGCTGGCATATCTGCATTGAAAGGGGGCCCTGGCATATCTGCATTGAAAGGGGGCACACTGGCATATCTGCATTGAAAGGGGGCCCTGGCATATCTGCATTGAAAGGGGGCCCTGGCATATCTGCATTGAAAGGGGACACGCTGGCATATCTGCATTGAAAGGGGGCCCTGGCATATCTGCATTGAAAGGGGGAACGCTGGCACATCTGCATCTTGGTCCGGCCCCAGGGTCCAATGTATGAACCTATTGCGGCCCTCGAGTCAAAAAATTTGCCCACCCCTGCTCTATACAATTCAGGGCCCAGCTGCAGGTGCCCCCTTTTGACTTGAACTCTTCAGGGTCCACTGACTATGCACCCCCTTTGTGACTTCACGGTCCTCAACCTAGGTACCCCCTTTGTAACTAGCTGACTCTGGATCCCAGAACCTCTTCTGGAGTGGTCCCCTTCTGACTCTAGGCAGACCCCAAGGGCAATCCTTAGTACACACGACCTGTGTAGGCTTTCCTGGGACTGGACCCCTCTCGCTCTCCGCAGGCTCTCGGCACACCGGATCCCCCTCAGCTCACTCAGCACTCTCTGGATACTCAGGCTACACACCGAGATATCCGCTTCCTCAGACAGGAGGAGAGACAGCCGTTCTCTTTCTCCTGGGACTCTGCTCCCGCCAAAGACACCGTGCCACGCACTTCCCCCCAAACTTATACCCACTCCCAGAATCCCTTGCAGCATAATCTGCCTTCTGGGGTAGTTACAAGCTGGGATGTGTCCCCTGATTGGGCTTCCCACACTGCCCCTACGAGCAGCCTCTTACAGGAGCCAGTGGGGACACTTCTCCCCCCAGCAGGCACACCTGGAAGCCTTGACACCCTGACTAGATAAATCACAGCCCCGTTGTTAGGCAGACAAGGCCCACTATACATTTACCTAGCACCTACCTGTAGGGTGCTACACATGCAATCAAAATATAAAGAGCAAAAGTCAGTGGAACATGATGTCTTCCCACAAGCCAGATCAATCACCTCAAGGAATAATGGGGATTAGACTCTTACCGAATACTTAGATATCATGTGCTATGTACTGGATATTCCCAGGCAACCGCAAACTCCAGGGCCCTTGTAGTGTAGATATTCCACTCTGCACGCTCCTGCTAGATCCCCTCACTGTATTAATGTTGAGCCTCACCAGAGATACCTCTCCTGTACAGCGCCCTCTTTCTGCTGAAATCGGGGATTAGGCAAATAGCCGAGAATCCCCGTTCTCAGCAGATGGTCAGAATTTTGTGTAAGCAACATGAAAGAATGGATCCATCCTGCCTTGTAGCAACGGTTCAGGCTGGTGGTGTAGTGGTGTGGAGGATAGTTTCTTGGCACACTTTGGGCCCCTTAGTACCAATTGAGCATCATTTAACCTGTTTACAACCACGCTATAGCCAATGACAGCTGCAGCGCAGTCAAACTTTGCTGGGAGGCAGTCACTGCACATGGGATCGGCAGTGATCTTTGATCATAGTAAAGAGCCTATCATGGCGGCTCTTTACCACATGATTAGCTGTGTCCAATCACAGCTGATCACAATGTAAACAGGATTTACCAGTTATCGGCAAACCTCTCCTCATGATAACTGGCAAATCCACACAGGGGACATCTACACTGGTAATCAGGGTACTGTTCATCAGTGTCCTGATAATCAGTTCAGCCCCAACAGTAACCAGTGCTACCAATCAGTGCCCACCAATGCTGTCTTTCAGTGCTGCCTATCTGTGCCACCTATCAGTGCCCAGCCTATCAGTGCCCATGAGTGCCGCATATTATAAGAGCAGCCTCATCCTTGCCCATCAGCGCCGCCTCTTCAGTGCCCCCTGTCAGTACTGACCATGTCCATCCCTTTATGATCACAGTGTACCCATCTTCTGATGGCTACTTCCAGCAGGATAATGCACCATGTCACAAAGCTCAAATCATTTCAAACTGGTTTCTTGAACATGATAATGAGTTTGTTGTACTCCAATGGCCTCCACAGTCATCGGGTATCAATCCAATAGAGCACCCTTGGGATGTGGTGGAACAGGAGATTCCCATCACGGATGTGCAGCCGACAAATCTGCAGCAACTGCGTGATGCTATCATGTCAAAATGGACCAAAATCTCTGAGGAATGTTTCCAACAACTTGTTAAATCTATGCCATGAAGAATAAGGCAGTTCTGAAGGCAAAAGGGGGTCTAACCCGGTACTAGCAAGGTGTACCTAATAAAATGGCCGGTGAGTGTATGCGGTCTTGCCCAAAGGTCTGCCGCCTTTGGATAAGGGTCTTTACAATGCAATCCTACTTATTAATCTTCAAAAGGACCCTTGGGAAGGAAGTCCTCTCCTTCATAAAACCCATTGACAATGTCCCTTGTCACAGCTTAACACTTATAACACACATATTACTAGCCATCAAACAAACCATTGCTGGATCATGGAAATCCTCATCCCTTAATTTAATCCCAGATACAGGGTACACTTATCAACAAAAAACTATTCCCAACACTAGAAAATACCCATGACAAATTTCTCTAAATCTGACAACCATGGCTTAATTATTCTCCCTCCTCACAACAGACCTTACCTCTTCTCCAACTTTGAGATCTGCAGATTAACTCGATGCCTAGACTAGGGATGCACCGATACCAGTTTATTAAGACCAAGTACGAGTACCATATTTTTTCTCAAGTACTTGCCGATACCAAATCCCGATACCTATTTTAGTGTCATGCGACAGTTTTGTTTTGACTAATGAAAAGTTATTACTTAGGCTGCATTCACACTTGAGCGGTTTTTACCGCGATTTTACCGCAATTTCAGGCATTTTTTAAGGCGTTTTTGGAGGCAGGCATTGACATCTATCAAAAACGCTGGTAATCAGCCCAAAAAGAAGCTTTTTTCAGCTACAGGCGTTTTGCTTCTGGCGTTAAAACGCTCAGATGTGAACAGGGGCCATTTAAATGGATGGGGTTTTACTTGTTGGGCGTTTTGGAACGTTTTTCTTTGCGTTTTTGGAGCTGAAAAACGCTCAAAAACGCCCAGGTGTGAATGGAGCCTAAAGACGACAGAACTTGGTTCACATATGTGCGGTCCGGTTTTACAGCGGGATTTCAGCCCCCTCTGGTGTGACTGTGTTCAGCGGTTAAGTTGTGATTCAGGTGCGAAATGTCAAAGTGTATGACAATGGAAATTGCACCTGAACCGGGCTCAAAATTACACCAGACTCTTTTTAAAAATGTGCTTCGGTTGTGCTCAAAAATTTACATTCCCTGGCAGAATTTATGATTTCTTGGCCATTTTTTAGAGAATATGGCCCCTTTCACACGGACTCCGTTCTGCTCATCCACCAATCACCGCTGAGCAGGGAGATGACAGCTACGTCTCCGTTCTGTGTGCAGAGACGGAGCTGTCAGATCCCCGCTGTCCTCTATGGGGAGATCGGATTAGAACGGACCTCCTGTCCATTCTCATCCGATCTCATCCAATCCTATCCTCCAGACGGATGGAAAATAGGGTTTCCATCCGTCAGGATTTCACTGACAGGATCGGATCAGACAGCAGTGGGTGTCAGCGGAGATGTCTCCGCTGACACCCACTGCCCCATAGGGATGCATGGAGCGTCCGATCAGGTCCGCCTGAAAAACTGACAGGCAGATTGGATCAGATCGCCCGTGTGAAAGGGGCTTAAGAATGATAACACAAAAACTTTTCTTTCACTCATGATTAGTGTTTGGCTGAAGCCATTTATTATCAATCAACTGTGTTTACTCTTTTTAAATCATAATGACAACAGAAACTACCCAAATGACCCTGATCAAAAGTTTACATACCCTGGTGATTTTGGGTAAAATCACCAGGGTATGCCAAAATGTGGTTCAACAGCCTGTTTTTTTCCTTCGCCCCAACAGCAAGTGTAAAAAAAACCTTTGTGACCCATACTGGTAGGTACTGGGAGAGCCCATTCACACTAGCACGACTTGTGAGGCGACTTGTGTAGCCCCAGGTCGCTTGACATAACAAAAGCAATGTTAATCAATCAGTGCTGTCTTAATTGGCACTACTGAAGTCGCTCCGACTTCAGAAAAGGGTCCTGTACTACACAGGCGACCTGTGATCCGACTGTCCCATATACTTGTCCCATAGACAATGGGAGTCGCCTCCTTATCTTAATTGAAGCGACTTGTTATCAGACTTTCCAGGAAGAAGAAAGAGATTAGCCAGGCATTCCCCACAGACAAAGTCGCCTGTCTCTTCAAAGTAGTGCACAAGTCTCTTCCAAGTCCCATCCAAGTCCCATCCAAGTCTCTAAACAAGTCTCTTCAAGTCACGGGGCGACTTTCTGGTCGTGGTAGTGTGAACCGGCTCGGAAAATACTGGCTTTTATAAAGTGGTATACTGTTTAGTAAACACAAAAAACAGTGCAGTGAAAAGCCATAATGTGGAACTAAATACAAAACATTTTTCTTACGACTGTAAAGAATGAGGAAGGGTAGGAACCCAATTTGGAGATTGCTCCTGGCTTTCTAACGTTCCATAGCTAGTAGTACCTCTGGATTTTATATTTGGAGGTGACAGTCAAATAACATAGCAAATAACCCTATTGATAAATATTACTACATTCTCCCAAAAGAACTCAATTAAAATAATCTAACATTATACACAACTGAAGTGGACTACATATAGTCTAAGAGCCGATTCACACTGAGGCGACACGACTTCGGGGGGCGACCTGTGAAGTTGCGTGCACCGCGACTTCACATAATGGAAGTCTATGCAAGTTGCTCCGAGGTCGCTCCTATTAGAACGGGTCCTGTACTACTCAATGGACCGCGACCGACCGCGACTTGTCAGGCTGACAAGTCGCCTGACAAGTCGCGGCAGTGTGAATGGGCTCTAATACTACACACATTTGTCACAAAGTGGCATGTAACTGATATATACAGATCTCCATCATGTGTGTGCCAATGTTTATCTGACTCTCCTTGCCACCTGGAATAGGATTTCCAGTAATCCGAAAAATGTCAACTTCCCTGTGCACCTCTCTGAACTAGATCATATCTGCCTCTGTGTGGAAAGTTTAGCCCAATCCACAAGGCTTTAACACCTGGGTGATTGTCTTTATTTTAGCCAGATGACTGTAATTTTCACATCTCTCTGGCCTCAGCTGAAAATAACTGTCACTTTTTAACTACTTCCCGCCAGGAAGCTGTCATTTGACATCCTGGACTTTGAGTGGAGATATCTGAATGATATCTTTTTTTATCAGCCGTCTATTCCCTGCAATGGTAAAGCGCTCATAGTGGCTGTTTAGCAGCTTGATTGCTTTTACATTGTCTTTTTCCCCGCCCCCCAGTGCTTCTCCCGGTTCGCTTGTGCAATCGGCGATCCGGAGAATGAAATCGTCGGTCCCCGGCCATCTCTATGATGTCACTTCCTTCACTGGCAGAAGTAAACACAGCTGATTTTTTTTTTTTTTGCTGGGAAGCTTGAGATCATTATTTTTTTTATAATCTCAGGCTTTCCAGCATTATAGCCCCCAGATCTCTCCATAAAGAGGAGCTTTCATGCCCTATTCCTATTACAAGAGATGTTTACATTCATTGTAATAGGAATAAAACTGATAAAAAAAATGTAAAGGAAAAGTGTAAAAACATAAAAGTAAAATAAACAAAAAAAAAAAAAGCACCCCATCCCTTTTCTTTGCATGCAGAAGAGAACGCATATGTACGTTGCGCCCGCATATGTGTACGGTGTTCAAACCGCCATGAAAATTGGACTAACTTTAGTGTTTTTTGTTTTTTTTTAATTCCTGAAAGTGTCCAGCAGTAGGTGGAGCTGTGATCTTTGACCTCTGAGACCACACCTCCTGACCTTTGGGGTGGGTCCATGACCCTTTTCCTGAGTCAAAACCCTCTCCTGTCTCTGTACCGGTGTTCTATAATTTCATCGGACCCGTGAAAATTCCGGACCCTCGTCACTTCCGGTGACGCTACGTCACCACCAGCTGGTGCGAGCCCTGGTGCGCATGCGCACAAGACATTTTCCGGGTCTGATGAAATTTTAAGACTTAGCGAACAGCTGACTGAGAGGAGGCGGGGCTGAGGCACCGGGTATGTGCGGTCCACCAACTCCACTTCCGGGTCTATGCGTTCCAGAATTTTTTTTTTATTGTTTTCTTTTCTATCATTCCACACATTTACACACATTCCCTTTACTTCAATGGAACGGAAAGGCGGACACTCTTTTTTTTTTTAACCACATACCAACACACTGTGCAGGGGTCCAGAAGCACTGCATTTCCCATGATGCATTTCCCTTTTCTGCTAAATATAAATACTAATTATGATTATGATGAATATTAAACATTTTATTATTTCTCTCGATGTGTGTAAGGGAATGTGAGTAAATGTGTGGAATGATAGAAAAGAAAACAATAAAAAAAAGATCTTTGTCTGGAACGCATAGACCCGGAAGTGGAGTTGGTGGACCGCAAATACCCGGTGCCTCAGCCCCGCCTCCTCTCAGTCAGCTGTTCGCTAAGTCTTAAAATTTCATCGGACCTGGAAAATGTCTTGTGCGCATGCGCACCGGGGCTCGCACAAAAAATAAAGGAACAGAGCGCACACCGTCCTAGTGTAACACCATTTATTTGAAGTTAATAGAAGCCATAAAAACAGGTACTCACAAACAGATAGGAAGTCATGCATGGAAATAAATATGATGTTTACAGGGCTCTCTCCTCCTAGCCTCGGCGGCTCAGCTGTTCGTCCTGCACTAGTCAGTGAGTATCGTACGGCTAAGCCAACCGCCTCGGATTACTCAAGGAGACTCGATGTGGTGAGCCTGCGCACGGTCCAGCCGCCCCCACACACCCTCCAAGAGCCGGATGCTATAGCCGCTCAGAGAAACTGACAATGCGGTTAAGCAGAGGGAGACTCCACGATCGGGACCCAGAGCATGACTTGCATGGGGTTGCTAAGGACAACGTTTCGGAGGCGTAGCCTCCTTCTTCAGATCTCAACACCCCAGAGATCCTTTGCCCTCATTTATATAACAATATAGCGGCTCCTCCCCTCACTATTTCTTAAAGGGACATGACAATAGAGAGCCTGTAATCAGGGGCAATAATATCCAAACATTCATATATATCCATGAATTGTACATATCTAATAAAAATTTTATAAAAGTGAATAAGTTCATAATACAATAAAAACTTTAAAAAAAAAAAAATATATATATATATATATATATATATATATATATATATATATATATATATAATATACATATATATAAACCTACATGACACTGTGGAGACTAGACTAACAAAACAAGATAAACACCATATATGTGCGCATATGTATCTCAAAATATTCCCGTATTCCCGGGGCTCGCAACAGCTGTCGCACCAGCTGGTGGTGACGTAGTGTCACCGGAAGTGACGAGGGTCCGGAATTTTAGAACACCGGCAATAGAGCAACCCTAATCCTAACCCCAACCCCCTAACCCTGTCATTTGCGTTTGAAAAATTTCTGCGCAAATACTTAGTGACACATAAAATTGCAACGACCTTCATTTTATTCCATGGAGTCTCTGCTAAATATATATATATATAATGTTTGGGGGTTCTAAGTAAGTGTGGATCCCAACACTGATGACTATATCAGGATCCCATGGGTGGATGGGATCTCCCATGCAGGTGTCACTGACCTGCATGCTGCAAATGACATGGAATAACTGACTAGGGAGGGGTGTCAGGTATTGCAAGCATTTTCCAAAAAAACAAAAAACAAACAAACAATAATAATTAGCTACAGAGAAGTAACTGTGGTCACATATCTGCAACTTGGATCCTTATGTAACAATATTGCAGCAGTCATGTGACTCATGTATAGCAGGATCCAGTAGCTTCTGCTGACTATCAGTATGGATAAGCAGTCTGATCTCCTGCCATACAGAGTGACCTGATCACTGCAGTATGAGAGGCGATCTGCTGATTTATCCCCATCATACAATGTGATCAATACCCAGCTATACTTAGGGTTGTCACCTCATCCCTTTAAACCAGGGCACCCATTAATTACACAGGTTCTGTGGCTGATGAAGGTGGTAATTAAACTCACTTAGTGCATTAAATCAGCCTCAGAACCTGTGTAATTAATATGTGTCGTATACTAAAGGGATGAGGTGGCAACCCTAGCTACACTCCCTCTGATTACCTAACTACAGGAGCCTGGAAAGCAGCATGCTGGGACTTGTAGTCCCCCCTGAACACATGATCACACACACACACACAGTCCAATTACAGAATAAATAATAAAACAACAAACATGCCATCATATCCTCCACACATACCTAGCTCTGCCTCCTCTCTCGCCGGATGGCAGCTACAGTACACAGTGTTCTACAGTATCAGCAGTTCTACTACCGTCCAATCACGACGCGAACTCATTCATATCCGCGTCACCAGAAGAGAGCAGGAACCAATAGGAGCTGAGCCCCGGTCAGAGCCCGCCCCCGTCCTGTTTGCGATGACAGAGGGATGCTGGAGTGGGCGGAGCCATGTGACTCATTCAGACATCTCGGCTGTGTGTAGAGTGATGAGAGGGGAGCAGATGGGGAGGAGTAGGGAGTGATGTACACAGTACAGGGGAGCAGATGGGGAGGAGTAGGGAGTGATGTACACAGTACAGGGGAGCAGATGGGGAGGAGTAGGGAGTGATGTACACAGTACAGGGGTGACTATGGATGGGATGGCTCGTTATGTCGGAGGAATGCCTTCCTCATTCCTCAATCATTGTGACATTAGCGGATTACAGCTGCATCTGTGTTTATGTCTTTTTCAAACACCACATTTAACCACTTAAGCCCTGGAAGATTTTACCCCCTTTCTGACCAGGGGGTATTTTGCGATTCGGCACTGCGTGACTTAAAAGGACAATTGCGCGGTCGTGTGATGCTGTACCTAAACGAATTTGATGTCCTTTTTTTCCCCACAATCAGAGCTTTCTTTTGGTGGTATTTGATCACCGGTGCGATTTTTTGATCATGCGCTATAATCAAAAAACAGCAACAATTTTGCAAAAATAATATTTTTCACATTTTTTTATATGAAATTCCCCCAAAAAAATGTAAAAATCAAAATTCTTTTACATTTTTGGCCAATTCTTTTTCTGCTACCTATATTTGGTAAAAAAAAATCGCAATAAGCGTATTTTGATTGGTTTGCGCAAAAGTTATTGCGTTTACTAACTAAGGGAAAGATTTTTGTCATTTTTTTTGTTTTTTTTTAACGAGTAATGGCGGCGATCTTCGAATTTTTTGCGGGACTGCGACATTGCGGCGGACAGATCGGACCCTTGACTGACATTTTTGACACTTTTGGGGTTACCAGTGACATTACTACAGTAATCAGTGCTATACATATGCACTGTTACTGTAAAAATGACACTGGGGGGGGGAGGGGTTAACTTTATCTGAGAGGGGTTAAGTGTGTCCCTAGGGGCGTGTTTCTAACTGTCATTGTATGTGGCTGTGTGTGTAACAGCACAGATCAACGGTCCTACATAGCAGGACCGAGTGATCTGTGCTTTTACACAGGGGAGAATGACAGGCGGCTTTGTCTACATTAGCCGCCTGCCTTCCTCCCTTCACAGCGGACAATCGCTAGTGACCGGCGGACATCGGGTCCGCCGGTCACACGCGCGGGGTTCCTAGTGAACGAGCGGGGGCGGGAGCGCGCCTCCGGCGGCGCGCGCTCGCCCCCTATTGGCTCCTAGGCTAGTGACGTACCGGTACATCACTTTGCCTGGGAGGGGCTGACCGCCGCCGTATATAGTCGGGCGGCGGTCAGCAAGTGGTTAAAGATCCAGAAGTGATGAATGCTTTATATGGGAAGGAAAACAAGGCTCCCCATATACTTAAAGCGGAGTTCCACCCTATGTTTTGACTTCAGAATCCAGTAGTGATGTTAAGGATGAATTGGGCACTTTGCATTTTTTTTGGGGCTCACTTACCTTATTAAAAGAGCATTTTTGGTCCTACTTTCTCCTTCTACCCCTTATGCGGCCGCGGCCGCCAACGTCACTTCTGGCTTTGCATTGCGTCCTATGAGATGTTTGTCATCACTCCCAGGAGGCAATGGGCAGTGACTTGGGTGGCCAGCCGCTCCTCTCATCGCATGATTTCCAAACCGGAAATGACGTATAAGAGGCAGCGTCCAGCGCGTCCAGCGCCATCCTTAACAAGGGTAACCAGGCTATTGTTGCCATTGTTATCCTAGCGTCCGTGCGAGGCAGAGCGATCGGCGGTTTTCACAGCAGCGTTTCTTAACTTCTTTGAACAGGAGCATTGTCAGTCTGGGGGGAGGCAAACATTAGATGTACTATCAGATTTAGATATACTAACAACTTGAAGCCAAACACCAACTCACACTTTATAATCAGTTACAGCTGTTTTCTTTTTCCTTTTGGCATAAAGGTTTATAAAAATAAATAAAAGCTCACCATTGTAAGCACCCCCTGCTAGTGTTAAATGGTTTGTCTCATCTCTGTAACTGATACATTCTGCTGGAGAGCTTGCGCTTTTGAAAAACAACAGACTTACTGCTCTAAACACCAGATGAAGAATTCAGTCATCACATCTAAGAATTAGTAAGCTGCAAAATAATAAATGCCTAAGGCCTAATTCACACAGTTGAAAAAAACTTTACTGATGAAAATACATGTGTTTTCCAGGATTCTGTGTTTTCTCTAATGATCATTAAAATACTTATCTATAGAGTGAGGCATGGTTGCTGTGAATGCTATTTATTGCGGTGAGTCAGCACCCCGCCCGTGTCCCAGGACAATGTCATTTGTGACGAAATGCGTCGGTTTCAGCAACGTGCTGATGTCACCATGCTTAGAGTTCCTGGAAGGACGGTGCAGTTGCTACAGCCAGTTGGCTATGATATTTATGCGGATATATACTACGTTGTTATAAAGGCATTATTTTTTACACTAATAAAACATGGAACGTTTTTACACTATGGCAGGTTTTTATTGTATTCTATGGGGAGTGTCACCCTTTGACCGGAGATATATATAGGAGATTCTACCAGTCTACTAACTCCTCTGGAGACACGAGGCCTTGGCTGGGTAAAGCCCAAAGCGCTGTTGACCTGTTGAAGTCTACATCTCTGGTAAGCAGGCCATCGTGTCTTGGTCGAGGATATCACATTTGGTGGTGGAATGGACATTCACATGTGTGATTTGCGCTATTGAAAACAATGCAGCTTTGTTCAGATCCATAATTAAACGACTGTGTGAATGAATCCTTAAATTGATACTAAACACACACTGTTTGATTCACATTGTCCCTTTTATTTCTGTATATGGATGATGGCACTGTAATTATTTTAATAAAAAAAAACATTTAAGTACCTTTTTCCTAATCGATATAAAGCTGTCACATGACCCAGATCTTTCCCAGCCTGTCTGCAGGTAAACATAAGCAGGAGGAGCTTCTAGTCCTCTGCTACTGGTCACATGTTCAAAATTAAAAAAACAGTCTTTGGAATACAGAGCAAAAAAAAAAAAAAATAATTACAATCAATAAACTGTTTTAAATTGTCCTATTGAGTGCTCCCACAGCAAGCAGCTTGATATGGGGGCACCTGGACTGAGCCGCTGCTCTGTGTGTCCATTTAGAGACGGAGCCGCGGCCTGCCCCTGCCCTCTCTCCCCTCATTGGCTCACTGACTTTGATTGACAGCAGCGGGAGCCAATGGCCCCAGGCTGCTGTCTCAGCCAATGAGGAGGGGAGTCCCGGATAGCCGAGTCTCTCGTGCAACATTGCTGGATCAAGATGGGGCTCAGATAAGAATTAGGGGGGCTGCTGCACACAGAAGGTTTTTTATCCTAATACATAGAATGCATTTAGATAAAAAAAATGTCTGCCTTTAGAACCACTTTAAGGCTAAATCAATTGGAAGGAAAGTAGAGCCTGTTTAAACGTTTACCAATTTATTTAATTGTTTGAATCGCATATTGATAGGGTAGCACTGTCCCCATAGGGCTTGCTGTATGATGACTTGTTGGGCCTCCTCTGATTAACAGCAGACAGTCACTTAGGGAACAGTTCACACATTCATCCTTACTCCCAATTACTCGTTACTCAATAAACAGTCCAGGGGTGTTGGTTTTTAGTATTTATTATGGAACTTGGATGGGAGAAGGGAATAGTGGGATACTTCAACTGGAGCTATATACATTGGATGAGGACAGCTCTCACTTGGCCTCACCAGGTTGCTTGTGGAAGCCGTCTCACTGCTTAAACCATACTTCCACGTGTATGGAAAGGATTAAGTCTCCTTGCTCTTTCTCCAGCAATAGACTTCGTGATCTACATTATCTCCAGGATACGCTCTAGCATACACCCATTCACTGACTCTTCTAGCTGCAGGGATGCCCCCCTCAGGTCAGGCCCCTTGACACAGATCTGTACTCAGTGTATGCAGAATCAAATCCTTCCAGTGTCTCCCCTTCCAGTCAGCTTTACAGGACCTCAAGGTTCAGTTCCTCTCTAGCTCTTAAAGCCCTAAGGTCAACCACTTGAGACTGCATGGCACTTCTACAGAGAAAGAGGCAGCCGCCCCGGAGCGCCCCCCCCCCACCCCCCCTGGAACTCTGCTCTCCAGCTGAAAGACTCTAAGCACATGTGCTCCTTGCATTTATACAGTATCCTAGCATGCACAAAGGCACTTGCCTCTGCCAAATCAGCAGGGCTGTACTAAATGCCTGTGCACTCATTTGTCAGGTTTCCTCCCACAGTCCAATATGCCTCCCTATTGGACCAGTGTGAAACACTCTTCACACGGACTGAGTTGCAGCTGAGCACATTGAGCAGACCTCACTAGCAGATCCTGCTTTCTGGTAGGCCGAGAACAATATAGATTTACCTGCAATCCCTCTGGTAAGCAGAAAGGATTCAAAATTATACTCTCTCTAGCACCTACCTAGGAGGGTGCTACATCCACCTACCGCCAAACTGAGCCATGTCCTCACTGGCTCTGGGTATCCGCCCCAACAAAAATACCTATAAAAAAATGTACATGGATTATCCCACAGATTTGCAAAACGGGGAAATACGAAAAACATATGCACAGGGCCATAGGGCTACCCCATATGTGGCCAGTGAATACAATAAATTATGTGGAAAAATATATATCTCTGCTGTACAATATTTACACATAGGAAGGTACCAGGTGCATTTGAACCAATGCACCCCCCCCCCCCCCGCCAAAAAAAAAAAAAAAATTTGGCGGGTGAAGGTTAGACATCCTATCTAACTAGACTACAGGTAACATTTGCACATATATACAGAAATAGACAGAGGATGGCCTCTCCAAGGCCCGAAGGGCCTCCGCAAGCCTGCAAAGGAAAAGGGAAAGTACATAGCAACTTGAACATCCTACATACTTCCAGTGAGACCACCCTCTCCATAGAGACGACCTTCTCACCTGCAAAATCTGACTCTAACATTCCCGTAGAGATCTCCAATACTGCCGGCCCCCTAGGAGCACGCTTGACTTGTTACTCTGTTGTGCACCTGTGATAGACAAAACAAAACAATTCCTGCCAATCTAACTAACACATTAGCACTAGTTCCATCTAGGAACCGTTTGACTAGCAATAGGCACAGTCCCTCTCAGGTACCAGGGCACTGACTCTTTCCTATCCTAGTCAGACCCACCATTTAGAATGAAGAAATGCGGAGTCCATCCGACTGGTATTTACAGTGTCCTTCCCTCTGTAACACCGAGGCAACACATCTCCTGATGGCAAGCTATTCTTGCTGGAGCCTGAGCAAAGCTTGCCTTACTTGCGAGTCTCTGTAAGAACTCTTTAAGGGATCCTTCACTCTGGCATCCCTCTCTCTGAAGAGACAATGAGCCGCTACCCTTCTCTCACAAGGTAGCAACTCACGCAAAGTTTCCTTCAGCATCACTCCGGCCCACTGGCCTAAAGGATCTTCGCAAAGTGTCTTTTCTCAGCACTCCATTTTAGCAACAGTAGTGGCTCAGGGCCAAAACGATCTTCACAAAGGGTCCTTTAGCAGGGTGTCTCTGTGAACCAGGGGTTTGCCCCTCCAGGTAGCAACTCCTGGATTTAACAGGAGAAGCTCTTTGTGGCAAAAGTTCATTCTCCCAGGTAAAGAAACTAGCAGTTTTTATGATCCCCATTTTCTTTTGCAAGGTTTAGAGGGGAAGGGGATTTGAGAACAGGGCTCCCAACCCTAACAGCAACTTTAGTATCAAAGTGACTCTTCAGGCATACTAGACCCTTTGTAATTCTTTCCAACCAATACAACAGATTCTTCAGGCTTGCTAGCCCCTTGGTAACTTAACTTTCCAGCTAAAACAAGAACTCAGCCCACCTCAGTAATAATGATCAGGATGAGGTATGCAGACGATCTTGCCTTCAGGATCTTGGATACTAATGGCCCAGGCTTGGCCTTTTCCATCTGGGCAGTGGACCTCTACTCGGTCAATATAGATGGACCATCCCAGATTTCAATTTGCCTTGATTGATAAGAAGGTGTCCCATAATTGAGGCTTGGACTGGATACGATATGGTTTAGGGACATACAGGAAGTCCCAAACAGCTTCTTCACACCAGGCCCCTCTCTTACACTTGACTTCCTCCATTATCTCCTGGGGAGCATATGGATAATCATACCTGTACTCCATGGCCACCTTCTTCTGGACAAGGCGTTGGAAGCGTGAGAACCTGGGGAATTTTTGCCTGTCTCCTCTCCCAGGTGGGGTGTAAAGGGTCTCCACTTTCTTGATTAGGCTGGAGTAGCCATCAATCTGTGCCCGAGCATAGGCATAAGTGTGAGGTGGGGAATGATCTGGGACCCTAGTGGCATAGGCCCCACAGAACCCCAAGTTCCCAAGTTCTTTGCGCACTGCATGCGAACTGGAACTTGTAGGACTTCTTCTCTTCTCAGTTCCCCAGTCCCACTCAGTCTCCAATTCTGATCTCCAGTCCTCGATTCTCTCCTCCAGGGACCCACAGCGATGCTGGAAACTGGGTTACCCCACACCAATGGCCCCTGCCTTCCCCTCACTGAGCAAACTGGGGGACTTCAGTTTCTGGGCCCATTGACTCCCCTCTGCCTCTGTAAGAGCTGGACTGCTAGTTGTTGCCATTGTCACCAATGCATCTTTTGGCTGCTGCTTGGCTCTCATGACTGTGTGCATTGCACCTCTGAGATGTGGGTCTCCCTGCTTTGGCAGATGGTAGTGCAGGTTTGCATCACTGGTCCCAGCCCCAGCGGTACTCTTGATACTCCCTGTCCTCTTCCAAAAGGGATAGCCACTCTAGGTGTCAGCAGTCCATGAGTTGTTCCTACTTCCCAGTTCACATACAGTCTTCTGGGCTTGCTATCACTACGTTCTATCTGCAACAACATGTCCCCGCAGTGCGCACACTGACCCCACGCTCGCAGCAGCATGGACATCAGGTATCTGCTATGTACCAGTCTGATATGCTCTGTATCCCCTCCGCTGCACAAGGCCAGGCTTCCTTTGGGCACTAATCGGACCCCGGAGTCCCACAGGGTCGAATTCGGCAACTCGTTCTGCTCTGCAGGTTCACCGCCAGTACGTGGGATAGCCCCGGCACTCCGGCTCACTCCGGCACCCGCCATTTTGCTCCTCCACACACGTGTCTGCTCCTCAACTGCACCCGATGGCGGAAGTGACGTCTTAGCTCCCTTCCTCCACTGGGATTGGTGGCTCGCGGATGGAGACTCTGCCCATGTCCCCAGACTAGCTGACTCTCTGGCGGTGACTCCTCCTGCAAGGCAGATGTCTTTGGTGCGGTGCAGTAACCCTTTTGCTAGTGCCATAACACTGTTCAGGCCTGCATGAATGGTACTGCAATGCAGATTGTGTTCCCTGCCACAGATACACATACATCTGCCTCTTCTGTCTGTACTTGAGCTTCAGTTGCACTTTTCCATTCACAAACCAACCAAACTCCCTCACTGCTGTTAAAAATTGTCCCACTGTAACTGGTTGCACAGCAGACATTTTCCTCCTCAGCACATGTACAGACACAACCCCTGACGCGCCGATGCCCCCATATTCACAGCTTTCTTGACCATAACTTGAAAGCACACTTGCACAGGTTACTGTAAAGCAGACTCAATTTCCTCCTACAATACAGCACATCTTTTCTCCATCGACACTCCAGCACTTTACTTGGGAAGACATAGTGTTTCCTAGGTACATGTCCGGTCATTGCCGAAAAGAAACCACTGCGTGACCATGACTTGGAAGCACACTTGCACTGATCACTGTAGAGCAGACATTTATTTCTCCACTGACACTCCAGCACTTTGCTTGAGAAGACATAGCGTTACTTGGGTAAATACTCAGCCGTTGCTGGTAGCAACCACTGCTGTAATTTAGAGAAAATCCCGGACGACGCTCGTAAATGTAGCACTGTCCCTGTGGGGCTTCCTGTATGATGACTTGTTGGGTCTCTTCTGATTACCAGCAGACAGTTACTTAGGGTACAGTTCACACATTCATCCTTCAGTGGCGGCTGGTGCTCAAAATTTTTGGGGGGACACAAACAGAAAAATGTAATAGGCATTGCTTTGCCTTTTGAGGTCACAAAAGTGTGAAAGGGGCCTTCAGTAATTAAGGTATAGCGTGCCCACTTTCAATGCAGAGAGACCAGCGTGCCCCCTTCAATGCAGAGATCATCCTGCCCCCTTTCAATGCAGAGATGCCAGCTTGCCCCCTTTCAATGCAGAGATGCCAGCGTACCCCCTTTCAATGCAGAGATACCAGTGTGCCCCCTTTCAATGCACAGAGACCAGCGTGCCCCCTTTCAATGCAGAGATGCCAGCGTGCCCCCTTTCAATGCAGAGATCATGGTGCCCCCTTTCAATGCAGAGATGCCAGCGTGCCGCCTTTCAATGCAGAGATCATCGTGCCCCCTTTCAATGCACAGAGACCAGCATGCCCCCTTTCAATGCACAGAGACCAGCGTGCCCCCTTTCAATGCACAGAGACCAGCGTGCCCCCTTTCAATGCAGAGATACCAGCGTGACCCCTTTCAATGCAGTGATGGCAGCGTGCCCCCTTTCAATGCAGAGATGCCATTTTGCCCCCTTTCAATGCAGACATGCCAGCGTGCCCCCTTTCAATGCAGAGATGCCATCATGCCCCCTTTCAATGCAGAGATGCCAGCATGCCCCCTTTCAATGCAGAGTGACCAGCGTAAGCGTGTGTGTGTCCCCCCCCCCAGCGCAGGACCAGTGCACTTACCTCAGCCTTGCTGACAGTGTTCGGTCTCTTCTAGAACGTCCTCTGCTCCTCTGCTCCGGTGAGTCTGGGCAGCCTCAGTGGTCAGCGCTCCTCCATGGACGGGAGGTGTTGGGCTCCTGGGCCCCCCCCCCCCCCGGGGCGGTGAAGTCCGGCATGGAGAGGGAGGTGAACCGGCTGCGTACATTCCGGGACTGGTCAGGCTCGGTGTCCAGCGGCGGCTCGCGGCTTCTCTTCAGTTCCCCGGCGTGGCGGCTTCTCCTCGAGTCCTCAGTCCTCTCGGCTCCCGCCTCCTTCCCAGCCAATGGCATGGGGTTTGACTTTCGGCCAATCAGGAAGCGCGTATCAGACCCGCTTCATGATTGGCCAGGAGGAGGATCCGTGTGACAATAACGAATTTTCCAAAAAAAAGCCCATTGAACTCCATGCGTCCGGCACCCCGAATGTAGATTAGGGGGCCGGATGCATGGATGGGGTGGCGGCGCCACTGTCATCCTTACTCCCAATGGCTCGTTGCTCAATAAACAGTCCAGGGGTTTTGGTTTTCAGTATTTATTGTGGAACTTGGATGGGAGAAGGGAATAGTGGGATACTCTGACTGGAACAATATACATTGGATGAGGACAACTCTCACGTGGCCTCACCAGGTTGCTTGTAAAAGCAGTTTCATTGCTTAAACCATACTGCCACGTGTATGGAAAGGGTCAAGTCTCCTTGCTCTTTCTCCAGAAATACACTTAGTTATCTGCTTTATCTTTAGCTAACTCTCTAGCATCCCTTTTACTGACATCCATCCACTGACTCTTCTAGCTGCAGGGGTGGCCCCCCCTCGGGTCAGGCCCCTTGACACAGATCTGTAGTCACTGTATGCATAATCAGTTCATTTCCTCTCTAGTTCTTTAGGCCCTCAGGTCAACCACCGGAGGCTGCATGGCACTTCTACAGAGGAGGAGGCAGCTGCCCCCTCCCTCCGGGACCCCGCTATCGTGATGAAGAACCCTGAACGTATGTGCTCCTGGCTTTTATACAGTATCCCAGCATGCACCGAGACATTTTCCTCTGCCAAATCACCAGGGCTGTACTAAATGCCTGTGCACTCATTTGTCAGGTTTCCTCCTACTCCAATATGTACAATCACTTTTAAAAAAAAAAAAAAAACCTGTAAGACAAAAGTATAATGAGCTAGTATGCATCGCATACTAGCTCATTATTAAATACTTTAGGGGTTAAATCTTTTCTCCCCTTGGGATAGAAGATGTTTTGTTTGTGGGGAAAAGGAGCATTTCAGGGCCCAATGTCCAAAACGGGGACTTAGTCCAGAAATAATGGAGGAGTTGTTGAAAGCTATACAGAAGTTCTTCCTTAACAAGAAGGCGGAAAACTTCAGTGGACATCAGTGAAGGAGCCAATTGAGAGTCCTGCTAAAAGCCTGAGCTCCAGTAATCATGAGGGTAATTACGGTCACGGTGGGATGGAGTCTGCCTCCCCATCCCTCCCCAACACCTCTATAACTTTGTGGGGATCCCCTAGTTCTGGTAGAGAGACACACGGGGTTGATACCTCCACTCCTTTTCAGCAGAGAGAATCCAGAACTCCAAGAACTAAGTCCGTCAAGGTGCAGACCCTTGAACTCCCTGAAGGTTTCAAGCCCCAGAGGGCGAAAAACCTTAACAACAAGGTCTGCCGGAAATTGTTCCAGTCCACCAAAGAAGTTGTACCCAAGAAACTAGTGGGGCCATCCCCTATAGTGCCACTCCAGGTGGAAGGAATTTATACTAAGGCCCTGTTAGACACGGGTGCTCAAGTAACTCTACTCTATAAAGACTTCTACCAGAAGCATTTGAGGCACATCCCTTTGTGCAAGTTGGAGGAACTAGAGATCTGGGGTTTAGGGACCCAAAAGTTCCCCTATGATAGGTACATCCCTGTGAAGATATCTTTCCAACCAGCTATAGGTGCGAAGATGGAAGCATTTGATACTCTGGCTGTAGTGTGCACTCGACCCCCAGGTGCCAAACAGAATTCATTAATTATTGGAACAGATCCGCTTTTTAGCGAGTGTTGCAGGAGCAGAAGATCCCTGTTGAAGAAGTGGGGAAGCTCTGGAGGTTTGACACCAAAGAGTGGGTGTTGCAACCTGGAGAAAGAACTGCATGAAGGCAGTGGTGAAGCTGTCATGGGACCAGCCAGGGCCCTTTGTGATGGTAGAGGGGGATCTGTTGGCAGAAGACAGCGGGATTGAGCTGGTGCCAGAAGTGGTTCTGACTAGGGCTCTTCAGAAGAATGGGGGGAAGATTCCTGTAAGTATCCGGAATGTTACTACCCAGCCAGTACGCCTGAAGCCTAGAATGGTGTTGGGACATGTGAGTGCCGCCTCTCCAATGACCCCTTCAGAGTTGAAGGAAGAAAAGCATAAAGAAAGGGGGCCAGAAGGTACTTCTCCGGCCCACCCAGCTGTCCCTTTCAAGTGGGGGAGCGGGAAAAAACACAACTGTCCCGATGGGAAAAACTGTTTTTAAAAAATGATTATGATGTGGGCTGTGCTAAAAGTGCCCAACATCGAATCTGCCTCAGTGAAGACAGGCCCTTTAGAGAGACAGCGTGCAGGATACAGCTGAGTGACTTGGAAGATCTTCAAGAGCAACTAGCTGAGCTGAAGAAGTCAGGTGTCATATGGGAGTCCCGTAATCCTTATGCTTTACCCATAGTGGTGGTCTGCAAAAAGAATGGGACCATCCGGATGTTTATTGACCACTCTAAAACGGCGAACTATCCATGATAAATACACCATCCCCCCTATATAAGATGCTCTGCAGTGTTTGTCAGGGGCTAAATGGTTTAGCGTATTGGATTTAAAGAGTGGGTATTACCAAATACCTATGCATCCTGAAGACAGAGAAAACTGCTTTCATCAGCCCATTGGGATTCTTTGAGTTCAACCGCATGCCCCAGGGATTAGCTGGAGCCTCAGCAACCTTCCAGAGATTCATGGAAAACACTGTAGGGGACATGCATCTAATCGAAGTTCTGGGATACTTGGATGACATCATTGTCTTTGGGAAGACATTGGAGGAACATGAGGCCCATTTGGAGAAGGTATTTCAGAGACTCTATGAAGAGGGACTGAAGTTATCCCTGGCGAAGTGCCAGTTTTATCAGACCTCTGTTACCTATTTGGGTCATGTGGTGTCTGCTGCAGGGGTGTCTACTGATCCGAAGAAGTTGGAAGCTGTCACTACTTGGCCAAGACCCACAAACGTGACTGAGTTGAGATCCTTTTTAGGTTTCTGTTTATGAGAAAGCTATGGAAGCAAATTGAGGGCAATGAAATAAGAGAAACTTTGATTTAAAGGTGAGGGTGCAAGACTTGCAGCCAGGCCATAAAGTACATTTGAGAAATTTGGGAGTACCCAGGGAAACATAAACTAGCTGACCGTTGGCGCTCACAGCCTTTTATCGTCCATAGGAAGCTCCCTGGGCTGCCCGTCTATCAAATCCATCCGGAGGGGAAGGTGGGGCCTCTCAAAGCCTGGCATAGGAATCACCTATTGCCTATTGCTGAAGCGGTCAGGACATCGACTGAATGGACCGAGGAGGGGGATACTCCCAGAACTCCTAGATTACGGTCTCGACCTTTACAGAACACAAAAGCTGCTAATATAGTGGATGAAGAAGGGGATAGCGATGATGAAAGTGTCATTTTTGATTGGTGGTGGCCATCCAGTGAGGGATCTTCTTCTGAGCAGTCTCCATCCATTGCTGATTGGCCTTCTGATCCTATTCCTAAATGAGAAATTATTCAGGGACACAATCTGCTTGTGAGCAGTGTGGAGCCGAGGACCCTGAGGGTCCATTATCTAATGGAAATGTTTCTGTGGATTTCCCCTCTCCAAGATTGGAAGAACCTACTGTTGGAGATTCAAGTTTCTCTCCCATGGAATCGTTTGAAGAACTGTGTGGGAGTCTAGGTTCAGAAATAGTCACACCTTCTGAAAAAGTGGATTCTTTTGATGACAGGCAGGAAGCATCAATGAGTCCCGAATTACCAATGGAAGGGGGCATTTCTAAAACTGACAGTGGAATATCTGCTAAATTGCAGAGAGAGATCCATCCTTCCAAGAGACTGACTTATAGTACTCTGGGGGAAAGTTCTGAAGAACACATCTCTACAGCACAACGCTCTGTGCCGTTAACTGTCTCTTCAATTGACAACTCTCAAGAAGAAAGTTCTATTCCACCCACTGACCCTATTAAATTGGCTACTGATCTTTTATTAGCCCTTTGTGAGAGTGACCCAAATTTATCTGATGACACATATAATAAGTTGTTAGATAGTGCCTTTAATAATCAGTTTTCAGTTGCTATGAATGCTGCTTTAGATGGTTGATTAAGACTTTTGCTATAGACAAGTTCTTGTCTCCTTTGAAGAGGACTTTCCTTATCTTTGGAGGACCAAAGATGTTCAAGTGGGAAAGGATGTAGCCTGGTCGCACGGCTAGTATTGTTCAGACTGTTGAGTTGTTTGTTATTAAAGTTCTGCAAAGACAGTGACCTTTGAATTGTGGGAGATATAGTTCCGGGAGGAGCCAGGACTATAGACTGCTATGCGAACGGACTCTTCTCCCAGGGAGCGATGTGACTCACGGAGCCTGCTGGGAGTGTCTTTATAAAGGGGGCGATATCAACTTTCACTCTCTTGCCTCGAGGACAGCGTGCTGTGTAGAAGGGGAAGAGCTACTGCGGATCGCAGAGGGGTAGGCCGGAGGCTTAGATGAGCGGTGTGTGTAGAGGAATCTTAGTAGCGGAAGGACGCCTGACAGGCCGAGAGAGAGTCACTGAGCAGAGCGGGGCCTGGTTGCAGCGCGGAGCGGAGCTCCCGGTATTGGGTGAGAGACATCCAGCATCTACATCTGCATTTATCACTTATCTAGACTGAGTCAGGGCAGAACTGTCGAACTGTTTGAATAGCATGCCTTACTGAGTTCTAAAGTCTCCACTGGACACTGCAGTTATACATAGTGCCTATTGTTTGCCTATTGGAAAGCTTCAATATCTGTTTCTCGTTCATCTTTGTGGATTACAATTACTAACTACCTCGGGGATTACAATTATTGATCATCTTTACTTGGATTACAATTACTTTCCTTGGATTGCCTGAGGATTTCTTGCCCGTGAAGACTAATGAAGCCTCACTCTCCAGGAGACTCTTTCAATCTAGTGTAAAGGGGGCCCCCGTCAGTACACAGAGTGCACTCTGATATTTAGTTAGTATTGTTATACTGTTTATTCTACAGTTATTCTCTAAGTACGGTTAACCTTAATTTGTGGTCACTCTCCGCCTACTGAAAAATCCAGTGTGTTTATATTACTACAGAATACAATCCTCTAGCATATATATGTATGTATATACATTATATATTTGTGGTTTGTATTCCAGATCCTGAGTGCTGAACCCTACTCAAGTTATTGGTTGGAGATTCAGGATCTACATTACTATTGACATTCTTGCATTATCATTGATTCTGTTTGTACATTCTCTAACTTCAAAACAAGGAGCAGTAAACGTGATCTTTTATTGCACTTTCTTGTGGTCTTGATCATTTAACATGACCGAACCAATAGTGTCAGTTAAGTTGAAGCAGGTTTAGGGCAACCGAAGTGAAGAGGATATACCTGCATTAAGCCACTCCCCTGGGAGCAGGGCTACATTACATTTTTGTTTTTGGGTTTAATACCACTGCATATAATATCACCAGATGACATTCACCATTGCAAGCTTCAGATTATTAGAAAGTCCTGGACAAGAAACTGTAAACATGGCAGCCTTAGCTGTGAGTAACCAGTACTGCAACATATGCTCAGTGTGTAGAGAGGAGACACCATGGCACTCAGAAGAAAATGTCCTGCTATACTTTCCCAGTCTCCTCAGCATTATAGCTGTGGCATTGTGGTTTCCTAGTGAGACAAGATGTATACTGCTGTATACTGCATAATGACGGCTTCCAACTGACAGACGTTAAAGGTCATAAAATGGAAATCTAATGCAAAGTTTTTAAAAGAAAGTGATGTTTATCTGGCTTGGCATTTAGGGAGCTTCAATGGTGGTGTGCTGGCTTCTTTTGTATTGTAGAAAGAAGGGTGGGGGGGGATCTCGTAACCTGGAGGGCGGTAGATTAGTTCTTGAGACTCTATAGGATGGATCTGTTGAGCTGATGGCACAGGTCACTTCTAACAACATGGCATTACAATTGTAACATGGAATAACCTTGGTAATACAGTAATCCCCCGCTACATCGCGGTTCAGTTTTTGCGGTCCCGGTAATTCGCGTTTTTTTTTGTAATGTTATTTTACTATATAAATCATTAAAAATGAAAGATTTTAGTGTTTTTCATAGCTCTTGCTCTGTCTCTAAGTATCTTTTATGTGTTTAAATGAGTTTCTATTGTTTTAAAAGTGTGTTTAAAGACCTTAAAATGCTTCTACACGTACAGTGACAGTAAAAAAATCATGCCTACAATGCATTTTAATAGGGTTTTTCTATTTCGCGGAATTTCACTTTTCGCGGCTGGGTCCGGAACGTAACCCCCGCAATGGAGGGGGGTTTACTGTATTGTGTTCCGCTGTTACAACGAGTCATATGGGATCACACTTAGAGTGATGCATTACTCCTCCTTATCTAACCTGACATAGTTATTGGGTAGAATGGCTATATGATACAGCTGGTAATGCAGAGCAGTTAGTGCCATGGGAGGGTGGCACACTAACAATTTGCACAGTGCGCCATAAAGTAGTACGGAGGTCATATATTCATTGATATTAGCCTAACCAAACTCTACACAATCTAAATGTACAATCTCCATTATTTCTAATGTAGGGATCTGCTGCCCTCTGCTCTCTGTATTTGTAAGTGACTATAAATTATTTTTGTACATCACTTTTTTTGTCCTTGGAGTTGGGTTAAAAAGTGGAGAGAGAGCAGAGATGTATAGTAACTAAGTAGAACTACTTCACTACTGTACTTAAGTAACGAAAGGCGGTATCTGTACTTTCCTAGAGTATAATTTTTTTCTCCTACTTCCACTTTTACTTCACTAAATGTTTTCAATGATATAAATACTTCTACTCCAATATTTTTTTTTTGTGTTGCATAGTTACTCGTTACTATTATAAAAATTACCACTGCCAGAACAGTAGATGGCAGGTTTCATGAAGCTCAAAACATGTGTATTATCAACGCATACGAAAATAAATGCTACTGTATGTATAAATAAAAGCTGCATTTGAAATAATAAAAAACAATATGATGTTCAGACCCCGTTCACACTGGGGCGACCTGTCAGGCGACCTGGTCGCCTGACAGGTCGCCCTAGGTCGCCTGCCATAGAGAAGCTGTGGACCTGTTCTAATAGTCGCTCCGACTTAGAAAAAGGGTCCGGAGCTTCTTTGGGGCGACCTGGAGCGACCTGCATTGGCTTCAATGATATGAAGTCCGTGCCGGCCGCTCCGAGGTCGCGGTGCGAGCTGCGCACCGCGACCTGTGAGGTCGCCCCGGCAATTAGCGTTGCCCCAGTGTGAACGGGGTCTCAAACTTTTGACTTCTTTCTTTAATAACTACATAACACAGAACTTGTACTTTTACTTTCAGTTCTTAAGTAGCATTTTTTTTTCAAAACTACTGGTACTTTTACTTTCAGTACTTGAGTAGCAAAATTTTTTAAAAAACTACTTGCAATACTTAAGTACAAAAAATGTTGAATACTTTAGTACTTTTACTCAAGTCACTTTTTGATCGAGCACTTCCACTTCTACTCAAGTCACTTTTTGATCAAGCACTTGTACTTTTACTCAAGTATGGGTTTTGAGTACTTTATACAACTCTGAGAGAGAGACACAGATAATTGAGGCACATGAACTTATACACACAGTAGCTGCTATTGCTGCTATATTTTCATCCAGACCTAAAGCAGAGAATATTGGGCAAGTATTCCTATGTTCTAATCGTTTAATTGCAGCTACCCATTGATTCATGAGCATGTATCTGAATCCTTGTGACAGACAAAGTATATCTGTCTTTTTTTTATTATCCTATATTCACAGTGCCAGATAGCTAGGTCTTTGCTAGTGTGTGTGTAGTGGTCACCTTCCAGTATATTAGTAGGTGAACCTGTTTATTGCAATGGAGTATGTATGCAACTCCTGTTATTTTAGATAACCCTGGTTCTTCTAGCCTGGGATTCTATAACAAGTTATAGCTCAGGGCTCAATAACCACCATGGGCTAGAGCCAGGTTATTCATCCAATGGCTACTTCTGGTAGTTAGAGATCCAGCTGCATCATAGATTAGACATTCCTAGGGACTAAGAGCAGAGTAGATAAGCTGACTCTGAGTTCCAGTGCTACACCATGGTTTCTGTTGGTGAAAAGCTGCATCTCAGGCTGGCTGATTAATGGACGGAGGGTCTACTCATCACCACTGATCTTGCCTTCAGGTCTTTGACACCAAGACAAACGCTGCAGCATGATCATCCTCAGGGGCCTCTGCAATGGAACTTTGCTGCAACATTGATCTGGAGGTAACCTTATTAATAACTATATAGTCCAAATGAGAGAGTGGCACTCATGGGTCTTGAGAGGTGAATGCACCGTGAAGATTTTATTTTGGCGTTTCCATGAAGCACAAGCTCTTCTTCATCAGAATTTGTTTCTCATTGAAGTGTCAAAATAAAATCTTAACTGTGCTTTCACCTCTCAAGAACGGTAAATGCTGTTCTCTCTTTTGGACTATATGTACTACAGACTTTGCTGTGCACCTGGGCCCATTTTCTCTCTGATATGCAGTTCAGTGAGTAAAATAAGTATTTGATCCCCAAGCAAAACATGACTTAGTACTTGGTGGAGAAACCCTTGTTGGCAAACACAGAGGTAAGACATTTCTCATAGTTGTTGACCAGGTTTGCACACATCTCAGGAGGGATTTAGGTCCACTCTTCTTTACGGATCTTCTCTAAATCCTTAAGGTTTCTTGGCTCTCTCTTGGCAAGTCAAAGTTTCAGCCCCCTCCATACATTTTCTATAGGATTAAGCTAGGCCACTTCATGACCTTAAAGCGTAACTCCTCTTTTGTTGAGAAAAAAACATTCCCCTCTAGGTGATCTCTATACATTTCAGGGATTTTAACAAACCTTGTTGCAGATTCCTACCTTTTGTTATTCTGAATAAATCATTGTTTGTTCCTCTGTGCCTCTGTGCTGAGTGGGTCAAATGGGAGTGGTTTCATAATTATCTGTCAGCTGTGGCAGCTGCAGGGCTCTAATGGGGGAAATCTACTGGGCCTGCATCCCTTTAGACGTGTTCCTATTGGGATTATCTCACCAAAAATTACATTTTCTGTTGCAGGGGATGCCAGAAATATGACTTGTATCTTAGGCATACTTCTGGAAAATATGGTGAGCCAATCACACAAGCAGGAAATGATGTTTCTGGGGTGTGGTCAGTACACATTCTGTGTACAGAACAGCTCCAGGTAGCCATATTGCATTGCATTTTCAGAAAACTACAACAGCTGCTGATTGAAAGGGTAAGGTCATTTTTAGTAACATTCAATTAGAATATGATTTGTGTCGCTATTGTATGCGCTATATCGTTTTTCCATTATTTGCTGATATTTTTCCCCCACGAAAGTGGAGTTACCCTTTAACCACTTTACCCCCAGCCCTATTTCGGACACTTTTTGTTCACAAGTTAAAACCAGTATTTTTTCCTAGAAAACTACTTCGAACCCTTAAACATTATATATATTTTTTTAGCAAAGACTCTGGAGAATAAAATGTCGGTCATTGCAAATTTTTTTGTCATGCGGTATTTGCGCAGCGGTCTTTAAAACGCCATTTTTTTGGAAAAAATTTGAAAAATCACATTTCACTGCATTTAAAAAATACTAAACAGTAAAGTTAGCCCATTTTTTTTGTATATTGTGAAAGATGATGTCACGCCGAGTAAATAGATACCAAACATGTTACGGTTTAAAATTGCGCCCCCCCGTGGGATGGCGACAAACTACAGTCAATAGAGATCTCAATCTGCGACGCTTTAAATTTATTTAATGGTTACCAGTTTAGAGTTAGAGTGTAGCTCTTTTTTTTAAATTATTGCCCACGCTCTGGCGATCGCGTCGATACCTCACATGTGTGGTTTGAACAGCGATTTCATTTGCGGCTCGACTTGCGTATACGTTTTTTTTTGTGCGCGAGCTAACGGTGACGGGGGCGGCTAAATTTTATTTTTTCCTATTTATTTTTTCTTTTTTTTTAAATTTATTACAGTTTTAAAAAAAAAAAAAAAAATCTGATCACTTTTATTGCTGTCACAAGCAATGTAAACATCCCTTGTGACACCAATATGTAGTGACTGGTACACTTTATGGAGGGATCGAGGGTCTAAAAGACCCTAGACCCCTCCACTACACTTCCCTGTATGCAAAACGCCGAAAACTGCATTTTTGCATACAGCCGTTTTTCAAATCTGCCGCCTTTTGCAGCAGAGTAACCCGGATGTGACGTCATGGACGCCGCCTCTGGGTTACGTCATCGGAGACCCGATCGATGCCGTTTCCGGCATTCATCGGGACTCCATCCAGCCGGCGGACGGCGGCGGGAGGGGGGGGACGTCCCCTCCCGCCCCCCCGGGTAACGATCGAGCGGCTCCCGAGCCGCATCGATTGCTACCGACGGAAAGCCGACCGTCGGCTTCAAACAACGGTACCGGGATGAGGCATCATCCCGGTATAACCACTCAAAGTCAGCCGACGTAGATCTACGTGGCTGGTCGTTAAGTGGTTAACCACTTCAGCTCCGGAAGGTTTTACCCCCTTAATGACCAGGCCATTTTTTGCGATTCAGCACTGCGTTACTTTACCGAAAAATTGCGCGGTCGTGCGACGCTGTACCCAAACACAATTGATGTCCTTTTTTTCCCCACAAATAGAGCTTTCTTTTGGTGGTATTTGATCGCCTCTGAGGTTTTTAGATTTTACACTATAAACAATAAGATAGCAACAATTCTGAAAAAAACACAACATTTTTTACTTATTGCTATAAAACCTTCCCAATAAAAAATTTAAAAAATCTAATTTTTTTATCAGTTTAGGCCAATTTGTATTCTGCTACATATTTATGGTAAAAAAAAATAATAAAAAGCGTAATTTAATTGGTTTGTGCAAAAGTTATAGTGTTTACAAGCTACGGGATAGATTTTTTTACTTTTTCTTTTTCTCTTCTTGTTTTTATCTGTAATGGCAGCGATCAGCAATGTTTAGTGGGACTGTGACATTGCGGCAGACAGACGCCTAACTGCCATTTTTTACACTTTTTGGGGACCAGTGACATTAATACAGTAATCAGTGCTAAATAATATGCACTGTTACTGTATAAATGACACTGGCAGGGAAGGGGTTAACACTGGGGGTGATCAAAGGGGTTAATGTATGCTTGTATGTTTACTGACTGTGGGGGGGAAGGTTCTGTGAAAGGCACAGAGAGATCGAGGTTTCAGCTCAGCTGAAACTCCTGATCTCTCCCTGCCTGTGAGAGAGAAGACTCGCCTGCTTTGTTTACATAAGCAGGCGGGTCTTCTGTCTGTTTATCTAAACTATTGCGGGAGGCCGGCGGCAACTGACTCATCTGACCACAGCACTTTCTCTCAATCCCTCTCTGAATCATTTAGATGTTCATTGGCATGACTGTACATGTGCTTTCTTGAGGAGTGGGACTTGCCTTTATTTTCTCCACTGTATGTGCACAATATATGGGCATATGTGCACAATTCCACCAGGACTCCTATCAGGCCCTTTGCTGATAATACCTGTTTGTAAATTGGATGTATGTTCTGTTATTAATCTCTTCCTATAAAAATCTCCTATTATTTCTCTATGGATATGCATCGAAATACTTATGGTTAATGTTATATGCTGGTTGCAGTAGTTCCTCAATTACTTTGAATAGATTACTAGTGAATTTCCCAGGAAGAGAATCCTTTCTGTTTACAGAGGTCTTGCTCTGGGTGGAGGCCCTGCCAACTTAATTATCAAACCCACTGTTTAATCACTTGCCGACTGCCGCACGACTATTTACGTCGGCAGTCAGCCCCTCACAGGCAGAGCGACGTAGGGATACGTCGCTAGCCTGTGAGGGTCTAAGGAGCGAGCGCGCTCCCGCGCGGTCACGGACCCCCCCACGCGTGTGACCGGCGGACCCGATGTCCGCCGGTCACTCGGCGATCGTCGGTGCAGAGGGAGAAAGGCAGGCGGCTGATGTAAACAAGCCGCCTGTCATTCTCCCCTGTGTAGAAACAGTGATCATACGGTTCTTCTATGTAGGACCGTTGATCATTGTTCCTACACCTAGAGCCACAGCCAATCACAGTTAGAATCACGCCCCTAGGGACACACACCACCCCTCCCTCTCAAAAAAAGTTAACCCCTTCACTGCCAGTGTAATTTTACAGTAACAGTGCATATGTATAGCACTGATTACTGTAGAAATGTCACTGGTAACCCCAAAAGTGTCAAAATGGTCAGTCAAGGGTAAGATCTGTCCGCCGAAATGTCGCAGTACCGCAAAAAAAATCGCAGATCGCCGCCATTACGCGTTAAAAAAAAACAACAAAAATGACAAGAATCTTTCCCTTTGCTAGTAAAAGCGATAACTTTTGCACAAACCAATCAAAATACGCTTTTTGTGATTTTATATGTAGCATAAAACAAATTGGCCGAAAAAGTTAAAAAATTTTGATTTTTACATTTTTTTTGGGGGGGAATTTCATATAAAAAAATGTGAAAATATTGTTATTTTTGCAAAATTGACGCTCTTTTTTTGTTTATAGCGCATGATCAAAAAATCGCAGAGGTGATCAAATACCACCAAAAGAAAGCTCTGTTTTTGGGGAAAAAAGGACATTAATTTCATTTGGGTACAGTGTTGCATTATCGCGCAATTGTCCGTTAAAGTTACGCAGTGCCGAATCACAATATAGGCCCTGGTCAGGAAGGGGGTAAAATCTCCCGGGGCTTAAGTGGTTAACTTAGCGAAGGTTCTGCTTTTCCTATTTACTTATAGGTTTGGCACACTATTCTGTTTAGGGAGGGCCATTTCTCATACCCCCAAAAGAGGGCTACACTACCTTCAACTATGTAGTTAAAGATCCTGCCTGATTTAACAGTAATTGAACAGATTGTTTAGGTTTCTTCTTTTAATACAAAGTTTTAGTAACGGAAAAAAATTGTACTAAGATTGTAAAGATTGTATAGTGTATGGCCAGCCTAGGTGTTTATTGGCACTGGCCCTCATATTTCTTGTATGTAGGAGCTTGGAATAGAGTGGGGGGCCTTGGAGGCAGTGGTAGTGTGAGTCCAATGAAGGCAAAATATGCATTAGGGTTCACAGTAGAGGAAGGGGTGGCACAGTGATAATCCATGTGAGTCCCTGGTGAGAAAGAATGGGCAACAGACTGGTGAGGAAGCAGGTAACAATGAAAATTAAAATGTGCTGCAACCCTTGATCGCAAAATATGGTCAACAATTCAGGAAATTAACAGTGTGCTCCTCTCACAGTGAAAAAAATGTCCTGTGTTAAAGTGGTTGTAAATGCTTCAGGTTTTTTGTACCTTAAAGCGGAGTTCCAGCCTGGGGAAAAAACATTAAAAGTCAGCAGCTACAAATACTGTAAAGCTTTTATTATAAGGATATTTTTCTGTCCAGGGATCCCGCGATGTCGGCACCCCAAGCTGATTCGTCTATTGGCTTCGGGTGCAGGTGCAGGCATTGCAAGTAAGGGAAACTTACAGGCTTCATAGCTGGTTTCTTACTGCGCATGCTCGAGTCACGATACGCTTTCTGAATGCTCCCGCCATCTTCTGCGGCACACATAGGCCCCAGAAGGCAGCAGGGGGAAAGAAGAGGGGCCGGCCATGACTGAGATCGCTGTGTGGCGATCTTTCCAGGGAGTGGTACCCGCTCTCCACCCCCCCCCCCCCCAAAAAAAAGTGCCAAATGTGGAGGGTGCAAACAAGCGGGACTTCCCCTTTTGGGTGGAGCTCCACTTTAATGCATTGTCTGCATTAAAGTAACCCACCCCACCACCTCAAAATAACTCAATACACAGCCATTAATGTCTAAACCACTGGCAACAAAAGTGAGTACACCCCTAAGTGATAATGTCAAAATTGGGCCCAATTAGCCAATATTTTGTGTTGCCACAATTCCAGCACTGCCTTAACCCTCTTGGGCATGGAATTCACCAGAGCTTCACAGGTTGCAACTGGTGTCCTCTTACACTCCTGCATGAGGACATCACAGAGCTGGTGGATGTTAGAGACCTTGCGCTCCTTCACCTTCCGTTTGAGGATGCCCCACAGATGCTCAATAGGGTTTAGGGCTGGAGACATGCTTGGCCAGTCCATCACCTTTACCCTTATCTTCTTTAACAAGGCAGGGGTCATCTTGGAGTTATGTTTGGGGTTGTTATCATGTTGAAATACTGCCCTGCAGCCCAGTCTCCGGAGGGAGGGGATCATGCTCTGCTTCAGTATGTCACAGTACATGTTGGCATTCGTGGTTCCCTCAATGAACTGTAGCTCCCCAGTGCCGGCAGCACTCATGCAGCCCAAGACCATGAAACTGCCACCATCATGCTTGACTGTAGGCAAGACACACTTGTCTTTGTACTCCTTACCTGGTTGCTGCCACACACACTTGACACCATCTAAACCAAATAAGTTTATCTTGGTCTCATCAGACCACAGGACATGGTTTCAGTAATCCATGTCCTTAGTCTGCTTGTATTCAGCAAACTGTTTGCTGGCTTTCTTGTGCATCATCTTTAGAAGAGGCTTCCTTCTGGGACGACAGCCATGCAGACCAATTTGATGCAGTGTACGGCGTATGGTCTGAGCACTGACAGGCTGACCCCACCCACCCCTTCAACCTCTGCAGTAATGCTGGCAGCACTCATACATCTATTTCCCAAAGACAACCTCTGGATATGACGCTGAGCATGTGCACTCAACTCCTTTGGTCGACCATGGCGAGGCCTGTTCTGAGTGGAACCTGTCCTGTTAAACCGCTGTATGGTCTTGGCCACCGTGCTGCAGCTCAGTTTCAGGATCTTGGAAATCTTCTTATAGCCTAGGCCATCTTTATGTAGAGCAACAATTCTTTTTTCAGATCCTCAGAGAGTTTTTTGCCATGAGGTGCCATTTTGAACTTCCAGTGATCAGTATGAGAGAGAGAGAGAGTGAAAACACCAAATTGAACACACCTGCTCCCCATTCAGACCTGAGACCTTGTAACACTAATGAGTCACATAACTCCGGGGAGAGAAAATGGCTACTTAGGCCCAATTCGGACACTTTCACTTAGGGGTGTATTCACTTTTGTTGCCAGCAGTTTAGATATTAATGGCTGTGTGTTGAGTTATTTTGAGGGGATAGTAAATTTACACTGTTATACAAGCTGTACACTCACTATTTGTAGCAAAGTGTCATTTCTTCAGTGTTGTGAAATTTTGAGAGTATATATTGCGCTCAACAACAATATTCACAAAAAGTGCATAGGTGCATATAAATAAATATGTGAATAAATACTTATATAAAAACAGTCCAAATGTGCTTAATATCATCGATAGCGATTAAAAGCCACAACAATTGATAAAAGCACAAACCCAGCATAAATGAGAAAATAAATAAATATAAAAAGTCCTTTTGGTGCTTAAATAACAAGGTGATAGTATGATTATCCGCAGCAATAATTAAAAGAGACAGACACACAGACTTGATAGAAGTGGTGTTAAAAACCTTCACCTCCACACCTTCATCCAGTGTTCTTAATAAATACTCCTTACCAGAAGGATATGACCCCTTGATTATAGGGGGTCACAACAAACATTGGTATCCACAACGAATCCGGATCATCCACATAACTTTTCCTCTCACCAGCAAAGATGTGTGACCAGATAATAGTGGAACTCCTGTCTAGAGGAAAGAATATTCAGACCCCCCTGAAATTACACATCTTTCGGGCACTCTTACTTCCATCTGCCAGGTAACAAGTCTTGCTGCAGATAACCATACTATCACCTTGTTATTTAACCGCTTGCCGACCGCCGCAAGTAGATTTACTGCGGCGGTCAGCCCCTGCCAGGCAGAGTGACGTTAATTAACGTCACTAGCCTGGGAGGGTCTGGGGAGCGAGCGCGCGCCCGCGGAGGCGCGCTCCCGCTCTCGTGCGGTCACGGACCCCCCCGCGCGTGTGACCAGCGGACCCGATGTCCGCTGGCCACTCGGCGATCGTCGGGGGAGAGGGAGAATGTCAGGCAGCTTGTGTAAACAAGCTGCCTGTCATTCTCCTCGCTGTAAAGACACTGATCACACGGATCTAGTATGTAGATCCGTTGATCAGTATCCTTACAGCTAGAGCCACAGCCAATCACAGTAAGAATCACGCCCCTAGGGACACACACAGCCCCTCCCTCCCAAATAAAGTTAACCCCTTTACTGCCAGTGTATTTTTACAGTAACAGTGCATATGTATAGCACTGATTACTGTAGAATTGTCACTGGTAACCCCAAAAGTGTCAAAAATGTCAGTCAAGGGTCCGATCTGTCCGCCGCAATGTCGCAGTACCGCAAAAAAAATCGCAGATTGCCGCCATTACGCGTTAAAAAAAAAACAACAAAAATGACAAAAATCTTTCCCTTTGTTAGTAAACGCGATAACTTTTGCACAAACCAATCAAAATACGCTTTTTGCGATTTTTTTTACCAAACATAGGTAGCATAAAACAAATTGTCCAAAAATGTTAAAAAATTTTGATTTTTACATTTTTTTTGGGGAATTTCATATAAAAAAAGTGAAAAATATTGCTATTTTTGCAAAATTGTCGCTCTTTTTTTGTTTATAGCGCGTGATCAAAAAATCGCACAGGTGATCAAATACCACCAAAAGAAAGCTCTGTTTGTGGGAAAAAAAAGGATGTCAAATTCGTTTAGATACAGCATCGCACGACCGCGAAATTGTCCGTTAAAGTCACGCAGTGCCGAATCGCAAAATACCCCCTGGTCTTTTAGCAGGAAAATCCTCCGGGGCTTAAGTGGTTAAGCACCAAAAGGACTTTTTATATTTATTTATTTTCTCATTTATGCTGAGTTTGTGCTTTTATCAATTGTTGTGGCTTTTAATCCGAATCGATGATATTAAGCACATTTGGACTGTTTTTATATAAGTATTTATTCACATATTTATTTATATGCACCTATGCACTTTTTGTGAATATTGTTGTTGAGCGCAATATATACTCTCATAATTTCACATTTATCACGTTAATACGTTGTTTGTTTGCTGCTCGCTGTGTGGAAGGCATTTCCATATATTTTATATTTATATATTCACAGATTTATTTATTTAATTTTGTATTCACGATTATTACACTTTATTTTGTGTATAAGCACCCATTTGCGCAGTTCGTTTTGGTTTATCGACATTTTTTCTCACATTTCTTCAGTGTTGTCATATGAAAAGATTTAATAAAATATTTACAAAAATGTGAGGGGTGTACTCACTTTTGTGAGATACTGTATATGTATATATATATATATATATATATATATATATATATATATATACACACACACATACATACAGTATATATATATATATATAAGTAAAGTACAAAGTTACAAACAATGTGTAAAACCCCTAGTTACATCACTGCCTATGATGTTAAGATGGTAAAGAGACCAAAAGTGACTTAGTCCATTTTTACGGTCCATCGTGAATATGCCACTTCCCCATAAAGTTCCCTTCTCACCCTTTCATTTCCCTATTTTTATTTTACAAAGTATACATGTCATGAGATCTTGCCAAGTGATGGGGAATGCCAGTCACTACAGATGGAGGAATTATCAGTATCTATCTATAATATACATAAAAATACCCTAGACACCAGAGATGAAACCATCAGGCATACAGGTCGAACCATCCCCAGACATGTATGCTTGCCACCAGGTAAGTGTGCGCCTGTTCCTGGTTAACCTGCAGATAGAGGCGAGGGAGACCTTCTGTGGACATTTCTGGTGGAAACACAAAGCAATCAGACACATTTATTGAAGTTGTCCAATCGCTTCTCCCAATAATAGATCTCAGCTGGTTAATGTCTACAGGTAACTCACAGATTACATTGTCTCTTAATCTGGCCATTTCAGTCAGATCATGAGACTGTCAACTAATGTGTGTGGACCCCACATACTACAATGTATTGCAATGTACTATAGACACAAACATCATCTTTGTCACTTGTAAGTGGAAACGGGGTTAAAACATCTTATTGCTCTGGTTCCTAATGTTATCTGTGACTTCATATTCACTGTATTGTCAAAAGTATTGGGACGCCTGCCTTTACACGCACATGAACTTTAATGGAATCCCAGTCTTAGTCCGTAGGGTTTAATATTGAGTTGGCCCACCCTTTGCAACTATAACAGCTTCAACTGTTCTGGGGAGGCTGTCCACAAGGTTTAGGAGTGTGTCTATGGGAATGTTTGACCATTTTTCCAGAAGCACATTTGTGAGGCCAGGCACTGATGTTGGACGAGAAGGCCTGGCTCGCAGTCTCTGCTCTAATTAATCCCAAAGGTGTTCTATCAGGTTGAGGTCAGGACTTTGTGCAGGCCAGTCAAGTTCCTCCACCCCAAACTCGCTCATCCATGTCTTTACGAACCTTGCTTTGTGCACTGGTCCAAATCATTTGGTGGAGGGGGGATTATGGTGTGGGGCTGTTTCTCAGGGGTTGGGCTTGGCCCCTTAGTTTCACTAAAGGGAACTCCTAAGGCATCAGCATACCAAGACATTTTGGAGAACTGCATGCTCCCAACTTTGTGGGAAAAGTTTGGGGTTGCTCCCTTCCTGTTCCAACATGACTGTGCACCAGCGCACAAAGCAAGGTCTGACCTCAACCCGATAGAATACCTTTGGTATGGAGGGAGGAGCCTGTCTATGACGCCAAGCCGGTGTGCAGGTTGAGGCTGGCGTGTGAGAGCTGCCTGTTGAGATGGCCGTGAAGACTCCCAGCCTTCCCGACCTCCCCGCACCCGGGAACCACTGATGGCACCCCCCCCCCCGAGATTGCTCACCCCCCCGCACCTAGAGAGGACCACGGAGAGCGGAGGAAGGTTCACGGCAAGCAGAGACAGCCCGCCTGGAGCCCGCCTTGAGCCCGCCGGAGACCCTCCGGAGACCCGTGCCGCACCGGAGGAGAGCCGGCGAGAGCGGAGGTGTCCGAGCCCGCCGGAAGGGATAGGCGGTTGCTCGGCGGTTGCTCGGCGAGGGCCTACAGGCTTTGAGCGAACGCATCGGAGGAGTGAGCCGAGCCCAGCTGGAGTGTGCAGTAGCCGCGAGGTGTGGAGCTGCGGCGTCAAGCCCTGTAGCCGGCGATTGACCACGCGGATCCCAAGCGAGGTGGCACAGTCTTCCAGAACTCCCGGAGAGACCCCAGTGCGACTGACGAGGAGCTGGTGAGAGGGCGAAAGCCCCCCTCTTTTCTCTGTGTGTATACACCAAGCCTAGTGCTAGCCAACACCCAGGATACACATTAAGGCTTAGTGTTGATGGAGGCTGACATGAAAAGGGATACTACACTGGCTGATAGATGGATAGGGTGAAGATGGCTGCTTGGGGTGGATTAGTATGAAAAAAGGAGGACTCTAGCCAGCCCACCCTAGAATCTACCTTAACATCATAAACTGTTATTGGTATCAACATTGCATGGATAAGAAAAAAGAAAAATAAAGGGAGAAGGTTAACCAGGGAGAAAATTATCACTGATGTTTAAAAGCCCGGACTTCTTGAGGTCACTCCTCCCTCATTATTTTGTTACCATTTTTGTGTTTCTGCTCCCATCTTTTACCCTTGACCTGGAGAAACAACTATGTGAGGTTTAAAAAAGACATATCCTACTCAGTTTTAAACCCCGGAGTAATTAAATCAGCGGCATTCTATACATCTCTTAAATTTTTAGTGTCATACAGAGATCAGAGTGCCCACAGAAATTAAACATGAGGACCTAAAGGGGTCCCTATATGGGCTACTCAGCAGTTTGACATACATGTGACACTGCTCTATACCCCCACAGGGTAACACTATAAAACAGCATACTACTCCCTGAACTAGAGTAGACATAAGGAGAAAGTTCATAAAGTATAACTGCGAACTACCACAAAACCTTGAGACAGGACTAAACAAGCGAAATAGAGCGGGGCTGGACAAAGAGGTAACAATAGAAAGATTCAGATCTTAACAAGAGAAGTAAAATAATAAAAAGAGCCCCCCACAGATGTGTATATACAAAAGAAATACAAGGGTCAGGACTGATTTAATACTGTGAAAGGATAACAGAAGAAAGATCAAAGATAAAAATGAGGAATAAGCCAACAAAGGAAGCAATAGGGAAACCCTCAAAAAGCACAACAAGTCCAGGCTCAATTAAAATGTACTTGACACCAGAAGGAAAAGGACAAAGTTTACCACCAGAGAGACAACCGGTAGTAAGACCAAAACAGAACACGGAGACAAGTAAGAAAGGGAAAAGCCAAAAAAATAGGGGAGCAAGTGGAGAAGAAAGTTTAGAGGTATCAAGAGAAAGCGCACAAAACCCAGGGGAGGAAGATACGAGTAGAGAAGAGGAACGAAATGAAAAAGAACCCCCCCCCATCAAAATCAGAGATGAGGGAAATGTTTGCATGCCTAGAGAAATCTATCAAAACAGAAATAGCAACCCTCTATAAGGAAATGGGACATGTTCTGATGAGAGTTGAGGAAACAGAAGACAAAATAGTCCATTATGGGAAAAAGTTGAAAATTTTAAGGGAACAGATGAAGAAAGCGCAAGTGGAACAGAGAAATATGGCATATAAAATGGAGGATCAGGAAAACAGACACAGAAGAAAGAACTTACGAATTAGAGGAATACCGGAAAGGGGCTCAACAGAGAATCTGGAAGAGATCTTAGAAAATGTATTTAACCCTCTCCTGGGAAAAGCGGCCACAGATAAAATTGAAGTTGAGAGAATACACAGAATACGAAAACCAGCAAACATAGCAAAGGAGAAAGCAAGAGATGTGATTGTGAGGTTTCACAAATACGAGACAAGAGCCCAGATTTGGGAGAAAATGAGAGAGAGACCAACTTTAAAATACGAAGGAGAGGAGTTACAGATTTTCCCGGATCTCTCGCAAGAGACGATTAATAGGAAACGTGTTCTGAGACCAATAGTTGAAGAATTAAAAAAACTAAAAATACAATATTTCTGGAGTCACCCGGCCGGCCTAGGTGTTCGACGAGAAGGAATGACTATACTACTCAGATTCCCTGAAGAGACTCAAGCTTTTTGTGAAGCCTTAAAAATACCTCCAGTAGAGATCCCGGGTTGGACAGATCAAAGACCCACAGAAGAAGAAACAGATGAAGAAGAATGGGCTCCGAGAAAAACAAAGAAAAAATAAGAGAGAAATGACTAAGAAATGAAAAAGGGACGGTGGGGGAGGAGGGGGTATCTGGGGGGGAGGGGGGAGACTGGTGGGGGGGTGGGGGAGAGGGGGGAAGAGCTAATAGGGAAAAAAAGGAAAGGAAAATGGGCAGCCTCACAATAGTCACAGTAGTCAGCAGGCCTTTACCATCTTAGAATAGGATGGACGGAGAAGGCGAGCATAGCCAGAGCTCCACCTCGGCAAAAAGTCGATGGGAAGGGGAGAAGGCGATGTCGACATTCCTGGCTAAGGGTAGGGGGAAGGCCAGGCCCTCACGGGGACAGGGAGGGAGGGAGGAGGGAGGGAAGGGGAAAATGGTAAGTAAAAACCCGGTTTTTAAAGTTAATTACTTTCAGTCCCCAACATGGGAACATATTCTTAGACACAGAACCATAGGTAAAATTAATTACACCCAGGCACTAAGGAGAGTAAATACTCTGGGTATGTATACGATCAGAACCCCAGGCAAACCCAATAAAAGTAAATGTGTGTAGTTAATTACGTATCATATAACGTAAGAGGAATGAACTCACCCATGAAGAGACAAAAAATTGTAAGTTCCTTAAAGCGGATGTCATATTTTTACAAGAGACACACATCACACACGAATCTAACATCAGATTATACTCCCCTAGCCACCCCACGTGGTTTTATGCTGATACATTCAAGAAAAAATCTAGTGGGGTAGCTATCGGCTTCGCCAGAGGGACTAGATTCACCCTAGAAGATAGGTTAGTCGACCCAGAGGGTAGATTCCTTTTCCTAAAGGGGACATTAAATGGTGAAGAGGTGACACTAGTAAATATATATAGCCCCAACGAGGGACAAATGGCTTTTCTAGGGAGGATCTTAAGGAAACTAAATAATTTCAAGAAAGGGGGGGTGATTCTAGCCGGGGACCTCAACCTGAGCCTCGACCCTAAAATCGATAATACATCACGATACCAAAGGTTTTCGAATTATCAGAATAAGGAATTAAAAAGGAAATTATATCAAAATCAACTAGCAGATATCTGGAGAATACTCAATCCTAAAGAGAAAGATTATTCTTATTATTCAAATATACATAAGACATATTCCAGAATTGACTACTTTATAATAGAACATCGATGGATTGAGAAAGTATCAGAGGCAAGGGTTGGGATAAGGACCTGGTCAGATCACTCCCCCATTTCAGTGAAAATAAAAATGGGTAAAGAACAAATTAGAAGATTTAATTGGAAAATTAATGAAGAATTGATTAGAGATAAAAAATGGGGAAAGGAAATAGAAAAAGAACTGGAGAGCTATTTTCAGAACAATGACATCGAGGAGACACCTAAAAATATTATTTGGGAAGCACAAAAAGCATACATGCGAGGTATATTAATCTCAAAAGGAGCACAGAGGAAAAAAGAAAGATCGGAAAAAAAAGACAGCTTAATGGGAGACATATACGAATTAGAACTAAAACAAAAAAAAAAAGATTAACAACAACGGCAATAAATAAGAAAGATCAATCCATGTTAGAAAAGAAAAGAGAGGACTTAAAAGAACTTCTAGAACAAGAAATTAGACAAGAATTCAATAAACTTACAAGGGAGAAGTACGTAGATGGGAATAAGATAGGAAAAAACCTGGCAAGAATCCTTAAAAAAAAAAAAGCAATAAACTTCATAGATAAGATCAGAAATTAAGGAGGAGACCTGGTCCATTCATCTACAGAGATAGCGGGTGAGTTCCAAAAATATTACGGAGACTTATATGCGGTTAGAGGAGTAGGTAAACAGGAAACTAACTCTGAGAGAGAGGAAAAGATTAAAAGTTACCTGGAAAACGCAAGAATGGAAAAACTAGAGAAGGAAAAACTAATACTCCTGGAGACACCAATAACGGAACAAGAAATAGAAAAAGCAATAAAGAACACCCCCCTAGGAAAAAGTCCAGGACCTGATGGATTTACCATCAGTTACTACAAAAAATATAAAGATCTTTTGATCCCAAGATTAAGAGGGTACATGAATGGACTAGGCTCCCAGTTCAACATGAGTAAAGAGGCACTTCAAGCTGCGATAACAGTTATTTTAAAAGAAGAGAAAGATCCTACGCTATGTTCAAGTTATAGGCCCATTTCTCTATTGAATGTCGATATAAAGTTATTTACGAAAATATTAGCTACTAGGATGAAGGGACTGATGGAGGAGTGGATACATGATGATCAGGTGGGCTTTATCCCTGGTAGACAGGGGAAAGATAACGGGATCAGAACAACTTTATTAATAGACCAAATGTTAAAAAACAGGGACTCCAGTTTGATACTGTCGATTGATGCTGAAAAAGCATTCGACAGGGTCAACTGGGAGTTCATGCTGAAAACTTTAGAAGAAATAGGTATTGGCCCCAGAATGATGGCATGGATTCATACTTTGTATAGTCGACCATCAGCAAAAGTAAAAGTGAATGGTATAATGTCCGAAGTTTTCGACATGTATAATGGAACGAGACAGGGTTGCCCCCTGTCGCCAATGTTGTTCGTGATCTCGTTGGAGCCCCTATTGGCAACAATAAGAAAATGCCCAGATATCAAGGGAGTGAAGATTGGGGGAGTAGAGCATAAGGTGGCGGCATTTGCCGACGATCTGTTACTCTACGTCTCCAACCCAAGGATTTCACTACCTAACATAGTCAAAATATTGAAGCAATATGGAGAACTCTCAAACTTAAAGATTAATCAAACTAAGTCTGAAATATTAAGTATCAAAATGAGCCCTCAAGAGAGAATAGGGTTAAAAACTGAATTTCCTTTCGTATGGAGAGATGAGGATTTAAAATACTTAGGAATTAAGTTAACATCGACGCCAGGAAAATTATATACAGCTAACTTCATCCCATTATTGAATGAAATAAAAGCTGAAATAAGTAGATTGAATCCTAGAGCCATATCATGGATGGGCAGAATAAATATAATAAAAATGGGTATCCTCCCAAAGCTCTCATACAAGTTCCAAATGATACCAATACAGATTCCTGAGGCATTTTTTAGGACGCTAAAGGCACTAATTACAAAGTTTGTTTGGAAAAATAAAAAACCAAGGATAAAATGCACAATTTTAAGTAGAAGTAAAAACGAGGGGGGACTTGCACTACCAGACTTTAAAAAATATTACCAAGCCTCAATACTCACACGGGTGATGGAATGGGGGAAAAAAGATAGTAGAAAAAATTGGGTTAAAATGGAGAACACAATAAGTGGTACAAAATTAGGCAAAATCATCTGGATTCCACCAAAATATAGAGAATTGGAAAAAGATACACACATTATAACACGACAAGCACTAAAAGTATGGGATTTAATATATAAGAGAGAAAAATGGGAGTATAATTCACCACTAATACCACTACAGGACACAACATTTTTCGCACCGGGTAAGGGGAAAGAGCATGGAAAGTGGCTAGGAGAAGGAGATGTCAGACTAAGAGATATAATGGAGAGGGGGAAAATCCTTACGTATTCTGAGCTTAGAAAAAAGAAAATTATTTGGAACTTAGATGAGTGGAGATACCTCCAACTTAAACACTTTGTAGTATCATTAGCCCACCCAATTAGAGAGAGAGACGAGCTCAACCCATTTGAACAAATATGTGCATCCGAAAAAATTAAGAACAACATTTCAAAAATATATAAAATATTAAACGAGGGAAAGCAGATTGACCACCCAATGTTGGAGAAATGGGAGGGTGAACTGGGCACCCACATTGAGGGAACCCAACGGGACAAATGTGTAAAGATGGTTCATAAATCCGCGACAGATATAAGTACCGTGGAAATGAACTATAAGCTGATCTCCAGATGGTATAGAACCCCAGATATTGTGGGGAGATACCAACGGGAGACCTCAAGATTATGTTGGAGAGGGTGTAACGAACTGGGTACTATGACACATCTATGGTGGGAATGCCCAAAAATCAACAAATTTTGGAAGGAGATATTGGTATCAATTAAAAGGATCACTAAGGTAGAGGTTAAAGAAGACCCATGGGAATGCCTATTCCATGGGACGTCAATGTCGATTAAACAATATAAAAAACCTTAATACCTCATCTGCTAAATTCAGCAAAAAGCCTGATTCCATTAAACTGGAAGAAAATAGAAGCTCCACTACACAAAGATTGGGTAGAGCGGGTGGATAAAACAAGAAAACTAGAATTGTTAAGACCCTGGGGAGAACAAGAGTATGAAAGTAGAGTGGAGATCTGGGAAGTGTGGCAAGAATACAAAAAAGGAAACACAGGGGATTAAGGAGTAGTTTGAGGTTAAAGGTGGGAGGGTTGGGGGGGATATTTAGGTTAATAAAACGATATATGTATGTTTTGAACATGTAGATATACCCCCCTTTGCAAAGGGAGGGACTGCAACTACTTATATCTGTATTTGAAAAAATTTCAATAAATAAAAATAATAAAAAAAAAAAGAATACCTTTGGTATGAATTTGAGCAGAGACTGCGAGCCAGGCCTTCTTGTCCAACATCAGTGCCTGACTTCACAAATGCGCTTCTGGAAGAATGGTCAAACATTCCCATAGACACACTCCTAAACCTTGTGGACAGCCTTCCCAGAACAGCTGAAGCTTTATTAGCTGCAAAGGGTGGACAAACTCAATATTGAACCCTACGGGCTAAGGCTGAGATGCCATTAAAGTTAATGTGCGTGTAAAGGCAGGAGTCCCAATACTTTTGGTAATATAGTGCATGTGGCGTGTGTGCAATGAAGTACATCCTCTTTGCCGCCACACATATGCGTGAATGAACATATTGCACAGTGCAGTCTACTCAAATGCTCATAGATAAGGAGAGCAATAGGAAGGTGAAATCATTGTGCTCTTTCACTGTCCAATCATGGGTTGGGGTAGGTCCAGGACTACATTATATTTCTTCACTGCAGTGTAAAGTGCAGGGTGACCCAGGCCTCAAGCAGTAGCAGCAGTGCCATCTTAAGAGCATTAAAGGACCCCGGGAATGCAGTGCACTGGGGCCCTGCCTACACAATCACCCATGAGAATAAAAATGCAAGTTATCGATAAGGCGATATTTATTGGTACAGCAGTGCCAGGCTAATGACAGCTTCCAAGTTCGGCAGCTGGGTCTGGTGAACACACACAGACGGGAGTCAGACTCGACTGTCCTGTGTGTGCCTGTTCCTGTGGAGGTGGATAGGCATTCCTGCAGTTGTGGGCTCCCCCTCCATGGCCCAAGTGGCCTGACAGCAGCTCAGGGCCGACACCTGCTAAGTTTGGCGGCGGGATGCACACGGGAATCAGGACTAATGCTTGGCTGGGGCTGGGTCACTGGGCAGGTGAGGCCCCCTGGGCAAGTGGGGCCCCCGGGCAATTGCCCAGCGTGCCCATTTGGTAAGATGGCCCTGAGTAGCAGGGGTGGCATGGATGCCTGAATTATAAGACTGTCTGCACCAAATCACAGAATTAACCATTTGGCTGGTAAACCAGCTCAAATTTGGGAGTAAACTCCCATGTTATGATTTTTATCTAAAGGTAAGCCTATAATAAGGCTTACCTATAGGTGCTCTAAATACCTTCTATATATGCACCGTTTGGGAGATATTTACTTTAGATGAAGTCGGTGATATGACCGATGCATGCACTCTAAAGGAACGGCATAACCGTGCTTTTCCTTCAAAGCAGCGCTGTGAACAGTGATTCCCATGCGCATTCGTGGGAGTGATGTCATCGCCGGCTCGGCCAATCAAATAGCCAAAGCCCAGGAACCTGGAAAGAAGAATGGGTGAAGATGGAAGCACCTTCAGCAGTGCCAGCGTGCCGCTGGAGGGCTTTGTTTCAGGCCATAATGTGCTAGTATGCCATGCATATTAACACATCATGAACTAAACTGCATGGGGCCCAATTTTTTATTTTTTAAATTGCGTGATTAATGCTGTAGCTTTGTAAATAGCTCTTTGTCTTATAATGTTTTTTGCTGCCTTAAACAGCTTTTCCTGTTTATTTTCCCTTTCAGGGTACTTAGCTCAGTCATTAGTTAAACTAAGAGTCTTTTTGCTGGATTAGTAAATATTGCCAAAAACCTGAAACCTTTTTGGGGTTGATTTACTAAATGCAACTAGGCTGTTCACTTTGCACAGGAATTTTCCCTTAGTTTAGCTCTGCTGACTTCCATCATCCAATCTAGTGCATGCAAAATAAGCCTTTCTTTGCACATGATTGGGTGTTCTTTGCAAAGTGAGTTTTCATCACATTCACAAAGCTAATGGAAGATTCCCATAAAAATGAAAAGCCTATTTGACTTTAGTAAAACCAACCCCCTGTATGTACATAGTGAATGAGTCTACACTTTAAGTATCACCAAAGGCAAAACTTTTTTTTTTTGGACAGGTAGAGAGTGATTAGACTTCTGTCATCTTTTTATTGTTGTCTGTGCTCCCATTAGGAAGATTCACACTCTCTATTTGTTTTGCTTACCGTGATCATTGAAAGATAAAGTAAAAGAAAATCCCAAATTTTGGGTTGTCCACAGAACAGAAATCAAGGGGAAATCTTCCATTGGGATCCCTAGCTCTGGAGACAACCAGGGATTTCCTCACTTTGAAGGAATTTCCTCTCATTTCTTATTTTGGCTATGAAACAGTAAGTAAATGGAAATTTCCCCAAATTGATCGCAAATGGCTAAAAAACCGACAGGAGTTATAACCCTCCCTTACTCTATCCAAAATGAAATAAATGCTCCTAGCTGTACTTTAACCGGTTCCGGACCGCCCACCACATATATACTGCGGCAGGCTGGCCGTCCTGTGCGAACCGATGTAGGGCTACGTCAATCACGCACCTGCAGCTAGGGGGCGAGCACGTGCCGCCGCCGGCGCGCTCCCACCCCCACTCGGCAGCGGGGAATCTAATGCACAAAGCAGGCGGCTCCAATTGCCGCCTGACACCCGCAATCGCTCCCCGCTGAGAGAGAAGAACGGTCAGCTGTTGTAAATACAGCCGACCGTCCTTCTCTCTGGAATGATCACAGAGCTCCTGTGATCCTTCTATATAGGATCAAAGGTTTCTGTGTTCATTTCACAAGCCCTGCCCTGAATCACTCCCCTAGTCTTACATTTAACCCCTTGATCACCCACATTGTTAACCCCTTCTCTGCCAGTGCCATTATTACAGTAACAGAGCATATTTTAAGCACTGATTACTATAGTAATGTCACTGGTCCCCCCAAAAGTGTAAAAAATATCAGTTAGGGGTCCGATCTGTCCGCCGCAATGTCGCAGTCCCGCTTAAAATCGCAGATCGCCGGCATTACTAGTAAAAAAAAAAACAATAAAAATGACATAAATCTTTGCCGTTTTTACCAAAAATATGTATCAGAAAGCAAATTGGCCTAAAATGTTAAAAAAAAAAAAAAAATTTTTGGGGCATGTTATGTAGCAGAATGTGAAAATTTTTTTTTTTTTTTTTTCAGAATTGTCGCTCTTTTTTTGTTTATAGTGCAAAAAATAAAAATCACAGAGGTGATCAAATACCACCAAAAGAAAGCTCTATTTGTGGGAAAAAAAGGACATCAATTTTATTTGGGTACAGTGTCGCATGACCGCGCAATTGTCTGTTATATTAACGCAGTGCCGAATCGCAAAATATGGCCTGGTCATTAAGGGGGAAAATCTTCCGGTCCAGAAGTGGTTAAGCATGATCAGAACATACTAATTTTATCACGTGAGATAAACCAGAGTCCAAAAGAATTGTTGTGCACTTTAGTAACTTTACAATTTACTGTACTGTCCAAAGTCTAAAAGTGGTTTCAATAAATGACAATGTTAAATGAGTTCAGACGCAGTCAACATTCCCAACTTACTTATAGCAGCAGTAAATAGCAATTTATGGTTTGATTTTAAACTACTGACAATAGGAAATCCTTCACCTGTAGCTTAGATCATACAAACAGTACAGCAAAGTTTTAATCAGTAATACCTCAAGGTAATCTTTTACTATGTCCCGAGGCATTTTTCACCAAGGTTTATTTTTATTTTTTAATATGGTAATGTAGATGATTTTTATGAATCCCATTTTTAAATCTCCATTCATCAGCGTGACTTATATCTCTGTTTTCTGTTGGATCACACATAATCAAGCTGCATAAACATTCTTTGGGAATTAGACATTAATGCTCACATAGTATAGAGGAATTGTATATGCATATAATATTCCTATCATTTTGCAACAATAACTGAAATAGTAATAGCAGTTATGGTAGTAGCAATTACATTTAACTTATCCTTGAAATATCAGGAGCACACACTTAACATAGGGGTGTTTTAATAGATTTCAAAGGTATTCATTAAACAGTATCTCCAAACTATTTTTATAGTTTTGGCCAGAGCAACATTCTGGAGACTCCCTGAACGGTCTATCATTTTTATTATTGGTGTATTTCAAATGATAGAGACAGAATATTACCAAATATCCAGGAAAAAAACAAAGGTTACAAATGCTATAAATGGAGTTGCAGTTCAGTGATTAAAATAAGTATTTGATCCCCTACCAACCAACAATAAATCTGACTCCCACAGACTGGCTACTGTATGTGCTCATGTGGAGCTCCGTGCAAGATTTCACCTCATGGGGTAAGGGTATTCCTTGGAAAAGTGAGGGATCAATCCAGAACTACATGGGAGGAGCTTGTGAATGATCTCAAGGCAATTGGGACCACAGTCACCAACCAAACCATTGGTAACGCAATACGCAGTGCTGTATCTTGGCCTAGGCCAACAAGGCCTAGGCCTAGGGCGGCACTTTGCAGGGGGGCAGCAAAAAATCTGCACACCGCAATAAAAAAAAAAAAACAGCCTCCTCCATGCTCCCACACGAAAAGGGTCCCCGCCGGCTTGTGCAACACTTTTAGTTTAGTGCCAGTATTATGCGGCAAATTGGGCCAGAGGGCAGGGTCCAGGAGGCAAATCAGTCTGGCACCCCCATAAAGCAGTCACACTGCTACCTGCCGGTATGATAGGCTGCACTAATGTGCACTGATAGGCAACACTGGTGGCCACATATGGGGCTGTACTGATGGCCACTGATGAGGCCGCACTGATGAGGCTACACTGATGGGCAGTAATGAGACGGCACTGATGAGGCTGAACTTATGAGAACTGATAAGGCTATGCTGATGGGCACAGATAGACTGTGGTTGTGGTCTGTGGTGGGTGGGTTGTGGTACAGATGAGGGGTGGGTCATATTTAAATTAGAGGGTGCACAAACTTAGTCAGGCCTAGGGCAGCACAAAAGCTAAATACACCACTGGCAATACGCCGCCATGGATTGAAACACAAGGTCCCCCTTCTCAAGAAGGCAAATGTACAGGCCCGTTTGAAGTTTGCCAAAGAACATCTAAATGAGTCAGAGAAGGATTGAAGGAAAGTGCTGTGGTCAGATGAGACCAACATTGAAATCTTGTGCATTAACTCGACTTGCTGTTTTAGTCCCATTTTAGTCTTCTGCAAGTGTTTTAGTTTTAGTCGTATTTAGTCGACTAAAACGTCCTACATTTTAGTCATCTATAATCGAATGGGTGTAGTTCAATTGTAATTTGTAATGCATTATTTAAGCATTTCTCTACAATTTCCAAACTCATTATATACTACTGCTGGTCCTGGAGTGAAAAATCTAATATGTTATTATTTATGGTATTAAGCTTTGAGCAGGCACCAGTGTTAATTTTGGCAGCAAATTTTGATTTTGTTTTAGTTATAGTCTTTTGACTAAAATGCCATTTTAGTTTTAGTCGTATTTTAGTCTTAAGACTAAAATGCAATTTTAGTTTTAGTCATATTTTAGTCATCTGAATTGTTTTAGTTTTGGTCGTATTTTAATCTACTAAAATTGTGTTAATTTAGTCGACGAAACGTTTTAGTCGGTTTTAGTGGACGAAATTAACACTGCTTTGCAGCATTGAGGGAACCAATGGACAGGGTCATGTCTTTTAAAATCTTGGAGAACCTTCTTCCCTCAACCAGAACACTGAAGATGGGTCATGGTTGGGTGTTCCAGCATGACAATGACCCAAAACATACCGCCAAAGCAACAAAGGAGTGGCTCAGGAAGAAGCAAATTATGGTCATGGCGTGGGCTAGGCAGTCTACAGACCTTAATCCTATAGAAAATGTACAGAGGGAGCTGCCACGTGACAGCAAAGAAACCTTAAGGCAACTTTTTCTTAACACAGCGCAAAGAAGGCGAAGATAACTGGTAAAGTGTGAATCAATCAAACTACAAATTAATATAAAAAATTATTATAAAAAAAAAAAAAACACAACCAATTTCTTGACGGTTTACCACCTATGATCATTGACCTATCCAAAGTGCATTATTTGTGCTGAACAATGAAAATAAATATAAATACAGTAAAAACCCCAAAAATAGTCCAAAAAAGTACAAAATCAGCAGGTTTCCAGTGAAAGAAAGTGCAGCGTGCTCTGTGCTATCTTCATAAGAAACACAAATCAGTGCCAATCTGTGAAGATAATGTGTAGTGTGTGCAGGTCCACTCCCAATGTATGTTCCACTTACCAGACTCAATGGACCCCTTAGCACTATTGCATGTGGGTCAATCACATTTAGGTCCGGTAAGATTAGTGATTGACTCTCCTGGTGAGTCTTCTGATGGGTCCCCCACTGGCAGATGGACTTATGGGATGGAGTGTAGATATCCCCAAGTTGACATATATTCAATGGCCATAGAAGAAAAACATCTCAATAGTGTGCTAACGTACAAAAGTTTTTGTTAATAAAAGCAGAGCAACACTTACAGTGTGGTGGTAATTGAATCGCAGTCTTGCAGAGGCTTCCAGGTAGCCTGTGGCCGCTCGGGGTGCGCACTTCCCTGTTTGCTTTCCACCGGTATCTAGAAGTGACGTAATTGGTACAGCCGTCAGCCGGAAATTGCGTCGACATACGCCTGTGAAAACGCCCACAGGGAGGGGCGAAACGCGTCAACACAATTTCCAGCTGACGGCTGTACCAATTACGTCACTTCCGGATACCAGTGGAAGACCAAAAACCCTTCTGAGATGTGTGCAAACCTGGTCTCAACTACAAGAAACGTCTTACCTCTGTACTTGCCAACAAGGGATTCTCCACAAAGTACTGAACTTCAACCCAATTTATAACATTTGTATCATGTGTTTTTTCTGGATTTTTGGTTGATATTCTGTCTCTATAACTTAAAATACACCTATGATAAAAATGATAGACCCTTCATTTCTTTGTAAGTGGGCAAACCTACAAAATCTGCAGGGGATCAAATAATTATTTTCCCCGCTGTATAGGTAAACCATTAAAGGGATTCATTTCTTGATTGATACCAAAGGCAACAAGAAAAGTACACCCTACCATTTTCCTACCTTTGTCTCTTGCTTGCAGGAGCTCTTATAAGATCAGGGCAGGCTTGGAGTTTGCAACCACTGCCGTTGTGTCTAAGAGCAGGACCAGATTTTAGGCTAGGCCATATAGGCTGTAGCTTAGGGGAGCAAAGATACAAGTTGTGGCACATGACAGCCCAGGTGACTTAACCCTGTGCCTTGTCCTGCTATGAGTGATTAATTATGGGGTCATAGAAATTCCATTTCATTACCAGCCTAGCAGTGCACATGCAACACAGCTGGGAGGCGCAGAATAGCATCTTTCCCCGACAGGCACCAGCTTCATAACACAAGCCTGCTGAGGTTTGAGGTCTGGCGATAAAATACAATACATATACAGTAATAGTTTTATTTAGTTATTTTATTTGGTCAGTAAGGTATCCCCTTAGGTATCCCCAGATTCAGTTTTGAAAATCTGGTAACCTTACAATAACGTAAAAAGCAAATTCCTGTTTACTTTTTTCATTTGCACATGATTGGTATTTAAAGAGAACATGAATTTGTCTTTCACATAATCAGATAAATGGAGTGAAAATTCACAGTTTATTGTGTAAAGATGTTCACCTCCCTTAGTAAATCAGCCTCCAATGGTTTGAAAAGATCTAAATGCCCATATTATACAACTTTCTCATCTTCAGCATGGTCAAACATAACTGAAAACTGTCACTAATTATCTAGAGTTTCATTGGCAGAAGACAGATTTGTATATATCAAAGATCTAACCAGCTGGAAATTGTTATCATTCCTATTTTTGTGTGTGTGTGTGTGTAGGGGCCCTGATTGTTGCTGCCTGTTAAGCAGGCCATATATTATACAATTTTCGTTCCTTCATTAACGGGTTGAAAGAAAGAAAACGTCTCTGTTTTTCCATGAACACAGTCAGTGTTAAAGGAATTCCTCCTACTGCGCTAATGTATTCTGATAGCGGGAGGTTTCCCAGCCATAGGAATACAATGATCACTGCTTACAGACATAGCTGCCGGTAGTGGTTGCATAAAAAATATAAATAAAAAAAAAACTAAACAGGCTGGTTGTACTGAAGTCGATTAATGGCTCAACTTCAGTACAACCAGCTTACCCATAGACGGATCGAAATTCGCCTGGTTCCTGCTGAACCAGCCAAATTGCGATCCATCTATGGCCAGCCTAGGATGATCCCCATAAGTAAGCACCGGTGGGCAGAGTAAAATGTGTTGGGGGCGTGGCCTGGTGGACTGCCATTTAATATCATACAGCAGGCCTTGAATTGATGTGAGGCTCCCAGGACACCGAGTCACTCTCTACCATGGTCTAAGATGATTTTTTAATATGCAGTGAAGAGTGGGTGTGCAGGTGCAAAGGGCATTATTACAAAGTCATATTGCTAACAATAACAAAACACAAAGGGGTGGATTTACTAAAGGCAAATAGTTAGTGCACTTTGCAAGTGCAGTTGCACTAATTTCTCCCAGAGCTCAGTAAATGTGGTAAAGCTCTGCGGACTTCAATCACGTGCAAGAAAAAAATGCTATTTTTAAATTTTTCTTGTATCTGGTTGAAGTGAAGCTTTACCACATTTACATTTACTAAGGAAAGTGAGTGCAAATGCAATTGCAAAGTACACAATCTTTTTGCCTTAAGTAAATCAACCCCATTAAATTATTACATGTGACACAGTTCGCCCGTTATAGATGGTGCCAGAAGAACTGATTCAAGTGCAAGTTCCCTGGAAACCATCATCAGAGAGACAGAATTATCATATGATAATTACCCTGTGACCTTTAAATCAGTAAAACTGAGTTAGGTATTAAAGCCACCAATATTGTTAACCAAAAATAAGTTAGTAAATGTGTAGCATTTACTCACAATGCTGCAGAACATCTTTTCCCACAACTCCCTGGGTTCCTAGATGGACCCAGGGAAGTTCTTCAGCTTCACTTTCTTAGGAGCCCAGAGAATCCACACCTGATGGGCCAGAGGTAGCTGGGCAAGCAGTGTTGCCAACCTACTAGATTGAAATTTACTGACACGACACCCAAAATTTACTGGCACAGCCATGTTTTTACTGGCATTTCCAAAAGTTACAAATTTAATTTTAAGTGCAAATTTCTGTATTTAGGCTACAAAAAAGTACAACATGCAATTAGCAATGTGATTTAAGGTAGATATTAATGCAAGAAACATATTCCTTATTTTATTTTCGATATAGAAAGTAAGTAGCTCAGGGATAGGACTTAGGAAGGTAAGAAATTAGAATGGGCAGACACACACACACACATGAAATTGACTCTCACAGTGACACTGACAGCAGAGTGCAGCAGCACAGATGATGATGACACCTCACTGACAGGACATGAGTCACAGTGACAGTCTCTCTCAATGCCAGATGGTTCCTTCCATCCACTCTAGTCCAAACAGCACTGACAGTCCTGCTCCCAGCTTGCCTTGCTCCCATCCTACAGACGGGCCCATAAAGCTCCGGCCACTCCGCTCGGCTCCCTTGCACCATGACATTATACGACACGTGCATGCACAGTTCTGAGCCAAGCGTCACAGCAATATGTTTTACTGGCAACCTTTTCCTGTCACTAGTATTTACTGGCATGGAAAAAGTGCCCATTTTTTGCTGGCTGCCAGTAAAAATACTGGCAGTTGGCAACACTGTGGGCAGGGGTGTTGCTAGGTGGGAAAAAGACCAGGGACTTCAGCCTGAAGGTAAATTTGATCCATGCTGCCCCTTTCTGACATCAGAAGGCGGCAAGAAAATCAGAGCCAGGGAGCTTTTCCCGTCTCTGGATTAAAGGCCAGCCCCCACACCTCTGGAACCCTTTACATTACACAGCACCCCCCCACACACCTCTGGATCCCTTTACATTATGCAGGGCCCCCTCACACCTCTGGATCCCTTTACATTACACAGCCCCATCACCTCTGGACCCCTTTACATTACACATCTCAGCACCTCTTTGCATTACACAGCCCCCCCACACCTCTGGACCCCTTTACATTACACAGCCTCCCCTGACACCTCTGGATCTCTTTACATTACAGAGTACCCCCCACCCACACACCTCTGGACCCCTTTTGCATTACACAGCCCCCCCACCCACACATTTGGATCCCTTTTGCATTGCACTCCCCCCCCCCTCCTGCCCCTATGCCCCTTCATACCTTATTCAGGTATGCAGAGGGGGAGACACAGGAGAGCAGAGCAGGACAGAGGCAGAACTGGAGAGAGAAACACCAGCGCTGAATAGACAGTGGGAGCTGCCAGAGTTAACTTTCCAAGTTAACGAGCAGGTGATTGGTTGCTAGGTGGTCCTAGCAAACAATCACCTACTGGTTAACTTGGAAAGTTAACTCCGGAAGCTACTGCTGTCTATTTAGCGCTGGTGTGCAAACTGCATACTATAGCTCCATACCTCCAAACTTTTAAGCTTCAGAATGAGAGACGCTTGAGGAATGAAGGAAGGTTCAGAAATGCGTTGTACAGAGTACAAGGTTCAGGAATGGCTGTACAGAGTGCAAGGTTCAGGAATGTGCTGTAATGAATGCAAGGTTCAGGAGTGCGTTGAACAGAGTGCAAGGTTCAGGAGTGCGTTGTACAGAGTGCAAGGTTCAGGAGTGTGTTAGTACAGAGTGCAAGGTTCAGGAATGCATTACGTATGGAGTGCAAGGTTCAGGAGTGCGTTAGCACAGAGTGCCAGGTTCAGGAATGCATTAGTACAAACTGCAAGGTTTAGGACTGCATTGTACAGATTGCAAGGTTCAGGAATGCATTACGTATGGAGTGCAAGGTTCAGGATTTAAACTGCAAAGACACCTATTAATTAAACATAGCACACTTACCTTTTAAAAATCTTGATTACCAGCATACAGGAGCCGAGGCAAGTACGGCGGCATTTAGATGGATAACTAATGAGTGCAGTCTAGCAGCACATGCAGCAGTGTGAACATCCATCCAGCTAAGCCAGGGATTGGTGGGCAAGCCAGGGGTGTACAGTCACAATGAAATTAAGAGTAATTGGAGCTGTCAAATTGAAGCTCTGATGTCAGGGATGGGCGAGGTCAATATTCAGGGCTCCGCCTCTTTGTCCCATGCATAGACAAAGAGCTGGTGTTTATACATTGTTGGCCAGGGAGGAAGGTGGCAGGGGGTCAGGACCAATTGTAACTACTGTATGTGTACCCACAGCGGTGTATAATAAACCTGAATTATACACCTCTGTGGGTGCACATACAGTAGTTACATTGGCCCCGCCCCCTTCCTTCCTGGCCAGCGATGTATAAACGCCCGCTGTTTGTATATGCACGGGCTGTCTGACAAAGGGGGTTGAGCTCCGCATATCTGCCCCACCCATCCCTCAAATCAGAGCTTTGATTTGACAGCTCCACTCTCGTGGCCGTACGCCCCCCCCCCCCCCAGCTTGCCGACCAGCCCCCGGATGTGCTGGATAGATGTTTACACTGCTGAGTTCTGTAGCCCCAAGTTCCCAGCCAACCCAAGGCCTTTAGGACTCGGGATAATAATTCCAAAGGAGCAATACGAGACCTGGGGCTATGGCTAAGGTCAGGCTACAGAAAAAGAGAAACCTATACTAGAGACCAATGTGGCCAGTTGATGTGCACAACTGGTCGCCAACCATCCAAAGACTTAACAGGAATTCCTATTGGTCATTTACTGGAGCGGGGAGCCACCGCAACCTAAGTGTTGTATTGGAAAAATGTGGATAAGGAACTACAGAACAGATCCTGAAGAATGGCTGCAATAAGGGATGCTCACACCCGCTTAATTCAAAAATGCAAAAACTAAATTGAAAAATATGACATACAAGAAGTAAAATAACCCCTTAATGAAGGGGGAAAAATGTGGGACATGGAATGGAATCAATGGTGGTGACACACAATATATACAACATAAAAACAAAAACAATGACTCACACACACATGGCCGGCCCCACACACACCGGAAAGGAAGATACACTGACACAGTGACCTGCAGCATATATCTCAAAACGAGCTTGTGAATGCTGTCAAGGTAACTGTATCTGCATCAGCATGCCACATTTGCAAATAATCAGAGTGGTAAATAATACCCAATACAGCACCTATTTTCCAAAATATGTCAGACTGAATGGAATAATGGTCTTTCAACCTCATGTGACAAACCATACATGTATAAACTTGAGACAGTGTCTGCACCTGACATGAGCTGCAATCTAGTTTTCAACCTGGTCAATAGACCACTCAACTTGTGCAGTAATTACCGGTATCAGGGCTATTGGTTGATCAGGGCATCCTCATGTATAGGTGGACTGCAGTATCCATAACACTGGATACATGGATTCACAGTAGATGAAATGCCAACATGGAGGGGAATTGTAGGGTAGATGGAAATTAGGAAATTAGGAAGGATGACCAGTCCTGAATATGGTATAGTCAATGGCAATAATGGTAGCCGGGTTGTAATGATGGGCAATTTTGGACCTTGATGGTCATCCAGGGACAGAGATGTATAGACTTACAGTATTCATCCGATATAGGATGGGAGCAGGGGAGAGACGCAGGTCAACTCAAGGACTGCGCGGACTCACACCGGTATCTGACAATGGTGGATAGTGATATTGGACACTGTGCAAGATATATCATGCATGAAAATATCGGCTGGTAGCCTTCTGCTGCATCAACAAGTCCATCCTATTACTAGATATACCGGGTGCTCATTGCCTTTTCTCGATCCCCGTGAATCTCTCAATGCTCACCGTGTATCCTGGTATGGATGGCTGATTTCGGATGGTAAGTACATCGATCCGTCTCCTGGTGTAGTGGCCGCTTGTTTAGGTCAGCTTCTCCAACACGCCTAAAGTCGGCGGCATCTACCGCACATGGCGGTTCGTGATCCCGAACGGCTGGATCACCTGGTTGCTGACTCTTCCGGTGGGTGCGTGGCAGGCGTGTGACGTCAACGCATTTCGCATGCGTGACGCACGCTTCGTCAGGACGTCATGGCTAAGGTCAGCCCCCCCCCCCTCTCAACGCCACTGACTGTGGGTAAGGGATCTGCAGAGAGAGGCCCTCCATTGTCAGAACCAGAGTGTAAGTAGGTGCTTCCAAGAGGTTTTTCTTGCTGTGTTCATACCTCAAGTTAATTAGGTTAGCCAGGTGCAAATTAATAAAATGTCCTAATATGCACTGTCTTCTCAGGTTGACCTGCGCTGAGTTGGTGGTGTCTGAGAAGGAAGGGTTAATGCTGCTGGCCAGGTTTTCTTGCTCTTTCTCAGAGGGTGACCTCCCCCTGCAGGTCATACCATATAAAAAGGGTTTACTAAGTGCCCTGGCAGGTTGGTTGAGGAAAGACTGCCAAAATGTAGCTGTTACTCTGCCGTAGTAGATTACCCCTTTGGAGGGGGTTATTGGAGGCCAGCCAGGGTTCCCAAAGGAGCCTGTCCACCCTCATGGACTTATAACTGCCAGTAATGGACATAACTGCCTTTAAGGATTACTGCCAAATCGCAGCCTATTGAAGGGAAGGGCACATATCAGTTGGTGCAATGCCGGCTTTGTGGCACCGCACCGATTTCCAAAAGTAGTTCCTGCACTTCTTTTGGCGACTTGGAGGCGACTTAAATAGTTATCTGTGCATGAACCCGCACAGATGTCTTTCAAGTCAGACTGAAACGTGGCTTTGAATCAGAGTTTAGATGAAGTTGAACAATTTCAAAGTCACATTCAATGTAAACGAGGGCTCGGGCTCCATTCACATCAGAGTGATCAGAATCGCAGGGGGGAATTGCCGTAATCACGGAACACTTGTGCGCTGCCATTGCTTCTTAATGGCACCCCAATCGTGGCACGCTTTTGGCACGATTGGTGCCCAACCAATTGCAGTTAAATCATGCAAACAAAATCGTGGGACACCTGTTGCCCAAAAAATCTTTTGGGCTACAGGCGTCGCGTGATTTTACCACAAATTGTCAGGCGACAATTGGGGTGCAGTTGGGGTGCCATTGAAAAGTAATGGCATCACACAAGCGTTCCATAATTCGGATTGCGATTCGGAACGCTTGGATGTGAAAGGAGGAGGTTGTTAACCCTCATATTACTCTTATAACAGGCTTTATTTATTTTCATTCTGCATCATGTTAACATGATTGTTGTCTGTAGTGTTGCTTCATGATCACATTGCAGTTCTTGTTTAGTTCAATTACACCCCCATGTGGGTGTCTAAAGGAATAGATATTTCTTGGTACTTTCATTTTGGCAAGAGAACAGCACTGATCGTTTTTGCACTTAGAGAAAATTGCCCAATCCTTGAACCCCCTCACACTAACCGACCCTGTAACCCTTGCAGCCCACACCTAGCACCAATCCTCCTTAGTATAGACCTAAAATCTAGTGTATATACTTATACCAAAAAGGGTCGTGCTAATTAATGTGACAAAAAAAATATTAATATAAAATTAATAAATATAATAACCATATTCCTCAGAAAAAAGTCCTTACAATTGTGTATAAATTTGGTGAATAAAAACGAATGTGCAATCGTGCGATTCTTCAGTGAAAAAAAAGCCAACACCACCACTTTTGAATCCGTCACCAAAAATAGATGGCTCCTTACCGAAAAAATATGACCATAAAGGTCTTCAGCACTTGTGATAAACACCAACAGGTCCTCTGGATTGGCAGACAAGCTTGAGATCCCAGCCGATACCGAAACCGTACTTCCAACTCCAATGGCTATAGATGATAACAATCCTCCATAGCGTAAAATCGTACTTTACTTTATTTATAAAATTAAGAGTTGCACTTACAAACATCCAAAGGTGGAAGGCAATAAAACACCAGATAATGAACCGCAATAAAAAAATTTGTGTGCGCACTTACCTCTCACTAACTTTCCAAAGCTATAAGTGATGTCACTGGGAAGTTTCCGCGCTATAAGTGATAAATACACTAGTGATAAATAAGAGATAAATAAGAAAGCAGCACACATGGGCCTATAGAAAATCCCAAAACAATGATATACAAATATGTGTAGCGCTTTTAAAAAATGATGTGTTAATAATTAACCATGAAAGGTAAAATCAAACGAACAAGTGATGAACTCAATCAAATACTTGATTCTAAAACACACTGTGACACCATCATAAAAACTGATAAATCCAGTATGAATAATAAGTCCATAAGAAGTCCAAAAAAATGTGTTGAAACATGGAGCCACAAGTCCCAGCAAGCGAATCCCACTCTGTTTAGATGATAAGAGGGGGGGGGGGGGGAGGGGAGGAGGGAGCACCCGTGAAGGATCACCAAATATCCAAAAAAGCAGCTTACCAGTTGGTATTTGTCACCCAACTTAATGGATAGACCGCAGTAGGCTTAATTGCTATTGTATGGAGATTCGCCAGGTGTGGATCAATGCAGGGTAGATAATTCAATTCGATACTCAGAGGACATATATGTGAAGAAATGATGATAGGGACATAGCGTAATACCATAAAACCAACATATTTATTAAAAAACTAAAGATGTACACTCACATGTAAGACGCCATAAAAAGACATGTAGTAATATAACACTTGGAGATCAAGGTGTTGCGGCATCCCCGCATACACTCGTAGGGCCGGCTCTGGGGGCGTTTTTGCGTCACGTCTGACCTATAAGTCAGACCAAATCTTTAAGTGTCCAGGTCCTACCAGCAGCAACTCGTGCTTCTTAAATTCCTAGTTGTCATGAAATATATATTGCATATTTCCATTTTCCAATATAGCCACAAGGTGGCAAAGTTGTACAACCTATTTAGAAATATACTGGAATGATGTATATTATAAAGTACATGTGATAAAGCTTATATACTAGTTTACTGAACTTATTTATTAAAACTATAAGGGGTTTCATCAAGCTAATTTGGCTACGTAAAGGTCCAAAATTGTCAGCCCCATGGACTTGCAAGATCCCAAGAGCCCAGCACTCCCAATTTTAAAAGACCAGGTTGTGACGAAAGGGCAAAGAGCCTATTAACTACAAGGTACATTTTAACAAGAGTTAAATAAGAACTATAGGCAAAACATTTTTTGTTTTTGTGTATAGTATGGGAAGGGTATAACCCCTGTAAGGTTGATTTTTGCTATCTGTGTCCCATTGGGGAAATTTACCTAGACTTTTTTTGTCCCATAGCCAAACAGAAAGTGAGATTTACCACCACTTCCTGTCCCATAGCCAAAGGAAATCCCTGCAAATAAGGGAATCTCCTGGTGACCCCCCAGGTCACCAGAACTGGCGTTCCTATTGGAAGATTTCCCCTCTACTACTTTTCTGGGGACAACCCACAATTTGGGATTTTCTTTTGCTTTCACTTTTAATGATAATGGTAAACAGGGCAAATCGAGAGGGTGAATCTCCCGAACGGCGGTACAGGCATCAATAAAAACTGACAGGTGTTCAAATCCACCTCCCCTCTATCCAAAAACTAAAAAAAAAAAATGTTGCCTTTAGTTATACTTTAACCACCATATCTATCGAAAGAGCACTGTAGGCCGACACTTAGCTCTGCATCTCAGTAAAACTGGAGCTGTACACTAAAATATATATGTGGGGTCCCCAGGCAGTGTGTGTATTGACTAGGAGCCCATGGCAATTGCGCAAGAGCAATAACCCCCTGGAGGGGGTCCAATGCTCCTTTGAGTAGTATCCAGGATGGCCATGAAAAAAGTAGAAATGTTTTTTTTTTTATATATTAAATTGAATTAAAATGACAGATGTTAGGCCCCGTTCACACCTGAGCGATTTGCTGCTTAAAGCTTGTAACTCTAAAACGCTCAACAAACCAAATCCTATTCATTTCAATGGCCTCTGTTCACATCTGAGCGTTCTTGCCACTGCCTGTCACTCAAAATGCCTGTCACTCAAAAAAAGTACATGAGCTTCTTTTTGGCAGATTACAAGCATTTTTGGCCCCATAGACTTCAATAGAAATGCCTGAAAACGCGTGATCTAAATGTTTTATGAGCGTTTTGTCGCACGTTTTCCTCTCAAACAGCAGCTCTCCACCCCTAATCTCCTCCACCTAGTGCTTTCTATTGGCTAATCAAAAACCCCTGAAGCTGTAAAATGCTTGTATTAAGCTCTAAAATGCTTGTATTACACTTCTAAAAACACTCAAAAACTCAAATAAAGACACCAGTAAAATGCTACGCTCAGGTATGAATGCAGCCTGAGTATGCAGCGTCTTCATCTTTTAATCCTTGCCTATGTTGCAATTTAAGCTGGTGCAATGACTGCTGCCCCAGGTTTCCTGTTTTAGGGAGACTACTTTCTTTTGCACAATCCTATGGAGTCACCCTAGCACACAAGAACTACAGTTGTCTCCCTAAACAGTATGTCTCTATAAAAACAAATAGCCCCATGGCCTAGGATGCCAAGGCACTCCCCTGCTTCTCTCTCCTACCTTCTCCAGCCAAACAAACTGGCTAGAACACTGTACTGTCCACTGGTAGCTCTTTCCTGTTAAAAAACAGAAATTCAGGGAAGCAGCACTGAGAAAGCAGGAGCCAGCAGCATTGAAAGTTGTAAACTGCAAGTGCTGGGATAAGAATTTTAACAAATAGTTTACTATTTTTTTTATTATTATTGCGCTCAATGTATTGGGTTTAATACTAATTTAAAAGCCACCATAATATTCTGTTAAAGCTGAAATCACGAAAGATATAAACTAAGTACTTTAATTTATACTATAATGTATTATTTAAAGAAAAAACATAATTAGTGTAGGTATTTCACTGTAATCCCCTATACAGAGGGAACCCAGAACAAGGAGAGGAGGATGGGGGGGGGGGGGGTACCATGGCGAGCTGCGCTCTCCTCATTGCATCTTGGAGAAACTATTCATAAATATATTCCAATCTCTCCCAATGCGAGACTAAGGCCTTTGTCTAGTTCATCAGGTGTGAATGGTTTTAAGTCTCTTTAGGTCTGTGGACAGAGGTCTTAACCATCTGATTAACACATCAAGTTCTTGCGTAGGTGGGATGCTGAGGTCTGTAACTACTGACTAAAGGGGGATCTTCAGCTTTATTCATTCTCTGGACAATCAAACTTCATGAAGCCTGAATTTATTGCAGGTCTGTACTTAGCAATGTCCGATGTATCAGTTCTTTGAGACCTTGAAAGGTCTTCTGTCACCGCTGCCGGGGTTGGTGGTATTTAATACCTTGAGTTTAGGTGGAAAAGAGAATGGAGAAACAGATAGGTTCATTCCATGTGAAGGCTTGGGATCTTGGAGATCTTGTGGGGTGGGTCTTTTAGAACAGTGTGACCAGTCTCAGGAGGCTTTGAGGTGATATGGTGTGCTGGATTTAGGATAGTGGGGTTGGTGTACAAAATGTGGTGCAGCTGTGCATGGTAGCCAATCAGTTTCTAACTTCAACTTGTTCAATTAAGCTTTGACAAAAAAACAAAACAAAAAAAAAAAAACTGGAAGTTTCTATGCAGAGCTGCACCAGATTTTGCACTCTGGTAAATCAACCCAAGTGTGCAGTGGCACATGAGTTTCTGCATAGGATGTTAGTAATGCCTCGTACACATGCATCGATTATTGGCCAGGAATTTTCTGCCAACGCCCGATCGGCCGACTTTCGGCTTGTTAGTATGATGCTTCCGACAACCGACTCCGACTTTTCGGCCGAAAAAAATCTGGTGTGCAGGCTATAAAATTTTTGTTGGCCGTCAACACAACGGCCGATTTTCCGTCAGTCGGTACAGATTTCGGCAGACATAAATCTGATGAGCAAGACTGGGCATGCTCAGAGAAGAAAAAACACACGGAAAGTAAACCAGCACATGACATCACTTCTGAAGTAGATTTTGATTGATTTCTGCAGCTTCTTTTGGCAAATGTACTGTGGATTGGAGTACAAGATTTGTAGCATCTTGGCAATTGCTTTGGCTTAGACAACTTGCAAGATTTGTCTTGCAGGGTCACTGGAGGTTGTCAAAATAGGACAATGGATGGCTTCTTCCTCCACAGCTTGTTCCAAAACTCTGAGCATGGCCATAGCTGCTGCTCCTTTTCTATCCTTCTTAGGTGCTTCTATTTGGGCTTCTGCATTAGACATTTCTGTTTCTGCCTAGGCATGAGATTGGGCAGCTTGTGCTTGAGAAGCTTGTGCTTTGATAGCTGCTTCCCACTTAGGCTGGCCTCGATTCGATTCATTAATAGGCAGGCTGAATGTACCAAGCTGATGGATCAATCAACTTGGGTACAACCAGCCTGCTGGATTCTCTTGCGATTATCACTAGCAACTGCTATAGCCACTAGCAATAATCACTGTTGTCTCCCAGCAGGGACATCTTTCCCCACCCCCTGCCAGGAGAAGACAATGGATGATTTCCCTATCAAAACTGTGTTAATGCTGCAATCGTGTGAATTTTTGCTTCTTGCAACCCGTGGTTGCAGGAAAGAAATTTGTACCGTATGTGGCCAGCCCTACAGCAGTAAGCTTCAGTTTTAGCTTCTTCTGCTTCAGCATGGGCCATTATTAGTTGACTGCTCATTGTGAATTGCTGAATGCAGAATCTTAGTGGATGGTACCGTAGGGATCTGAAGGATTTCTTGTGCTTGGAGAAAGTAGAGTGGCAAGATGTGTTTTCATGCAGTTGTGACATCTTGTGATCTACCCATGAGCTCTTTTGGCCCTACTTCTCCTGTGGGTCACAGAAGTGCACTCTGTTCTGCAGTCCTGTGACCCGTATTCAGCTTACAAGGGGCTAAAGCCTGCTGTCTCCCTTTAATGTCAGGATCCCCTCAGATCCCTGACTGGCAGCTGGCTCAGCCTCTGAGCATGCCACTGAGAGCCTGAGCCAGCTGCTCCCATCCCCTCTACAGCCAGGCAGTCCAGTGAGCTCTGGAGGATCAGAGCAGAGAGCCGCTGACCAGGGCTGGGACAAGGGGTGGGCAGGAGGGACGGTTGCCCTGGGCGCAATGGTTTATTGCAGGGATGGGGGGGCACCTTGACCCTAACCTTAAGGGAAGGGGGGCGCAGTTTGGCATCCTTGCCCTGGGCGCTGGATTACTTTGTCCTGGCACTGCCGCTGAGAGTCACCAGCTCTCTGCTCACTGAAGAGGTGACAGGTATCAGATGCAGCATCGGGCCAATGCTAAATCCACCTAGGTGAGTATATAGGTTTTTTTTTTTTTTTTTAAATCCCGAACTTCTCTTTTGAAACACTCATACTATACATATAATTGTGCTCAGAATTCATAATAAGCACTCAAAGTCCTAACAACTAGTGCTGAAAATTAAGGTGGTTTAGGGGGCTTTGAAGGGTGTTATGGGCTTTAAGCAGCATCTGAGTGTTACAGAAGCTACTTTCAAGTATCCTAAACCTGTACTTTACGTGTACCCATGCTAAAAAATGAACCCCAGTTAGCCCTTTTATTTCATTGTTTTTCACAGGAAAAAAAGATGCAGCGTAAAAAAAGGGAAAATATTAAATTTAATGCAGCAGTACACAAATAACAACAACAACAACAAAAAAAATGCAAAGGAAACAAAGGACCCATTATCACCATTGCACTGCAGTAAGGCAACACAAAGATTTGAATGAGCCTTTAATAAAATAAACTACAGAAAACTAAATACACGAAAAATATCCTTTAGAGACATATGTAAAGAGTTTTTTTTTTTTTTAAGAAAATATCACTTGAACAGCACAAATAAGGAAAACTGAAAGTTTCTGCTTCAGTGAAGTTTCCTTAAAAGTTAAATTGGTAATTTTGGGGTAAAATAAATTTTGATGAATCATGTCTACATACTGTACATATCCTATTAGAAAATGCTAGAATGCAAAAATGTCCTTCTAAAATTTCCCTTTTACCCCACTCTAGTATTGTACTGTTGGTTTGCATTGTTGATAGAGCTTTCAGTTTAAAGGGGAGGTCATAGCTATGTAAAAGTTTTATTTTTTACTGAGTAAAAGACAATAATTATGTAATTTTCTAATTTTTGAAATGCTGCGCTGTGATATATCTTCTCCATTTAATAAAAATCAAAGCAACCATATATCTCTCCATCCTTCAATGAGTCATGCCACGTAAGGTTAAGCAAATGACTATAATTAGTTTTGCACCTGAAATTGTAGCTTATATCTTTAGAAGGCAGTGTGTGATAATTAGCTCATGCTGAAATTACAAAGCACATTCCTATTTCTGGCTGTTTTTTTATTGGACCATTTAGTACATATAGTACTCCTTACATGTAAAAATGGGTTAAGTATATATTATTTAGTAAGATTCCTACCTGGCAATCAACATATAATTAAAAGAAACGTAACAAGAAACGAAAAGTATTAAAATATATGCAATGTACCTAGAAAATTTGACCAGGAAGCAAAATTGTAACAATGTATACAGTAACAGGTTTTGTGGACCTAATGTTTAAATGTTTAACATCTGTTCATCTGTCTCAAATGTAGTGAGGTCAAGCAAACCAATATTTTTTTTTAAATGTAGGAAATTTAGTCTGGAAAAAGGACCCAAAGGCACCGCATCCAATTGAAGAAATAGGAAAAACTCAACCACCCATAGATTTAGGGGAGGAAGAGAAAGTTGGGTTGGGGATTTTTCAGGTTCCAATAAACAGATAAATGATTAAAATATACAAAATGTACTGTTAAATTGATTTAAAATGAAAAAACAAAAACTTGAAAGACACACAATAAACATACAATATTAAAATCAATTTCTGAGCTGCCATGGGCATCGGCACAGGGCTGGCAAGGGCACCCCCCCCCCCCTTGGAATGTCTGGAATGTCAAGCTCTGTTCTGTGCATACTCAATTCATAAGCAAATTATGTGTATTGATATCACGGAGTAGCAATCCCAACATGTTTCACCAAAACAGTTTCCTCAGGGATTATGCTCTACACCTGGGGAATATACCCTCCTATTTTTGCCTAAATCCCCATTCAAATCTTCAAGACACCAACTACGCCCATGGGAGCATGGTCCACCATGACCGCGTGTCATCCATGGAGCGGGAAGTAGGCGGCAGGGGAGGAGGACGATGCCTAGGGGAGGAGGACTAATAACATTTTACAATGCAGAGTACAGGAACATCATTGTAAATGCCTGGTACAGACTACTAGTTTTTTTTTGTTCAACCCAGCACACAAACAAATGGGGCGCTCAGCGGGAAGTTAGCCCGCCGCTGAGCGCCCCATAATGCACTGGGCTGTTGCAGTGCATTGATTGCTGATGACTGGCCAAAGCATGCACCTGACCTGTATGCTTTGGCCAATCACAGCACAATGTCCTGTCAGAGCCATGATTGGCCAAAGGCAGGGTGCCCTTGGCCAATCATGGCTCAGTGGCTAAGTCCATGCCCCAAACTATATAAGGCTGCTGCTTACACGACAGCAGCGTATAGTGTGTTACAATAGAGATTAGGCAGGTAGTTAGTGGATAGTAAGTTCAGTCAGTTTAGTGCAGTCAGTGTAATGTACAGGCATACCCCACCTTTAAAATGTATGGATATGTTCTAGTCCTGGGTCCCCTCTCAGTGCTCCCCAAGTTTTGTGTCCCTGTCACTTATAGTTCGGGAGCAGTGCCATGCCAACCTGACCAAGATTTCCCATAGACGCCAATGTTAAAGACAGGGAGCAGTGCCATGCCAAGCTGTCTAATATTCCCATAGATGCCAATGTTAAGCTGACCAAAATTTCCCATAGATGCCAATGCCCCCCGAAATCTACAACAGGCCCCTACACGGTCACATTGTAATGGGGGGGGGGGAGCTGACTTCGTCTATTCAACACTGGAGTGAGCACTGGAGTGAACTGGGGTGAAAGTTAGGAGACAGTGAAGGAACCACAATACTGTATTGGAGGGGTTATAATAAAAGGAGGATAGAAACTAAGTGGATTGTTGAACTGTGTTAGTTTACCCCTTTGGGTCTTAATATTGATTGGGATATCAACTGCTTTATTTATAAAAGTTGAGAGTTTTTAAATTAACTAATTGTATAATTTTTATTGATTAATAATAGTTAATGCAGATAATTTTTTAATTAAAAAAAAAAATTGTAGGTTAATATAGTGGTACTGAGAGAGGGAGACCTCTCTGAGAGAGCATCCCCTCTTCTGTTATTAACTATTTGTAAGATGTAGATATATCCAGGTTTTTGAGCAGCATTTGCTAACGGTAAAATGGGACAACATTTCTCTCCTGAAACTCCAGCAACTGGACTCCTCAAGTCCCAAATTTTTTACAGAGTGTTTTTAAAAGAAGAGGGGCTGCTACACCATGGTAAACATAGTCCTGCCCCAATTTATTGGAATTGGGGTTGTACTTTGCCAGCTTTTTGTTGCCCTGTCCCAAGTTTTTCTAAATATGTTGCTGCCGAAAAACTTCAAAATTACCATTTTTTTTTCTAAAACGGTACAATTTCCCAGTCTAAGCATTTGATTTGTTTTCTATTTTCTATTGTGAATAAAATCTAGGTTTATGATATTTGCAAATCATTGCATTCTGTTTTAATGCTGATTTTACACAGTTTCTGAACTCTTTTGGAATAGGGGTTGTATATGTTTTATAGAAGTCAGTGTATATGCCTTCAAATTATGTATTTTAATGATGATCCACGTAGGAAGGCATAGTCAAAGCTATATACGTAAAGGTCACCTTGCTACACATTAGAATATGTATTGTTAAGATCTAAGAATTATGTGAGCATTATATTTTGCAGAGATCCTGCTTTTTAAATGTTTTTAAATGACCTTTGTAAGTCTGTGGATTTGCTAGGATCCAAAATATCTTTTTAACAAGATATAAATAAACAACATGCTTTCATAATAATCTTGACTGCCTAATGGTGTACCTTTAGAGTCTGACTTTGTGGAGTAACATTCGTGTATTCTCTATTTTTTGAGTTTACTATATAAGAATGTGGTACAGTTTAACCACTTTAACTCCGCTCACTGTGCCTCTACTGCGGCACAGTGGCTCGTTATCGTCCAGCGACGTAGACCTACATCGCTGGACTCCTCCTCCTGTAGGCGGCGCTCGCGCGCCGCCGGAGACGCGCTCCCGCTGTTTTCATTCACAGCGGGAGTCGGGTCAGGGGAGGAGCTGCGGCGATCGCCGCCGCTCTTCCCCCATGGTCGGGGAATCTAGTTTGGAGATCCGCCCGCCTGTGTAAACAGAGCGGGCGGATCTCCTAAGTGACAGGGAGTGACAGATCAGAGTGTTCAGCATAGCTGAACATCCGATCTGTCCCTGACTCACTCAGTCACCTCCCCCCCCACACGTCAGTAAGCACCAAGCATACATTAACCCCTCCCTCTCCAATAAAATTAACCCCTTCCCTGCCAGTGTCATTTTTACAGTAACAGTGCATATTTATAGCACTGATTACTGCAGTAATGTCACTGGTACCCCCAAAAGTGTCAAAAATGTCAGTTAAGGGTCCGATCTGTCCGCCACAATGTCGCAGTCCCGCAAAAAAAATCGCAGATCGCCGCCATTACTTGTTAAAAAAAAAACACCAAAAATGACAGAAATCTTTCCCTTAGTTAGTAAACGCAATAACGTTTGCGCAAACCAATCAAAATACGCTTATTGTGATTTTTTTTTACCAAACATAGGTAGCAGAAAACAAATTGGCCAAAAATTTAAAATAATTAGATTTTTACATTTTTTGGGGGGGGAATTTCATATAAAAAAATGTTAAAAATATTGTTATTTTTTCAAAATAAACGCTCTTTTTTTGTTTATAGCGCAAAAATTAAAATTCGCACAGGTGATCAAATACCACCAAAAGAAAGCTCTGTTTATGGGAAAAAAAGGACGTACATTTAGTTTGGGTACAGCGTCGCACGACCGCGCAATTGTCAGTTAAAGTCGCACAGTGCCGAATCGCAAAAAGTGGCCTGGACGTAAGACAGCAAAATCCTCCGGTGGTAAAGTGGTTAAGTTGCAGGTAGATATACGGTACAATGTCACCACTTTCTTTTTGCCCTACAGTGGGACCCTCTCTGGTGGTGTTTTTAGATCATTTTTCTCACATTATTTGGATTTTTTTTAATTAATTAATTTGCATGGATTACTTGCACTTTAGCATTTCCTTTTTTTTTTCATGTGCCGAAGGGGTATTGGAGTATTGAGCGACTGACTGGGAGCAACACATGGGTGTTCTCCTATCCTGTATGGGGATATTCCATACACAGGTGAGTTTCAATCTCTTTTATCTTGAGGTCCAACCTTTTGGTAAGAGGCTTTGACATGTCTGGTGGAGGATAGTGTGTCACAGAGGAGTCTCACTACTTGCACTAAAGTATGAAATAACAGATTGGAGGACTTTATCACTCTTTTGGGGACTTTTGTTTACTTTTTGAACGTGCCACATGTATTATATTTATATTCATCTATCTGTGCTTCTTTGCTGTCTCTTCACCCTGAGTTAGCTCCAGTGTCGAATAGTTGAAGTCACAGCCACCCCCACCACAGACCCAAGCACATAGGGGAGGTCACATTGTTCCCTGTACATCACTTAGGCTAACATGGACATAGCTACAACACAGCAAAGGAGAACACAGCTGGGGTGGGGGTATCATTCTGACTAGTGTTGAGTGAACACGGACTGTATTATTCGTGTTTGTACCGAATAATTGGATTTTTGTTACCCGAACATGGACCCGAAAACTTTACTGTATGTTCGGGTAAAAATCAGTGTTCGGTCATTTTATTTCCGGGTTTGTATGTATTGGCGCGCTTTTAATGGCGGGCTTTCAACAGCCAATCAACAAGCGTTTAACTGGTGTGCCTTAAGCCATCCCAGCCTACAAATGTATTAGTAGCTGTGATTGGCCATCTGAAGCATGTGACCAAGTCTTTATAAGTTCGAGACCGAGCGCCGCTGCGTCATTCTGCTGTAGTTCAGGGACAGAGCACACATCATACGTGCTGGCTGCTGATTAGGGACAGACAGTCATAAATTATATTGTGTCCGAAAATAATTCAGAATCAGGGACAGGTCGGAGTGCTGCAGGCAGGGCGAGATGTTAGGGTATTTTAGGGTGAGGCTGGAGATAGGCAGTGTCAGTGTTCTACAATCGATTTTGCTGTGTGGGGGGGTTTGCAGTGCCGGCAGTGACCGATCTGATCGATCCTATTAGGGAGAGAATGGAGATAGGCAGGGTCAGTGTTCTACAATCGATTTTGCTGTGTGGGGGGGGGGGGGGTTTGCAGTTCCGGCAGTGACCGATCTTATCGATCCTTTTAGGGAGAGTCTGGAGATAGGCAGGGTCAGTGGTCCACATCGATTTTGCTGTGTGTGGGGTGGTGTGAACACAATCTTTTTGCCCGCTGAGGAAGAGGGAGAAAAAAGTATTTTTTATCAGTCAGTTGTGTGCAGCGTTTTTCCTTCTGTGCTGCTGTGCTGACTGTGATAATACACTGCTGTGTTCACATGTGCTATTATTGAGTGATTTCAAAAGTTATACACTTTTTTCTATTCCACTATTCAATATACACCCTTGGGTTAAAAAAATTAAATTGTGGCATAGTCTGTACTAATCTAGTTAAAAATTACAAACTTAAAAGGGGAATTTTCTTTTTTTTTTCCCTCCATAGCCTGCAGCAGAGCTGACTGATATAAGACACTGCTGTTCACATGTGCTGTTGATAAATCACCAATTTTATATCATATTTTCTATTCCGCTATTCAATCTACACCCTTGGGGTAAAAACAATTAAATTGCGGGATAGTCTGTATCGGTACGTGTGAGATACACCTTTCCAATTTTTGGGGCGCATCTCATACCGCCGAGGATTGCAGGGTGCTTCAGTGTGCCTCCTGCCTGTTCCGAACTCCTCCTACTCCTCATCCTGCCTTTGGGGGTACAAAAAATAGTAATTTGGGCCTAGTCTGGGTCTCTACGTGTGAGATACATATACCTTTTGATATGATATGTTCTATTCCGCTATTCAATTTACACCTTTGGGGTAAAAACAATTAAATTGCGGGATAGTCTGTATCGGTACGTGTGAGATACACCTTTCCAATTTTTGGGGCGTATCTCATACTGCCGAGGATTGCACGGTGCTTCAGTGTGCCTCCTGCCTGTTCCGAACTCCTCCTACTCCTCATCCTGCCTTTGGGGGTACAAAAATAGTAATCGGGGCCTAGTCTGGTTTTGTACGTGTGAAATACATACACCTTTTGATATCATATTTTCTATTCCGCTATTTAATCTACACCTTTGGGGTAAAAACAATTAAATTGCGGGATAGTCTGTGTCGGTACGTGTGAGATACATACACCTTTTGATATCATATTTTCTATTCCACTATTCAATCTACACCTTTGCAGTAAAAACAATTAAATTGCGGGATAGTCTGTATCGGTACGTGTGAGATACACCTTTCCAATTTTTGGGGCGCATCTCATACCGCCGAGGATTACAGGGTGCTTCAGTGTGCCTCCTGCCTGTTCCGAACTCCTCCTACTCCTCATCCTGCCTTTGGGGGTACAAAAAATAGTAATCGGGGCCTAGTCTGGTTCTGTACGTGTGAGATACATACACCTTTTGATAATATTTTCTATTCCACTATTTAATCTCCACCTTTGGGGTAAAAACAATTAAATTGCGGGATAGTCTGTGTCGGTACGTGTGAGATACATACACCTATTGATATCATATTTTCTATTCCGCTATTCAATCTACACCTTTGGAGTAAAAACAATTAAATTGCGGGATAGTCTGTATCGGTGCGTGTGAGATACACCTTTCCAATTTTTGGGGCGCATCTCATACCGCCGAGGATTGCAGGGTGCTTCAGTGTGCCTCCTGCCTGTTCCGAACTCCTCCTACTCCTCATCCTGCTTTTGGGGGTACAAAAAATAGTAATCGGGGCCTAGTCTGGTTCTGTACGTGTGAGATACGTACACCTTTTGATAATATTTTCTATTCCGCTATTTAATCTACACCTTTGGGGTAAAAACAATTAAATTGCGGGATAGTCTGTGTCGGTACGTGTGAGATACATACACCTTTTGATATCATTTTTTCTATTCCGCTATTCAATCTACACCTTTGGAGTAAAAACAATTAAATTGCGGGATAGTCTGTATCGGTACGTGTGAGATACACCTTTCCAATTTTTGGGGCGCATCTCATACTGCCGAGGATTTGAGGGTGCTTCAGTGTGCCTCCTGCCTGTTCCGAACTCCTCCTACTCCTCATCCTGCCTTTGGGGGTACAAAAAATAGTAATTTGGGCCTAGTCTGGGTCTCTATGTGTGAGATACATACACCTTTTGATATCATATTTTCTATTCCGCTATTCAATCTACACCTTTAGGGTAAAAACAATTAAATTGCAGGATAGTCTGTATCGGTACGTGTGAGATACACCTTTCCAATTTTTGGGGCGCATCTCATACCGCCGAGGATTGCAGGGTGCTTCAGTGTGCCTCCTGCCTGTTCCGAACTCCTCCTACTCCTCATCCTGCCTTTGGGGGTACAAAAAATAGTAATCGGGGCCTAGTCTGGTTGTGTACGTGTGAGATACATACACCTTTTGATAATATTTTCTATTCCGCTATTTAATCTACACCTTTGGGGTAAAAACAATTAAATTGCGGGATAGTCTGTGTCGGTACGTGTGAGATACATACACCTTTTGATATTATATTTTCTATTCCGCTATTTAATCTACACCTTTGGGGTAAAAACAATTATATTGCGGGATAGTCTGTGTCGGTACGTGTGAGATACATACACCTATTGATATCATATTTTCTATTCCGCTATTCAATCTACACCTTTGGAGTAAAAACAATTAAATTGCGGGATAGTCTGTGTCGGTACGTGTGAGATACACCTTTCCAATTTTTGGGGCGCATCTCATACTGCCGAGGATTGCACGGTGCTTCAGTGTGCCTCCTGCCTGTTCCGAACTCCTCCTACTCCTCATCCTGCCTTTGGGGGTACAAAAAATAGTAATCGGGGCCTAGTCTGGTTCTGTACGTGTGAGATACATACACCTTTTGATAATATTTTCTATTCCGCTATTTAATCTACACCTTTGGGGTAAAAACAATTAAATTGCGGGATAGTCTGTGTCGGTACGTGTGAGATACATACACCTTTTGATATCATTTTTTCTATTCCGCTATTCAATCTACACCTTTGGAGTAAAAACAATTAAATTGCGGGATAGTCTGTATCGGTACGTGTGAGATACACCTTTCCAATTTTTGGGGCGCATCTCATACTGCCGAGGATTTGAGGGTGCTTCAGTGTGCCTCCTGCCTGTTCCGAACTCCTCCTACTCCTCATCCTGCCTTTGGGGGTACAAAAAATAGTAATTTGGGCCTAGTCTGGGTCTCTATGTGTGAGATACATACACCTTTTGATATCATATTTTCTATTCCGCTATTCAATCTACACCTTTAGGGTAAAAACAATTAAATTGCAGGATAGTCTGTATCGGTACGTGTGAGATACACCTTTCCAATTTTTGGGGCGCATCTCATACCGCCGAGGATTGCAGGGTGCTTCAGTGTGCCTCCTGCCTGTTCCGAACTCCTCCTACTCCTCATCCTGCCTTTGGGGGTACAAAAAATAGTAATCGGGGCCTAGTCTGGTTGTGTACGTGTGAGATACATACACCTTTTGATAATATTTTCTATTCCGCTATTTAATCTACACCTTTGGGGTAAAAACAATTAAATTGCGGGATAGTCTGTGTCGGTACGTGTGAGATACATACACCTTTTGATATTATATTTTCTATACCGCTATTTAATCTACACCTTTGGGGTAAAAACAATTATATTGCGGGATAGTCTGTGTCGGTACGTGTGAGATACATACACCTTTTGATATCATATTTTCTATTCCGCTATTCAATCTACACCTTTGGAGTAAAAACAATTAAATTGCGGGATAGTCTGTGTCGGTACGTGTGAGATACACCTTTCCAATTTTTGGGGCGCATCTCATACTGCCGAGGATTGCACGGTGCTTCAGTGTGCCTCCTGCCTGTTCCGAACTCCTCCTACTCCTCATCCTGCCTTTGGGGGTACAAAAAATAGTAATCGGGGCCTAGTCTGGTTGTGTACGTGTGAGATACATACACCTTTTGATAATATTTTCTATTCCGCTATTTAATCTACACCTTTGGGGTAAAAACAATTAAATTGCGGGATAGTCTGTGTCGGTACGTGTGAGATACATACACCTTTTGATATCATATTTTCTATTCCGCTATTCAATCTACACCTTTTGAGTAAAAACAATTAAATTGCGGGATAGTCTGTGTCGGTACGTGTGAGATACACCTTTCCAATTTTTGGGGCGCATCTCATACCGCCGAGGATTGCAGGGTGCTTCAGTGTACCTCCTGCCTGTTCCAAACTCCTCTTACTCTTCATCCTGCCTTTGGGGGTACAAAAAATAGTAATCGGGGCCTAGTCTGGGTTTGTACGTGTGAGATACACCACTGTTTTGTAAAATTTTTCCTATTCCGCTATTCAATATACACCCTGTTTGAGTGTAAAAAATTAAATTACGGCATAGTCTGTATCGGTACATGTGAGATACACCTTTTTAAATTTGTTTGGCGCATCTCCTTCCACCGCCGAGGATTGCAGGGCGCTTCAGTTTGCCTCCTGTTCCCAACTCCTCCTACTCCTCTTCCTCATCCTGCCTTTAGGGTACAAAAAATGGTAATCAGGGCCTAGTCTGTGTTTGTACGTGTGATATACACCGTTTTATAAAATTTTTCCTATTCCGCTATTCAATATACACCCTGTTTGAGTGTAAAAAAATAAATTACGGCATAGTCTGTATTGGTACATGTGAGATACACCTTTTTAAATTTGTTTGGCGCATCTCCTTCCACCGCTGAGGATTGCAGGGCGCTTCAGTTTGCCTCCTGTTCCCAACTCCTCCTACTCCTCTTCCTCATCCTGCCTTTAGGGTACAAAAAATTGTAATCGGGGCCTAGTCTGTGTTTGTACGTGTGAGATACACCGTATTATAACATTTTTCCTATTCCGCTATTCAATATACACCCTTTTGGAGTGTAAAAAATTAAATTATGGCATAGTCTGTATCGGTACGTGTGAGATACACCTTTTAAATTTGTTTGGCGCATCTCCTTCCACCGCCAAGGATTGCAGGGCGCTTCAGTTTGCCTCCTGTTCCGAACTCCTCCTACTCCTCTTCCTCATCCTCCCTTTAGGGTACAAAGTCTGTGTTTGTACATGTGAGATACACCGTTTTTTATCCTTTTTTCTATTCCGCTATTCAATATACACCCTTTTGAGGTAAAAAAAATTTAATTGCGGCATAGTTTGCATATTTGACTGTGAGATACACCCGTGCGATACTGTTGTTTTGTTCTGCTATTCAATAAACACCTTTCTAGGGCAAGATCATAAATTACAGAAATATGAGGAGACCGTCAAATAGGGGCCATGGCCTGGGTCGTGGTGCTGCTGGTAGAGCTCCTGTTGCAAGGAGAGGACGTGGTCGATCTGTGCCAGCTACACGCTCAAGTGAAACACCTTCCTCAAGTGTGAGTAGGCGACAGAACCTGCAGCAGTATTTGGTAGGGCATAATGCGCCTCTAGAAGTGATGAGGCCAGAAGAAGTACAGGCGATAGTAGATTGGGTTGCTGACAGTGCCTCCAGTTCCTTCACATTGTCTCCCACCCTGTCTACTGCAGAAAGGTCAGAGTTGGCACCTGCAGCCAATGTCCAACCGTCTTTCACCTCACCCCCTTGCAAATCAGGCAAGCAGTCTGAGCCCCAAGTCATACAGCAGTCTCTTCTTCTTTTTGAGGACTCTGTCAGCAGGGTTTCCCAGGGCCATCCACCTAGCCCTGCCCCAGAAGTGGAAGAGATTGAGTGCAGCGATGGCCAACCACTTATTTCTCAAGATGAGTACATGGAAGGACCATCGCAGCACGTCTCCGATGATGACGAAACGCAGGTGCCAACTGCTGGGGCATTCAGAATTGTGGAGACCGACAAGGAGGGCAGGGGTGAAGACTGGGTGGAAGATGATGTGGAGGACGATGAGGTCCTTGACCCCACATGGAATGAAGGTCATGCAGGTGACCTGAGTAGTTTGGAGGAAGAGGCGGTGGTCGCACAGAGCCACCAGCACAGCAGAAGAGGGAGCAGGGTGCAGAAGCGGAGCGGCCGTGCCCTAGACACTACGCCTGCTACTGCCCAACGCAGCAAGGGAACGAGCGCACCAAAGCCAGCTCAAAGGAGTTCTCTAGCGTGGAAGTTCTTCAGAAAATGTGCTGATGACAGGACACGAGTGGTTTGCACCCTGTGCAATCAGAGCCTGAAGCGAGGCATAAACCTTCTCAACCTGAGCACAACCTGCATGATCAGACATCTAAGTGCAAAGCACGAGCTGCAGTGGAGTAGACACCTTCAAAACCAAGAAAGGTCTCTGGCTCCTCCTGCTTCCTCTTCTGCTGCAGTCTCGGCCTCACCATCCACATCTGTAGTGATACCGGCACCTGCCACCCCGCAAACAGAGGATCTGTCAGTAACACCACCACCTGGGTCACCAACCATCTCCAAAATGTCCCGTGGAAGCGTTCAGCTTTCCATCTCCCAAACACTTGAGAGGAAGAGGAAGTACCCCCCTACCCACCCGCGATCTCTGGCCCTGAATGCCAGCATTTCAAAATTCTTGGCCTTTGAAATGCTGTCATTCGGTCTGGTGGAGACGCACAGTTTTAAAAGCCTTATGTCGGTGGCTGTCCCACAGTACGTCGTGCCCAGCCGCCACTACTTTTCCAGGCAAGCCATCCCTTCCCTGCACAACCAAGTGGGGGAAAAAATCAGGTGTGCACTGCGCAACGCCATCTGTGCCAAGGTCCACCTAACTACCGATACGTGGACCAGTAAGCACGGTCAGGGGCGTTATATCTCCCTAACGGCACACTGGGTAAATGCAGTGGCGGATGGGCCTGAGGCGGATAGCAATTTGGCGCATGTCCTTCCACCACCGAGGATTGCAGGGCGCTTCAGTTTGCCTCCTGTTCCTAACTCCTCCTACTCCGCTTCCTCATCCTCTACCGCCTCCTCATCCGGTCAGCGTAACACCTTCACCACCAACTTCAGCACGGCCAGGGGTAAACGACAGCAGGCAGTTTTAAAACTTGCCTGTTTGGGGGAAAAACCACACACCGCGCAGGAGTTGTGGAGGAGCATGGAACAGCAGACAAATGAGTGGTTGCTGCCAGCGAGCCTCAAGCCCGGCCTGGTGGTGTGCGATAACGGGCGAAATCTCATAGCAGCTCTGGGCCTAGCCGGTTTGACGCACATCCCTTGCCTGTTGCATGTGCTGAATTTGGTGGTGCAGAGGTTCCTTAAAAATTACCCTGATATGTCAGAGCTGCTGCAGAAAGTGCGGGCCGTCTGTGCGCACTTTCTGCGTTCTCACCCTGCTGCTGCTCGCCTGTCAGCGCTGCAGCATAACTTCGGCCTTCCCGCTCACCGCCTCATATGTGACGTGCCCACAAGGTGGAACTCCACCTTGCACATGCTGGAAAGACTGTGCGAGCAGCAGCAGGCCATAGTGGAGTTTCAGCTGCAGCACGCACGCGTGAGTCGCTCTGCGGAACAGCACCACTTCACCACCAATAACTGGGCCTCCATGCGAAACCTGTGTGCCTTGTTGCGCTGTTTTGAGTACTCCACCAACATGGCCAGTGCCGATGACGCCGTTGTCAGCTTAACTATCCCACTTCTAGGCCTCCTTCAAAAAACAATTCGGGCGATGATGGAAGAGGATGTGGCACAGGATGAGGAGGAGAAGGAGGAGGAGGAGGATGAAGAGGTAACATTTCCAAGGCTTTCAGGGCAGTCATTCGCAAGGGGCTCCGAGGGTGGGTTCCTGCACACACAAACGCCAGGGACACAATTGTCCAGCAGGGGCACAGTTCTGGAGGATGAGGAGGATGAGGAGGAGGAGATGGAGGAGGAGATGGAACCATGTTCACAGCAGGGTGGCACCCAGGCCAGCTCATGGCCATCACTGGTGCGTGGCTGGGGGGATACAGAGGACACAGACGATACACCTCCCACAGAGGACAGCCTTTCGTTGCCTCTGGGCAGCCTGGCACACATGAGCGATTACATGCTGCAGTGTCTCCACCATGACCGCCGAATTGCCCACATTCTAACTTGTGCTGATTACTGGGTGGCCACGCTGCTGGATCCCCGTTACAAGAACAACGTACCGTCCTTAATTCACTCACTGGAGCGCGATCGCAAGATGCGCGAGTACAAGCGCACGCTGGTAGACGCGATGCTGCTGGCATTCCCACCTGACAGCGGGGCCACAGTGGAAGCACAAGGCAGAGGAGGAGGAGGAGGAGGAGGAGGAAGAGGTCGCCAACGCAACCAGGGCACCGCCAGCACCTCAGAAGGCAGGGTTAGCATGGCCAAAATGTGGAAAAGCTTTGTCAGCACGCCACAACAAACAGCAGCACCAGCAGCTCATATGGAACGTCTTAGCAGGAGGCAGCATTTCACCAACATGGTGGAGCAGTATGTGTGCACACGCCTACATGTAGTGAATGACGGGTCTGCCCCCTTCAACTTCTGGGTCTCCAAATTGGGCACATGGCCTGAGCTTGCCCTTTACGCCTTGGAGGTGCTGGCGTGCCCTGCATCCAGTGTATTATCTGAACGTGTATTTAGCATGGCTGGGGGCGTTATCACAGACAAGCGCAGCCGCCTGTCCAGAGACAATGTGGACAAGCTCACGTTCATTAAAATGAACCAGGCATGGATCCCACGGGACTTTTCCGTACCTTTTGCAGAATAGAGATGGATACCGACCTTACCCAGCCATTGTTCTATTTTTGCTCTTTCTCACTCTTTTGGGGTGTACCCTCATTTAAAATGACTGAAAAAAAGCAGTGTTGGCTACCTCGTCCTCCTCCACCGCCGCTTCCACCTACACCACCCATAGGTGTGCGCAGCCTATTGCATTAGGGTGTGCATCCCAAAGTTTAAATACACATGCATGTGTTTGCCTACATGTACATGGCCCAATACATTACTCTCCCTGCTGGCAAAGTGAAATAGAAGTGTGTGGCACTTCTCTTATGGCAGAGCAGGTCAGAGGGAGATCTTTCCCATCTCCTCACTGGCAAACAGAGCGATAATGCTAATGTGCCCTAGGTGATTAGGGTGTCCCCAGGCACACCCGGCACACCCTGTGCTCCCGCCTATGACACCACCACATCCACCACCACCTCAACCTCCCTCCTACTCCATATGGGCCTCGTCCTTCACAGATGAAGAACATTGTTTTATTTTTCTGTTTTTTTTTTTGTTGTTTTAAGTTATTTCCCTATCCACATTTGTTTGCAGAGCACTCGCCATGCTCTTAACTACGTTTTGCTGCCATTTGCAGCACTCTAGCCCTTTCCATTGGTGTTTAAGAGCCATTTTAGTGCCTGAAAGTTCGGGTCCCCATTGACTTCAATGGGGTTCGGTGTCCGGGTAAAGTTCGGAAAAAGTCTGGGACACGGACACGGACTTTTTTTTCAAGTTCGGCCGAACCCGCCGAACACGGACATCCAGGTGTCCGCTCAACTCTAATTCTGACCTGAATAGGCAAAGTGACACTATCTGCTGATAGTTTAGGTTAATCTCATCAGTTTTTGCCTTCCTTGGTTCCTTCTTTCCCCCCTCATCAACGTGCTAATGAAATTGTTTGATTAAGTGCCGGTTCACACTTCCGCGTGTGCGGCGATCACATGTAATATCGGAGCGCACTGCTCCTTCATTACATGCGATCGGATGTGCGGTGCGAATTCAGCCATACATTTTGTATGGCTAAGTTTGCACTGCACCCGTACAAAAGTCGCACATGAGGCATTTTTTCAGCCGCATCAGGATCGGATCGCACAGTGGTTCACACTTGTGCGATCCGATCCTGTGCGAACTGTCAGATCGCACTGCGATATGCGATCAAACTGGGGGTGTCGTTAACATTTCATTGACACCCCCCAAGTGTATCGCATATGGCAGTGTGAACTGCCAGATGTGCGTTTGCGATGCGGGAACAGGCTGCGAATTCGCAGCCTTCCCACATCGCACAAGTGTGACCCGGCACTTAACCTTTCTGTTTTCATTACAAATCCCATTTAAGACCCACCAACATCATTACTATGTCTTTGTGCATTTCTATGTGTAGCATCCTCCTAGATAGGTGCTAGAGAGTGAGTATAGTTTTTGGCTGCCTATCAGAGGAGCAGCAGGTAAATTCTATGTTCTCTCTGCTTAACAGGGAGCAGAATCTGTGAATTAGGTCTGCTCAATGTGCTCAGTGTGATTCATCTAGTCTGAGGGAGTGTCCCCAGCTGATCCAATGGGGACGCACATTGGATAGTGGAGGAAACCTGGCCAATGAGTATACAGGCTTTGATACAGCCCCAGGTATTGGCACAGACTGCTGTCTCGGTGCATTGTGGGGTGTAGAATAAAAATCTAGGAGCACATGTGCTCAAGGTCTTTGGCTGGTGAGCAGAGTCCCGGAAGGAGGGTGGCGGCTGCCTCCTCTTCTGCAGTGGTTGGAGTATGGTCACAGGTGGTCAGCCTGGTGGGCCAGAAGTGTGGAGCTGAACCCAGAGGTCCAGGAGAGCTGACTGAACAAGTTGAGGCACTGGAGAACCTGGAAAGCAGTATCGTGAGTACAATGGATCGTGCCTAAGGGCCTGACCAGGAAGGGGGCCACTCCGGAGTAGTGTAGTCAGTGGACGGGTGTCAGCTGGTGGATAGAAAGGGGGTACTAGGCGTGTGCCCTGAAGATAAGTACTAAAGGAACATTACCTCAGATTCATCTAGTGGCAGGATGAAGCTGCGGCCTTGCTGCATTCTCAGATAGAAGTCCTCAGCATTGTGAATAGTTCAAGTGTTGGAGTATACCACTCATCCCTTCTCCCATCCCCATATCAAATAAAACCAAAATCAAAAACAACAACCCCTAAACTGTTAATTGACTGAGCCAAGAAAGTAAAGTGTTAGGATTCTGCATGCAGTTGCTATGGGTAACCCAGGGGAACCTGAAAGTGTGGAAATCCAGCAGCCCTCAAGGGGGCAGTGCTACATATGCAGTTTAGACAAATCATGGCTGATAGGAGAGGAAAACAGGAAATTGTGTCAAGAATTGAAATCTAAAACTGGCCAATGACGGAGTGATGCAGGAAAGAAAATTGCTCAATTTCCCCATCAACACAGTCAGTGTTGATGAGCGAATACCTTCCACTGAGCTATTGTATTCTCCTGGCAGGGGGAGAATACTGTTAGCGGCTATAGTAGCTGCTAGCAATAATCGCATGTAAAATCCAACAGGCTGGTTGTACCCAAGCTGATTGATCGATCAACTTGAACCAAAGAACTCTCAGTTTTGCTTATCCTTCGCCACAGCACAAGAGAAGACAAATCAAAGCACAAGGCCAGTGAATGTCCACCCTTGCTGGCCAGTTCTGCCATTCATACTAAGCTGTATCTACAGTTTCTATGAATGAAACAAGATTTATGAATGGAGGATGGGCAGATGATTAAAAGGCCCCCCTCCATTCATAGATCACCTTTCATTCATAGAATCTATGGTATTGGCTTCTATGAATGGAGGAGCTGGGTGGAAAGGATGGGAATAGTCGAGAACACTTGATAAATGCCTGTCACAGCTACCACAGTTCTTTTAACTCCCATCGCACCAGCAAATTTCAGTGAAGGGGTTGGAGGGGAGGGCATCGGAGGAGGAGGATTTTACCTAAATGAGGAGACATTAGCACAAGGGACACATCACACTGATAGTAAGTAATGTCCCTTGTGCTTATTTTTTATTTTGAAATAAACTTTATTTGAACTAAACTAAACGTTAAACGTGCCACTTATAGCAGAAGAAAGAATAAATTCTACTATTAGAATACATTTTGCTTTTAAATTCTATTAAGCAGATTCTGTCCTCTAGTGCCACGCTTACCAAACTCTGTATACACTGCCTATGTACGCTCACCGACTCTTTCCCTATAATTGTGATCATCATATAGAAGCAGAAAAAACCTGTCTAGGATTCCTCCAAGCAAGTTGCCTGTGCTGGATATTCATCATTCAAACTTTGTAGGCCTTACACATGAGGTCTCCTGTATGTCAAGTTATCACAAAGTGCAATTCTAGATAATAATATTAGGTGTCCAGGCACAGGACAATGTCAAAAGCAGTGATCCTACGCAGATTCTATGTATCCTTCTCCAAAAGTGTCAGAGATTAAAATAAAACCTGATAAAGCTGCTAATTTTCCACTTCCGACTGTCACTTTAGTGGCATCATTAATTTCAAAAGAAAAGCAAATCTTTAATTGTTTCGATTTGTTCTACAACACTGTGATCTAATAATAATGTGCTCTTTGATGATCTGCATAAACTATGTGTCCTAACGATACAAAAGTAATTAGCTCTGATCAATACATCTGTAGAAGGGTCAGGACACAAATATCCTCAAACTGAAATGCCAATACTCATTAACAGACTGGATAATTTGTAACCACTGCTAGAGCACGTACCAAGGCAGTTCATACACTAATAGTCTAGAAATATGAAAAGTGTTTTATTATGGCTGGGAAATGTTTCAGAATGAAGATTTCAACAATATATCTCAATTGAATAATGGCCTCTTATATCTGAATTATTTGTCCCTCTTTTTGGTAATATAATCAAATTCAAAATAAGATGTACATGCAAACACACCAAAAGACCCAGTGACGACAAATAAAGATTATTAGGACTTTGTTGGATCGATTTGTTGGGTGTGTGTGTTTTCACTTATAGGGAAGGGTATATTCAAAACGTTCCTCTAAAGCCCCGTACACACGTACCGATCGTCGGCCGACCGATCGGCCGTCTTTTGTCCAGGGCTGTCGGTGTCTGTTGAAAAGTGCAAAAGACTGCACACGAATTTTGTCGGCCAACAACAGCCGACTGCAGAAGTGATGTCATGTGATGGTTAACTTTCCCTGTGTTTTTTCTTCTCTGAGCATGCCCAGTCTTGCAAATCTGCTGTCTGTCGGCCGAATTCTGTACTGACTGGCGAACAATCGGCCGTTCTGGTGTCGGCCTACAAAAATTTGAATGCTTGCACAACAGATTCTGTTCGGCCGAAAGTGCGCTGTCGGCTGTCGGAAGCATCATACTAACAAGCCTACAATCGGCCGATCGGTCATCGGCCGAATCTTTACGGCCGACAATCGGTACGTGTGTATGGGCCTTTAGTCTGGTTGCCTCTATCTGCATTGCAGCAGTCATAAGGAGTATATTGGGGAGGTCTCAGATTTACCTGCCATCAAAGTTCCTCCCTATTTAAAGGCACTTCTGGGAAAGGGTCCCTAATCTTTCTATTTTAACTGGATCCAAAACTGTCCTATGCTGCAGTATACTAATCACTCCCATGGACATCCGCAAGGGGGGGTCTCGCGATTGGTCTGTCATTTTTTTAGTTACACATCATTTATGTGTTCCAGAACCCTACGCCTCAATTGGCAAATTGTCTTACTAACATACAAGAGTGGACAGGGGCATTTTGCTACGTATATTATGCCTTCTGTACTTCAGTTGCAAAAAGATGTAGCATCAATTTTTTCTCCATTGTTAGGATTATTGAAGCTCTTTACTGTAGGCACATATCTACGGGCTTTACAATGGTCACATTTAAAACTGCCCTTCGGTTTCTCTGGTAGCCATGTTGAGGGGCCTTGTTTCCTCATAATGGCTGTGCACCAGCATATCTTTAAGGCTGCTCCCCTTTCTATATGTAATCTGAGATTTTAATGGTAAGGCACCTGATAAGTCCTTATCATCCTGTAAGACATGCCAGTATATTTTTATGATGTTGTAAATCTGATTTGATTGTCTGCAGTAGGTGCCTATTATTCTCCTGCTCCCTGACCCTTCTTTTATCTTCCTTTTGGGTTCAACAGCTGTGTTCTTGGTATGTCCTTCACTTTTTTATAGGATCTCTCCAGATCCCGCAATTTATACCCTCTTTTGCTAAAATGATTGAACAATCGCATACTTTCTGTTCTAAATGCCTCCTATGAATAGCGATTCCTTTTTGCTCGCATGAACTGCCCGGTGGGCATCCCTCTCTTCAGTAGGGCTGGATGATGACTTGTCCAATGCAACAGACTATTGGTTGCTGTGGGTTTATGGTATACCTGTGTTATTAATCATACCATTCATTCCTTTTCTTATTTACAAATCAAGGAAATTAAGGTGATACTCATGGATTTCATTCATGAAGAACATATCGATACTGTTGTTGTTTAGGCACGTCACAAATTCTATCAAAGTTGTTTTGGGGCCCTGCCAAAAGATGGAAATATCATCAAAAAATCTTGCCCACATTAGAATATTTGATGTCTATCCCTCCAAATCTTCCTGGGACACTATGGTTTGCTCCCACCATCCTAAAAATAAATTGGCATATGTGGGAGCACATGCAGTTCCCATAGCTGTGCCCCTCTTTTGTTGATATGTTACATAGTTACATAGTAGGTGAGGTTGAATAAAGACAATAGTCCATCCAGTTCAACCTGTGTAGGTGTGTGTGGCTGTAATCATCTCACATAGCCCTGAATGTTCTGATCCATGAGATGTACGTCTAAGAGTCTTTTGAAAGCCACCATACTTCCCGCAGAAACCACCTCTTGTGGTAGAGAATTCCACAATCTTGTAGCCCTAACAGTAAAGAACCCCCCACGTTGTCTGAGATTAAAACGCTTCTCCTCTAATCGCATTGTATGCCCTCTTGTCCTTATGCAATCCCTTCCACTGAACAGCTTTTTTTCTAAGCTGAGATCCCCATTGAGATATTTATAAATTGCTATCATGTCCCCCCTCAGGCGTCTCTTCTCCAGGGAGAATAAATCAAGCAATTGCAGACGCTCTTCATAATTAAGGTCCTCCAATCCCCTAATTAGTTTAGTTACCCTTCTCTGGACTCTCTCCAGCTCCAACAAATCCCTCCTGAGGACTGGCGACCAGAACTGGACAGAATACTCCAGATGCGGTCGGACCAGAGTTTTATAAAGTGGAAGGATTATAGTCTTATCTCTGGAATACATCCCTTTCTTTATGCATGCTAATATTCTGCTGGCTTTGGCAGCTGCCGCTTGACATTGCATTCTATTGCCTAATCTATCATCAACCAAGACTCCCAGATCCTTCTCCATTTTTGATTCCCCCAAGGGTTCCCCTCCTACAGTGTATTATGTTTTTATGTTTTTAGTCCCCAATGCAAAACCTTACACTTCTCCACGTTAAACCTCATTTGCCATGTCGCTGCCCACTCCGTTATTTTGTCCAGGTCATTCTGTAGGATATCTGCTTCATGCTGTGCAGTTATTGCCCTGGCCAATTTTGTGTCATCTGCAAAAACTGAAAACGAGCTACTGATCCCGACCTCAATGCTGTTTATGAATAAATTGAACAAGGTTGGTCCCAGGACTGAACCCTGGGGGACCCCGCTTACTACCTCAGACAAGTCTGAGTATGCGCTGTTTATTACCACCCTTTGGGCACGCCCTTTTAGCCAGTTCCGTATCCAAGAGCAAACCGTGCTGTCGATACCTGCAGACCTTATTTTATAAATTAAGCGCTTGTGGGGAACTGTATCAAATGCCTTAGCGAAATCCAAGTACACCACATCCACTAGTCTGCCCCTATCTAGCTCACAGCTCACCTCCTCGTAGAATGCTAAGAGATTGGTTTGACAAGAACGCCCATTTGTAAACCCGTGCTGATTACTGCTGATGATGTTGTTGCCTTTAGCAAACTCTACGATATAGTCCCTTATCATCCCCTCCAGAAGTTTACATAGTATTGATGTCAAACTGACAGGCCTATAATTTCCCGCAATATGCCTCAATATCGGAATCACGTTTGCTTTCCTCCAATCCCCTGGTACATCTCCTGTCCTAATACTTTCAGCAAAGATCAGGAACAGTGGTCTGGATACAACCTTACTGAGTTCCTTGAGTACTCTCGGATGTACGCCATCCGGGCCTGGTGATTTGTTTGTGTTAAATTAAGCCAGCCATTCCTTGATTTCACCCTCTGTTAGCCATAGTGGCAAGTCCTGTGTATTACTACTAACCATACAGTCATGATCAGTGTACCCCTCCGTTTTCTGTGTAAAGACTGACGAGAAAAAAGCATTCAGCACGGTTGCTTTTTCAGTGTCCTCTGTAACCATCCTCCCATCATCGGTAATTATGTATGCAATGTGCTCTGCCCTAGTTTTTTTGCTGTTGATATATTTAAAGAATTTCTTTGGTTTTTTTTCACTATCCTCCGCTATTTGTCTCTCAAAGTTGATTTTAGCCAGCTTGATTTCGTGTTTACTTTTCTTATTTGCCTCCATGTATTGCTCGAAAGCCGATACTGTGCCCTCTGATTTATATTTCTTGAAGGCCAATTTTTTCCTCCTAATAAGTTTAGGTTTAGCCAGCCAGGTTTGGCTTTGTCTCTTCTAAGTTTATTTCCCATAGGAATGCACTGCAAGATGCATTTGCTTAATATTTTCCTAAAGCATTCCCATTTTTCCTCTGTGGTCAGTGATCCCAGGGTTTGGTCCCAGTTTACCCTTTCCATCAATGAGTACAATTTTGGAAAGTTTGCCCTTCTGAAGTTTAGGTTCCCCACTTGCCTTGTTATATTGTTATTTACACTAAATGTGATCATCCTGTGATTGCTAGAGCCCAGGTAGTCCTGGACTCCTACCTCCGAGATTAGGTCTGGGTCATTAGTGATCAATAGATCCAGGACTTCGTTTTCTCTAGTCGGAGAGTCCACCAACTGTGACATGTAATTATCCTGTAAGGTTTCCGTGAATAGACGGGCCTTCTGTGAGTGTGCAGTCCCCTCTTCCCAGTCAATGTCGGGATAATTTAAGTCCCCCGATATGATGACTGATCCCAGTTTTGCCACTTTACCCAGTAGTGCTAAAAATTTCAGCTCTACCTCCTCCCCTTGTTTAGGTGGCCTATAGCAAACCCCCACAATTACTTTTCCCTTATCTCCTTCCCTATGGAGTTCTACCCACACAGATTCTAAATCCATGCTCATCCCTTCCGTAATGTCATTCCTCTCTATCACCTTTACATTGTTCTTGACATAGAGACATACCCCTCCCCCTCTTTTTCCTACCCTGTCCTTCCGGTACACCGAATACCCCTGGATATTGGCCAGCCAGTCATGTGAGGTGTCGACCCAAGTCTCTGTTATTCCCACAAGGTCTATGTCATCCTCATGTACTAACATTTCCAATTCATCTATTTTATTAGCTAGGCTCCTGGCATTAGCATTAGTTTTACGGAAGTTAAACGTGATTGGTGGTTATATTTATTCCTGTTTGGTCTGAGGTTTTCCCGCACAGACCTGCCAATTGCAGTTATGGACCTACTGTCGCTGCTGACCCTACAACTGCCTTCAGTCCTTTTCTCCCTCCCGACTCACTCTACTTCTGAGCCCTCCCCCCCCGTCTCCTAGTTTAAAAGCCCCTCCAACTTGGTGACCATCTTTCTCCCCAAAAGAGCTGTACCGTCCCCATTAAGGTGCAGCCCATCCTTACTAAAGAGCCATTAAAAAGGAAAAAATTGTGTTCCAACACAAACTTGTGTAATCTTAAAATCAATTGTGTATGTTGTTGAAATACAGTGCCTCAATATATGCCAGTCCCTTCATTTTGTAAATTAGGTTAATATCTCAAAAAAATCAAAAATGTCTGAAAATTACAACTGTAAAAGGTTGTTTCAAAGACCCCTTCCAAGTGCAAATACTTGTAGACACCTTCTCCTTCAAATGCTCCTTCCAAGCAACCTTCACCCTGTGGTACAGCAAACCTCTCACCTTATGTAAAAGAACTTGCATTGATAATAAGTTCAAGTAAAAACGATCTTAAAAACACTCACATTGTGTGAATACTGTATATGAGCACATATAATGAATGATTACATCCAGTTTCACAGATGGACGTGGCTAGCATGATGACATCATCGCAGTGAAGCCCCCGCCCTTTTATGCATATTTTTCAATCACGGACATCTTCAGAAAGGTCTTCTTTAATCAAAGTGGATGGTGGTGCTCAGGTTGAATTTGTGTTATTACTATAGGGGTTACTTATTAACAAAAAAAAGGGCTCATATACATAGTCATTGTTTTTCTGCAAATAATGCATTCCAAAAGCAGCTCAGCGAATTGCTATGACCTCAGTGAAGTAGTGTAGTGTAGATGGCAACACAGTGGCTGCTTTAGACCTACCTCGTGTTGTTTCTTCATACGCAGCATGTCTGAGTTCTTTACAGTATGTTTGACCTGCAGAGGAAAAAGGTCAAACACAGCCTTTTCCTGACAAATTCTGCATTTTCTATTCATACAAATGCATTTAGGAAGCGCTGCTCACCAATGGAAATTACTACCTTTGAAGAGAACACCTGTCTACATAAACCCTTATTTTTCCCTAGGCTGTTGTTATATTAAATATGAAAGCATATTCAGATGAAATTATAGTAATTGTGCTTTGATACATATTGTCTTTACTTATTTATTAAGCTATAATGAAAATGTAATTTTAAAAATATTTTTTTTTTTCAGGTACAAATGAAAAAGAGTATATTATTTTCTAGATTTGCCACAACCAACAAGCAAGTAAAGCTCTAAATTCTGAAGAAAATTATACCAGCAACAGGAATACTGCACGTTGAAGTGCAAAATAATATTCTTCCTTTTAAAAATAGCCAGCAGGAACAAACTTCATTCTAACATGTTTTGTACTAGCCACAGCAATTTTGTAAAGAAATAATATTATTTTGCATTTTGGTGTGGGATATTCCTGTTTGCCAGACCACAGCTAATTGTAGTAGGGTACTAGACAACCAGAAGGATCCAGTCTTCCAGAATCAAACGTTGGCAGAGCACTTGCAGACTGTCCTTTACCTTTACTCTTTTGTGTTGATTACCTTGAACAAATTATGACACAAATCTCTAGAATGGCTCTCATTTCTATAGATATATGCAGAATCTTACAATTAACCACTTTACCACCGGAGGATTTTGCTGTCTTACGTCCAGGCCACTTTTTGCGATTCGGCACTGTGCGATTTTAACTGACAATTGCGCGGTCATGCAACGCCGTACCCAAACAAAATTTACGTCCTTTTTTTTCCCACAAACAAAGCTTTCTTTTGGTGGTATTTGATCACCTCTGCGCTTTTATTTTTTGCGATATTAATAAGAAAATGCAAACATTTTTAAAAAATAACAATATTTTTCTACTTTGACAGTTAAAAAAATATCCAATATATTCAATTTTTGTCATATATTTAGGCCAAAATGTATTTAGCTACATGTCTTTGACAAAAAAATTCTCAACGAGCATATTTTTAACCGCTTTAAGACCGGAAGATTTTACCCCATTCCTGACCAGGCCATATTGTGCGATTCGGCACTGCGTTATTTTAACGGACAATTGCGCGGTCGTGCGATGCTGTACCCAAATTAAATGTATGTCCTTTTTTTCCCCACAAATAGAGCTTTCTTTTGGTGGTATATGATCACCTGTGCGATTTTTACTTTTTGCGCTATAAACAAAAAAAGAGCAACAATTTTGAAAAAAATAACAATATTTTTCACATTTTTTTATATGAAATCCCCCCCCCCCAAAAAATGTAAAAGTCAACATTTTTTAACATTTTAGGCCAATTTGTTTTCTGCTACATATTTTTGGTAAAAAAAATCGCAATAAGGGTATTTTGATTGGTTTGCGCAAAAGTTATCGCAGCTACTAACTACGGGAAATTTATGTTATTTTTATTGGTTTTTTTTTAACTAGTAATGGCGGCGATCTGGCGTCGATCTGGCGGCAATCTGCGATTTTTTTTGCGGGACTGCGACATTGCGGCGGACAGATCGGACCCATGACTGACATTGACACTTTTGGGGGTACCAGTGACATTACTACAGTAATCAGTGCTATACATATGCACTGTTACTGTAAAAATGACACGGGCAGGGAAGGGGTTAATTTTTATTGGTGATCAAGGGGTTAATGTATGCCTGGTGCTTACTAACGTGTGTGGGGGGAGGTGACTGAGTGACACAGGGACAGATCGCAGGTTCAGCTATGCTGAATCCTGTAATCTGTCCCTTCCTGTCACTTAGGAGATCCGCCCGCTTTGTTTACACAAGCGGGCGGATTTCCACACAAGATTCCCGATGATCGGGGAAGAGCGGCGGTGATCACCATCTCTCTTCCCCTGGCCCGACTCCCGCTGTGACTGAAAACAGCGGGAGCGAGCCTCCGGTGGCGCGCGCGCCGCCCACAAGGGGAGGAGTCCAGCGACGTAGGTCTATGTCGCTGGACGATATCGAGCCACTTTGCCGCAGTACGGTCAACGTGACCAGTCGGCAAGTGGTTAAAAACCTGGACAGCTGAAGCTGCTTGCAATTATCACTTCACATGTATGCCTTTTGAAGGCAAAATGTCTATATGATAAAGGCACTTGACAAATTCATCAACAATGTCACAGGAGGAAAAGTACTTTGTCCACTACAGAAGGTTCCTAAATTCCCATCCTCGGGGGCTTGGACACCCTGGACAGGTGAGTGTCCTTTTTTTTTTTTTTTTTAATTCAGCAGCTACAGTATTTATAGCTGCTGACTTTTATTGTTTTTTTGTTCAGACTGAAGCTGAGTTCTAATGAGGAAAGGTGTCGTGTATACACCCCTTTAGAAGTATTAAACCCTTAGTAAGTATCTTACCAAAAATATAAGCCCTAATGCAGAGGATGCCTAAAATTTTCTTGTATCTTAGTGCAGACTTCTAAGAAAATCAGCGTGCCAATCACACAAGCAGGGAATTACATTTCTGGGGACAATTTGTACACCAACTATGTAAAGAAGGCCTACAGGTTACCATACCATGAATTTTACGGAAAATTACAGTGGCTGCAGATTGAAAAATAAATGTAATTTTCAATAACATTGAATTAGAATAAGGCTTGTGTAGCAATTTTATGTTATATTTTTATTATTATTATTTTTTTTTTTTTTGCTGTATTTTTTCACAAAAGTGGAGTTACCATTAAAGGTCTTTGGCTGTAATTCTGCTGTTTATGCCTTCTTGAGAATAAAACCTACGATTAAAGCGGTAGTATCATGCTTTTTTACACTTTTACCTACAGGTAAGCCTATAATAAGGCTTACCTGTAGGTACAATTAATATCTCCTAAACCGGCACGGTTTGCATTATTTGCAGATATTTGCAGTGCATGCAGTCGCTCACGCGAGCGGCGCATGCGCTCTGAAGGTCCGGGGGGACCTTCAATTTTACTTGCCGGGAGCTTGCAGGAAAATCACTTCCAGTGACGTCATCGTGGCTCCGGCCAATCACAGCGCTGAACCCGGAAGAGGCGGCGAGGGATCATGGCGGCGCCCGCAGCGATGTCCGGGGGTCCGTGTCGGGGCTTCGTTCTAAGGTAAGTAATACATAATGGGCTAGTATGCGATGCATACTAGCTCATTATGCCTTTGTCTTGCAGGTTTTTTTTTTACATTTTGGGTTTACAACTGCTTTAAGCAGTGAGTACCTGAATACGTTTTTTCTTTTGAAGTTATAATAAAAGGAAAGGGATGTCTTTTTAGTATTTATTCCTGAAAAACCTGAACAGGAGAGGGGTTTAGGGTCACAGGATACTCCAAAATGTTCAATAGCAATAATTAGAGGACATACGTCTCACTTATCTACAAATAGCAACTTTTCTGGAGGTAGCAGGGAATGGCCAGTATATCTAGGACCCCACTCCAGCAGTCCATAAAGCAAATTCCAGGACTTAGTTCCCTCCTGGGGCTCACACAACAGTCCACAGCAAGGTCTTTACTCATGGTGTTTCAGGAGCTGTCTGCAAACCCAGCATAAACAGGTATATCCTCAGTGGAGATAACAAGCACCTTCTACAGGCCCAGGACTTTAGTGCAGTGCCCTCCAGGAAATGTAATCCTCTGGCAATCTTCCCAAGAAGCTGCTGAGGCTCAGACTGCAGTTTCTTGTCTCTCTTGCTATCTCACAGGGGCAACATCCCCCAGAAAATGGGAACCCTCCTTGGAGAGGAAAGAACAATCTATTCAGCCTGTTTATCAACTCCCCAGCCACCTTCTGGATGCTTTATCTCAGGGATTGGTTGAGGCATGATAAATATTCAACTGATCATTTGAATCCCCCTACTCTATGCTCTGTAAACTTCTCTCGGAGGCAGGTGGGAGTAAACAAACTTTAAGCTCAAGAAACCCAGAACAAACCAACACAATCAATCACTGCTCCATTCACTGCATTGGAGCCCAAAAAAATTAATTTATCTAGCACCCTAACTAGAGGATAGTGTGACAAAAACTATAACAGATGTTCCCCCAACTCGTAGGAGTAAAGAGGCCCCTTCATTGAAAAGAGGGTTTTGGGGTGAACTTGATTTGGGGTTTTGTGTTCCAAGTCTTGTGCTGAAGGGCTGAGTTTTGGTTTTGAAGGAGGAGAATCATGGGCACTTCTTTTTGAGGAGGTATAAGACCCCAAAGAAGGGGATTTAGGAAACTTCCATAGTGGATAAAGTATTTTTCCTCCTGTGACATTTTTGATGAATTTGTCAAGTGCCCTATCAAATAGACATTCTCCTTCAAATGACATACATGAAGGGATATTTGCAGGGAGCTTCAGCTGTCCAGGCTTTTAACCATACAATTCCTTACATACAGTATGTATAGAAATGAGAGCCATTCTAGAGACCATAATTATGACTTGTTCTAGGCAATCAACACAAATAAGTGAGATATTTGTTTAGAACTGTGCTGGCAGGGTGCACCAGCAGCCCAGATGTAGACCATTCTGTACCAAAGTTCTCATGGCAAACTGGCAGTAGGAAGTGTATGAATACCTTATAAGGGACTCTAGGCGGGAGTGGTGGTAAGATTGTGACCTGTGGTGTGATATAACACCTACTCTTTCACCTGAGACTAATTTCTGAGTGGTAGAATTTTACCACCATGTTTGAAAAATGTAACACTAAACAAGTGAATAGTTTCTCAAACATAATTCCCAGTTTCCTGACAGTTTTCAAAGTAAATACTATTTAGGAAACCTGTACCTGTAATTACCTATATTTAGGAAACCTGTATCCACCAATACAAAGTAAACCTGTGTTGTCTGTTCAAGTAACTGGTCTCTGATCAGGGTTCTATTTTTAAAATAGAAGACATTGAGAAGTTGATTGAAGAATACAAAATAAAATAAAAAACTAGCGTAGAAAATAATTTCTCCGTAATAGAGACGAGGTCCATCATTTTAGGACACTGGCAAAAAACTGAGATCTTATGGAGTGGGGGTAGGGTTATAAGGGTTTGTCCAGGGCAGCAATCCAGCAAAGCTTGGCCACCTGAAGGTACCAGCCTATAACCAAACATCTTCAAAATCTAGTCTGTGTTATGCAATGTAAGATTAAGATATAAATGTTATGTTTTTGATAATTAATCTTGCCAAAAAAACTGAACTGCAAGCAAATCTCTAAATGATAAATGTGGGAACAGTTTTATCTGCCTAAGGATGTATAATTCTAAGCAACTAGTTTTGTGATCAAAGCACCTTTATAGACCTTGACTTGTAGCAAGCACCATCGTGTGATCAAGAACAATGAGCAAAACACTTCCCAGCTTGTTAAGCCAGAAAATGTTATGAAACCCCATGCATCGTATATTAAAAAGAGAAGTAGGCATCCAGAGTTTTATTTATGTACATTGTTAATTAAGGCCTGTATTTATTATATTTAGAATTTCAATTTAAAAATAAATTAAACATTTATTTAATAATTGAATAAATTAAAAATTCCCAACTTTCCTTTTACAAAAATAAAAGCTGCTCCTCACGTCGCCTTACTTTTCCTCTCTCAAACTCCTCCAAGGCATTTGTTTTTAATTTAAAGAACACTTTGCATCATAGTATATTGTAATAATTTTGCAATTTCACAGCAGTACAAAAGGATACGCTGTCCTCTGGCTTTCCATGCTATAATGGAACCGATGCTGAATTCAGGCAAGGCCAGTCCCTGGAGCCCCCTCCTCCAGTATCCTACATGAAATCAAGACAAAGGCACTGGGAAAATTGTGAAAAATTTCATATAGAGGACACCAACCTTTAAAATATTTTAGCAGTCTCCGCTTTAGGTGTATTAAACAACTAAATACATTTTAAATTATAAAGTTAGGCACTACTATACTTTGTGCTTACAAATCTAAAAAAAAAATAAAAAAAATTTTTTGTGATACTATAAAAAAAAGAGAAAATATATAAGAAACACTTTCATATAACAATGCACCAAAATACTCCAGACAGTTCTTCCAACATAGAATCCTTATAACACTGTCCATAAACCTGTGAAATAATTTCCACTATTGCAACATATAGCTATCATGCAATTCAGTTACTATTATTACATATGTGAAATAGTCCCATACACCGTGTCTTTAATTATCAGTGACAGCTTCTTCACTCCAAAATAAAGTGCGTCACTGCGTGTGGTAATTGGGAAGACCGCCTCGGCGTCTCTCTTCACAAGCATGTAGCAGAGCCTGACTGGCTCTTAGTGATGGTACCATATTCCTGGATCTTACACTTGAATGATTAAAAAATAAATGTAATTGTCTTAAACTAAATACACAAATGCATTCACTGGTGTTTTAGCTCTAGTTGGAATTTTGCTTTAAGAACCATGGACTACCTTTTGAGTTACCAAACGTTTTCAGGGATCCACTTTTAAAGGGATTGTAAGTCAGAAGATTTTTTACCTTAATGCAATCTATGCATTACGATAAAAAACCTTCTGTGTGTAGCAGTCCCCCTCAGTCCCCTAATACTTACCTGAGCCCCATCTCAGTCCAGCGATGTGATCGAGGGCCTTGGCCGTCGGGGACTCTCTCTCCTGATTGGCTGAAACATCCGCTTGCCCCGCTGCTGTCAATCAAACTTGGTTAGCCAATCAGGAGAGAGCTCCATGTCTGAATGGACACACAGAGCTGCGGCTCGACTCAGTGCCCCCATAGCAAGCTGCTTGATGTGGGGGAAAAAGACAGGAGGGAGGGGCCAAGAGAGACAGCGAGGGGCCAGAGAAGAGGAGGATCTGGGCTGCTCTGTGCAAAAGCACTGCACAGGGGAGGTTAGTATAACATTTGTATTATTTTAAAAGAGAAAAAAATGAGACTGTAGTATCACTTTAACCTTCCTAGCGGTATTCCCGAGTGTGACTCGGGATTAGAATTTAGAGCCAAGAGCGGTAACCCCGAGCCACACTCGGGGTAGCGCTAGGAAGATTGCTGGATCCTGGTAGAGGTTTTACTTACCTTTTCCCCCGGAATCCAGCGAAGTATGCGGGCGGTATGCGGCGGCGGAGCTTCCACCCGATTGCCTGCGAGCCCCGGCTTCCGTCTCCTGCGACGTGAGGTTCGCAGGGGGGTGGAACCGGCGGCAAATTCAAATGTAAAACTCACCAAACACACTGATACCATTCAAAATAAAAAAAATTCACATTACATTGCCCCCCAGTGCCCTTTCCTGCAGTTTTACTGTACTTCTTATGTATATATATATATATATATATATATATATATATATATATATATATATATATATATATATATATATACATATTTATATATATATATATATACATATATATATATATATATATATATATATATATATATATATATATATATATACATATTTATATATATATACACACATATATACATATATATATATATATATATATATATATATATATATATATATATATTATATATATATACATATATATATATATGTATACATATATATATATATATATACATATATATATATATATATACGTAATTCTTGTGAATGAGCAGCCCAAACCAACTGTATACATTATATATATATATACACGTATATATATATGTATACATAATATATGTATACATATATACAGTATATATATATATATATATATATATATATATATATATATATATATATATAATATATAATATATATAATAAATGTATACAGTTGGTTTGGGCTGCTCATTCACAAGAATTACATGCAAAATAATGGTACCGCTTTCAGCACCTAAAATCCAAAATAATCATACCGCCAGGGAGGTTAAAAAAAACAGATATAAAAAAATCTGCTCTGTACACAGATTTTAATGTGTTACTAAACCCAGGACCCTGCATTCACTATATCTGGTCTCCCACAGTATACAGAGCATGGACATGCAATCGTTTTTGTAAATATTATCTGCTAAATATCTTTTCTCATCAGCAGTATATAGCAGTCTTGTGACTCGTATAAATGTCTGCTTAAAGCTTGTAGGAGGAGTTTTCATTCTCCCCTGACCCTCTGTCTGTACAGTGCTGATTGGCCTTGTGCTGGTCACATGCATCCTCCCAAGAAAAAAAAACCTCTCTAGGAATACACACCAAACTGAGCATGTGCAGACTGACTCCTAATGCTGTGTTCTATTAGGAGATGGGTTGGCGTCAGGTAAAGGAAAGGCGGATCAGAGAAGACATGATCACACAGCCTTTATACACAATGCAGAGGATTAACCCCTTAGGTTCAAGAGTAAGTTTACCAAGCATGCTTTAATGCATATACAGACTGATTTTACTGTTGTGGGTTTAGTAACACTTTATTGATTGGTAAATACGTATAATTAAGAGAAATAAATGTATTCATTGTGTAAATGTATCCATTGTGTAATATACTTCAAACCTCTTACTATGAAAATCATTTTAACGCATTTATATCAAACTGAGGGCAATGCTTGGATAATTATCCACATGGCGCTATTGACAGTCTCTACATTGCCACTCAGTTTAAACTTATGAGCAGGTTGTACCATTCGCTGAACTCAAAAATAGGATTAAAATTTGTCACTGTTCCAGCTGTCCAACTAATAATTGTCATGAAGGGAATAATAGGATTTCTACTAAATCTGCTAAAACTGTCCTTCAGCTACATCTGTTAGCCATAAACATAGCTCGGGTTTTCTCACACAAAAATGACTTATGTCTGGTGAAATAATCTCTTTCATATCACATGATTTTTTTTTTTTAACTTCTGTAGCAAATCCTTGGAGACACAGTTGTTGGTGTTTTTAGCATGTGACACAGTATTAGTCATATGTTTATTCAAATTAAGCTGACTAGTGGAACACTTTTATTTGGTTCATTTATTGGATAATGAATTGCAGGTTGATTTATGCAGATGTTTATTCACTTTTGTATGTCAAGGTGCATTTAGTCAAATGATATTGATAAACACCAGATGACAGTTGTGTTGATGACTCCATATCTAGAGAGGACACTCTCATAAAAAGCATTGGAAGCATGTGCTGTATGTATGTTTGTATCTCATTCTATTTTGAGTTAGGCTGTTGGGTTGATTTCACGAAAGGAGTCGTTTCTTTTAGAAAGGCCAATGTTCAGGTAGCTTAGTAAATGTGTTAAAGAGTAAGTAACCCTATGTTTTTTTGTTTCTTTTTTTACGACCTGCAAAGTAAAGGTATATTGTGCTAGCATGCATCGCATACTAGCACATTATTTGAAATGTATACAATACAAATCAGATCTGCGCTAGCATTCATTGAGTACATCCATGAACTATACATTTAACCTTCCTAGCGGTATTCCCGAGTGTGGCTCGGGGTTAAATTTCAGTGCCAAAAGCGGTAACCCCTAGCCACACTCGGGGTACCGCTAGGAAGATCGCTGGATCCTGGTAGAGGGGTTACTTACCTTGTCACCGGGATCCAGTGATGTATCCCGGCGGTGTGTGGCGGCGGATCTTCCTCCCGATCCTCTGTGTGCCCCGGCTTCCGTCTTCTGCGACGTGACGCTCACAGGGGGGTGGAACCGGCGGCAAATTCAAATGTAAAACACACCAAACACACTGATACAGTTCAAAATAAAATAAATTTACATTAGTTTGCCCCCAAATGCCCTTTCCTGCAGTTTTACTGTACTTTTTATGAACAAAAAGCCGGCTGGCGCAGTTTCCTCCTGTCTCTGTTATGTGAAATTCACCTGCAAACTAAGCCTTCGTTGTCACCGCTGGAGGCCACATCCATCTTCACCCATCTTCCTTCTGGGTCTGTGGACCTTGGCTGTGTGACTGGCCAGGGTCGTGTGACATCACTCCTGTGCATGTGCACAGGAGCTGTTAGTCACCGCACAGGGCTCTGAAGAAATGGCACGGTGGCCGTTCCTTCAGAGCACATGCGCCAATGATGCCAAAGATGTTTACAGTACCTATAGGTAAGCCTTAGTATGGGCCTACCTATAGGTACAAATAATCAATGGAAGTTTATTTCCTTTTTAATTTCATCATGTGCAAGAGAAAGTCCTGCCCCTTTTCATTTTGTACATGATTGAATATTTAATGTGAACACAGATTCACCTTTTATAAGTTAACAGACACTTTTCAAATAGAGAAGCTAAGTGAACATTCACTTAGGTAAGCGAACAGTGCTGTTTTCCTTAAAAGGGATTTCTGAGCATGATCTATTAATGTGCCATACTGAAGGCCAGTATGAGGGGTGAGTGTGGGGGGGTAATGGGTCCCCATCCTTTGATACAGCCCCAGTCTGCAAACTGTCAGCAGATGCACAGGATCTATCAGTGCTGGCTCTTTTGGTTCAGTTGCTCTCCCTTATGGCAGTCTGTATAGTTTAGGCACTAATGGTAGAGAAAGTGGCATAGGAGCATCTCGTTAAGTATGTAACCACTGATCACTGTGCTGGGGCATTTATCCTCTCACACTGTATGTTACCGCTACACTTTAATCTGCAATGTACAATATATAGTATAGTCCTAGTTTCTGCATGCCAAATGCTATGCTGTGCATTAAATAGTCCTGACCACTAAAATGTGTATGCTGTGCTGTACTTTACATATTTTTGTCTTGACCAAAGTGTTTTTGTGTTTAAACGGTTCATGATATGCAGTAGAAGGTTCTCATTTTTTAAAAACATTCCTTCATGCTAGTGTTTGTGTGTATTTGTGAGACCCTCACCTGTGTCACAGTCACCAGGGTGTATTTTGTGAGTACAGAGACTGCAGCATATGTGTGTAAGGTATACAGCTACAGTAATCCCCCGCTCCATCGCGGTTCAGTTTTTGCGGTCCCGGTATATTGCTTTTTTTTTTGTAATGTTATTTTACTATATAAATCATTAAAAATTAAATATTTTTGTGTTTTCCATAGCTCTTGCTATGTCTCTCAGTATCTTTTATGTGTTTAAATGAGTTTCTATTGTTTTAAAAATGTGTTTAAAGACCTTAAAATGCTTTTACACGTACAGTGACAGTAAAAAAAACATGCCTACAATGCATTTTAATAGGGTTTTTCTATTTCGCAGATTTTCACTTTTCGCGGCTGGGTCCGGAACGTAACCCCCGCAATGGAGAGGGGTTTACTGTATAGGCATAGGCGATATTTAACCTTGGGACAGCAAGACACCAAGTACTCGAGGTCCTCTGATGCACTCAGTTTGTGGTGAATGGATCCTTTATGTTTAAATGTCTATGCAAAGGCACCAGGATTTGTGTCATCAAAGAAAGGGACCACAACATGTGGCCACCCTATAAAATCCCAGTACAAGAATAAACTGGCCAGTCTCCTACCACCATCCCAGCGGGAGCCCAAAATGTGGCACTTTAAAAAAGGTGCTGCATAAGAACCTTTTCTGATATTTGTCGGATCCACTTTAACCACTTTAGTTCCGGAAGGTTTAACCTAGGCCATTTTTTGCAATACGGCACTGCGTTACTTTAACTGACAATTGCGCATTCGCGCGACACTGTACCCAAATAAAATTGATGTCCTTTTTTTCCCACAACTAGAGATTTTTTTTTTTGGGTGGTATCTGATCACCTCTGCGGTTTTTATTTTTTGTGCTATAAATAAAAAAAGACAGACAGTTTAAAAAAACTTTCTACTATAAAACATATAAAAAATCTAATTTCTCTTACGTCCTCCGACAGTCGCCGCCTCTTCATATTCGTCACATATGGGGTATTAGACTTTGCTCCGAAGGAGTAGCTAGGCAACAGAATATGTTAACAATAAAGCTTTAACATATCCCACCCTCAAGGGGTGGTCCCCTCAGTCAATACCCTCCTACTTCCTGCAACCATATCTCAGTTTTAATGTCTAGCTTGTCAGGAGTGGCTGGCTCTCTCTGTGCTGGGACTTTCTGTCCCAGACTCTTTCTTCTTTTTAATATTTTGTTTGAGTTTTCTCTCTATCTTTACTTAGCTGTTATTTTTGTCAGCATTAGTTAGTTCTTCGGACGAAGAGGATCATGCGGACTGGGTCTCGGGCTGATCCCCCTGGTCGCAGGTCGTGGGTCAGTGGCTTCCCAGTCTGCCATCGAGCGTTCAGCCAGGTAACGCTCCTGGCACAGTGAACGACCCATCCCTGTTCGGTGCAGGGATGATTGGTGAGGTGGCTACCTCACCGGACGCTGTGCGGTTTCTTAACCTCCATTGTGTGCGTCTTGAATTGCGACTCTCCCTGCCTCATGTGCAGCGGCTTGTTCGCCTGTGCGGGTTCCCCACGCCATGTGAGGTAAGTGTATTTATGTGGGGACCTGTCTGTCTGGGGGGGGTCTCAGTCTGGGACTGTGTAACCTGCCTTTAATCACACTGCTTGTCTCCCTATCTCTCGGCTGCATGCTGTGGGCTGCAAGGGGGGGGGGGGGAGCTGTATGACACTGTGTGTGTCAGGCTGGGCAGTGTGAGAAGCTGTGTGCTGTGGGGCATGTTTTTTCTTGGCATGTTTGGGCATATACAGCGATCGCTGCGGCGATCTAACATGTATCCTTATATTGGGATGTAATGTGTGTGTTTTTATGCACTGTGGAGCGGCGTTTTCGGCGCCAAACGACGCCATTTTACCGGGAACCCGCTCCGGCCGCATGGTTTACATGCACGGCGGCCATTTTCTTGTAGCCTCCATAGGCTTACATAGAGCGCCCTGGCAGCATCACTTCCTCTTTCCAGGAACACCGATCGAGGCAGCAGCAGCAGCGGGGTCTCCTCAGGTTTTATCCTTCTGTTCTTGCTATCCATTGCCTGTATTCAGTTTGTATATTCCCTGTGGGGGTCTCATTGTGCCTGAGTGTGGTGCGGTGGGCTGCGCTTGCCGCGCTTGCTAAAAGGGGGCAGTTAACCCTTGGTTGTCTGGCATTACAGGGGCAATGGATTCTCAGGAGGGCAAGTTTCCTACAGTATTGGTGGAAAGCCAGGGGACCGCTGTTTCCCCCCCAGGGGGGGATTTAGCCACTATTGTGGCTGGCCTTGCTGCCCAGGTGCAAATGCTGGTGGCTGCTGAATCTACTAAACGGCCCAGAGTTGCTCTGTCCTCTGATTCTGAGGGTGAAGGTGATGGGGCTGTTCTGGCAGGGACCTCCTTATCGGGGTCCCGCTCCTCTCTTGATCTAGTGGGGTCTGAGGTAGAGGCTGAAGTTGAGGGGGTTGATAATTCTCCCCCTGGCTCGCCTGAAGAGCTTGCAATCATGGATGAGTTGATTGCTTCCATTAAGCAGACGCTACGTTTGCAGGACGAAGTGTGTCCCCCCGCTGCCTTGGCGGCTTATGGGACGCAGAGGAAACGCAGGACGCCGCAGGTTTTTCCCTGCAATGCTGATTTTCAGCGCGCTGTTAAGGATCAATGGCGCGATCTGCGCAAGCCTTTTGCGGTACCAAGTAAATTCAAGCTGCGTTATCCTTTTTCGCCTGCCACTGATGAACGGTGGTGTGTGCCTCCACCAGTGGATCATGCAATTGCGGTTTTGAACAAAGCCACTGCGATTCCTGCAGAGGGATCCCCTGTTTTCCGTGATGCCACGGATAGGAGACTGGAGTCTCTTGCCCGTCATACTTATTCTGTTACGGGTTCTATGCTTAAGGCTCTGTTTGCTTCTCTCATGGCGGCCCAGGCGATCGCAAGTTGGACGCAGATGCTTAGGCGCGTCCTAGTGGCCGATTCGGCCTCGGCGGCGACCCTGGATATGGTGGATCAGATCCATCAGGGTGTCATGTATCTGTGTGATGCGGACCTGGACCTGATTCCGTTGGCTGCACGTGTGCACAGCGTGGCGGTGTTGTCTCGCCGCCTGGTTTGGTTGAAATGTTGGTCGGTGGACCAATCTTCACGTAAGACCTTAGCCAATCTGCCTTATGATGGGTCTCGCCTTTTTGGGGAGTCCCTGGATGTGTTGATTAAGGGGATCACCGGGGGTAAGAGCACTCTCTTGCCCCATTTCCCCAAGGCTAAGGGGGCTTCTGGGAAGAAGCATGCTAATTTTCGGCCCCCTCAGGGGTCCTTTCGTGCCTTTCGGCCGCACTACAAGGGCAAACCGTTCAAAGGCCAAGGCTCTCAGAAGAAGCCCTGGTCTGGGAAACAGAAGTCCGGCCAATCCGGACCTGCAGCCCATAACAGTTCGGCCTGAAGGGGCGCCCTCACCCAGTTTTGGGGTGGGGGGACGCTTGCTCGGTTTTCTTCAGCCCTGGTTGGCCCGTGTGCGGGACAGATGGGTTCTGGAAATCGTTCGATCTGGTTACAAGATCGAGTTTCTCTCTCGGCCGGAGAGCAGATTTTTTCCCTCAAATCTTCAACTGTCTCCAGAGCGCCTGCGGGATCTGCACCTGGCGGTGCGGGACCTGAGGGCTCAGGGAGTGGTGGTTCCGGTGCCTCATCGGGACAGATTTCGGGGGTTTTATTCCAATCTGTTCACCGTGCCCAGGAAGGAGGGCAAGGTTCGTCCGATTCTGGACTTGAAGGCTCTGAACCGCTCTGTGCGGGTTCGCAAGTTCCGCATGGAATCCCTGCGCTCGGTGGTGGCTGCCCTCGTTCCGGGGGAATTCATGGCCTCCATCGGTTTGAAGGATGCGTACCTTCACATCCCCATATTCGAGGGTCATCAGAGATACCTTCGATTTGCCATTGCGGAGGATCACTACCAGTTCGTGGCGTTGCCCTTTGGTCTCGCCTCGGCTCCGCGGGTCTTCACCAAGGTGCTTGCACCGGTTCTGGCATTATTGAGGGCCCAGAGCATTTCTGTCCTGGGGTATCTGGACGACATTCTGGTTCGGTCTGCGACCAGACAGGGTCTGGAGGAGGACCTGTCTGTCACAATGCAAACTCTGCAGGAGTTTGGTTGGACGATAAATGTTCCAAAGTCGACACTGAGTCCGTCGGTTCGTCTCCCCTATCTGGGAATGATACTGGACTCGGTGCAGGCGAAGGTCTTCCTGCCGGAAGACAAACTCAGGACTCTTCAGGAGGAAGTCAGGTCCCTCAGGGACGTTCCACACTCGTCTCTGCGGACGTGTATGAGATGTCTGGGATTGATGGTCTCGGCCTTCGAGGCGATTCCTTTCGCGCAGTTTCACACGCGGGGTCTCCAAGCGGAGATCCTGTCCAGGTGGGACGGGAGACCTCAATCTCTGGATCTTCTGATCTCGTTGAGTCATCGCACCAGGGAAAACCTTCTGTGGTGGCTCCAGTCCCCGTTGGTGTCCGGGGGCAAGTCGTTTCGTCCGATCTCGTGGACGGTAATCACCACGGATGCCAGCCTGTCGGGCTGGGGTGGTGTTCTGGGCGTTCTGTCCGCTCAGGGGACCTGGTCGGAGGGGGAGTCTTCCCTCCCGATCAACATTCTGGAATTGCGTGCGATAAGGCTCTGTCTTCATCGCTGGACGGACCGGCTGCAGGGCTGCCCGGTTCGGGTGCAGACGGACAATGCCACGGCGGTGGCCTACATCAACCACCAAGGGGGCACCAGGAGTGCCCGAGCGGCTCGAGAAGTGGCCGACATTCTATCTTGGGCCGAGACTCATGTCCCGGCGATAACGGCGGTTCACATTCCGGGAGTGGAGAACTGGCAGGCGGACTATCTGAGTCGCCAGACCCTGGATCAGGGGGAATGGTCTCTCCACCCGGCTGTCTTCCAGATGTTGTGCGCGAAGTGGGGTCTTCCAGATGTGGACCTGTTCGCGTCTCACCTCAACTACAAGGTGAAGAGGTTCGTGGCAAGGACGCGCGACCCTCGGGCAGACGCGTCGGACGCGTTAGTGGCCCCGTGGCATCAGTACAGGCTGATGTACGCGTTTCCACCGATTCAGTTGCTGTCCAGGTTCCTTCGCAGGTTACACTCGGAACGCAGCACGGTGATTCTTGTGGCACCGGACTGGCCTCGCCGGTCCTGGTACGCAGACCTCGTGAATCTGGCGGTCGACGCCCCTTGGCGTCTGCCTCTTCGAGACGATCTACTGTCTCAAGGACCGATTTACCATCCTGCTTTACAGTCGCTGGCTTTGACGGCCTGGCTGTTGAGACCGAGGTCCTGAAGGAGAAGGGTCTCTCTCCAGAGGTCGTTCATACTTTGATCAATGCGAGGAAGTCTTCCTCGGGGAAGGTTTATTACCGTACTTGGAAGGCCTATTTTGCCTGGTGTGAGTCCAGGGGGTTTTCACCCCGCACGTACTCTGTTTCCCGTGTGCTGTCTTTCCTTCAGACGGGTGTCGATCAGCGTTTGGCGCTGGCTACGATAAAGGGTCAGGTGTCTGCGCTGGCCGTTCTGTTTCAACGTCCCGTGGCTTCCAACTCCTTGGTTGGCACCTTTATTCAGGGTGTGCGGCATCTGGTTCCTCCTAGGAGGGATCCTCTGCCCCCTTGGGACTTGAATCTCGTTCTATCTGTGTTACAACGTGCTCCTTTTGAACAGATCAGGGAGATCTCGTTGTCTATGTTGTCCAAAAAGGTCGCCTTTTTGGTGGCGATCACTTCGGCTCGCAGAGTGTCGGAACTGGCGGCTTTGTCCTGCAAGTCTCCGTACCTGGTTGTTCATTTGGATAAGGTGGTCTTGCGACCTAATCCTTCTTTTCTGCCGAAACGAGTTTCGGAATTCCATCTTAACGAGGATATTGTTTTGCCTTCGTTGTGCACGAAGCCTAAACATCCAAAGGAGATGAGATTGCACTCTCTGGATGTTGTTCGGGCGATAAGGGTTTACCTTAAATCGACTGAGTCTTTTCGTAAGACGGACTCCTTGTTTGTTCTTCCAGAGGATCCTCGGAAGGGCATGGCGGCTTCGGCCTCTACCATCGCCAAATGGATCAGGCAGACCATTGAACAGGCCTATGCCTTGCAGGGGAAGGTTCCCCCTGTGCCTGTGAAGGCGCACTCTACTAGATCTCTGAGTACGTCTTGGGCCTGCCGTCATGGGGCTTCTGTAGCCCAGGTGTGTAAGGCGGCGACTTGGTCGACCGTGCACACTTTCACAAAATTCTACAAAGTAGATGTTCAGGCATCGGCGGATGCTTCCTTTGGCCGCAAGGTTCTTAGTGCGGCTGTTCCCTAGGGTCCCTTGTTGGGGACTCCTGGCTGTTGGGCTGTCTTTTCCTGGGTTGTTGCTCCTGTTGAGCACTTAATTTTGCTGTTGCCCAGCTGGTTTCCTTCCTTTGGTAAGGTTCCTTTCTTTGATGTGGAGACTGCGTTGCCTTTCGGCGCGGATGCGTTTCCCACCCCTCATGTTTGCACTGCTTTGGGACGTCCCCATATGTGACGAATATGAAGAGGCGGCGACTGTCGGAGGACGTAAGAGAAAACGGAATTTTTGTAAAATCTTACCTGTAAAATTCCTTTCTCTGAGTCCTCCGACAGTCGCCGCCCCCGCCCCTCTTTTGGGGTTTGAATGTATACTCTACTGCTATTCCACTAAAACTGAGATATGGTTGCAGGAAGTAGGAGGGTATTGACTGAGGGGACCACCCCTTGAGGGTGGGATATGTTAAAGCTTTATTGTTAACATATTCTGTTGCCTAGCTACTCCTTCGGAGCAAAGTCTAATACCCCATATGTGACGAATATGAAGAGGCGGCGACTGTCGGAGGACTCAGAGAAAGGAATTTTACAGGTAAGATTTTACAAAATTCCGTTTTCCTCATCAATATAGGGCAATATGTATTCTGCTAGATGTTTTTGCTAAAAAAAAAAAAAGCCATATATTGATTTGGTTTGAACAGAAGTTATAGCATCTACAAACTATGGGATATTTTATGGAATTTTTATTTCATTACTTTTTTAATAGTAATGGTGGCAATCAGTGACTTATAGCGGGACTGCGACATTGCGGCGGACAAATCGGACACTATGGGCCTAATTCATAGTACGGCGAATTGGCGTTTCGGCGGGATTTTGCGAACCGGCGATTATTTAAGTCTGAAATTGGCATTCAAAGAACGGCGGGCGGAAAATAGCGCCTAGTGTGAGATTCATTAAGATGCAATATGGTCAGAGCGCGACTTAAAACCACGCCAGCTAAAAGCTCGACTAAAGTTTAGCCAAATTTTCCCCTGTACCCCCAAAAATCCCAAATCACTGTGGAAGGTGTGGAAGTCAATTTGGAGATGACTTGCGTTTAAAAAATGTCAAAAACTGACTTAGAAAGAGAGATATCTGCGAAAGTGTAGAAAGGTTAAACAGCTCCTCCAGCCTCGAGCTGCGAACGCGCGAATGTGCGCATGCGCAACGCCAAATAGGCTCAAAAAATTTCGCCAGCGCGATTTTGGGTCAAATTTTTTTTGAATACCGCTTGGAAATCCGCTGTCTCACCCATAGAAAATGGCAAAAACCGGCGGAATTGGAAAAACATGCACACTTCCAACAAGGGATCCCTTAGTAAACACCATCACATTCCATACACCTTTCCTGCTAACTCAGAAATCATAGCAGTCAAATCTACAGTGTTTATATAGAACCTCCACATTATCTGAAAAAACCCACAAAATATTACATTGGGGAATTGGTCGTCAGATAGAAAAAAAATAGATGTAAAACATATTTCAAAGAAAGATTATTAGCATTTCACACATATCAAGGAAATGTCACAATTTTGACAATATTTTATGTGTTTCCAAAGAATTTTTTTAGAAATATATTGCAAATACTACATTTTCTTCCATATGGGTATGGCCAAGTGTTACCATTTTAATACACATTTAACTGAAGGTATATATATATATATATCTCATACTTGGCTAATTAGCAAAGTATGCCCAACAAACAAATAGAGCTTTAGCTCACAATATTGCTACATATTGACTGGCATCTTTTGTATTTTGTTCATGTCTTTAGATTAAAAGTTTGCTGATACACATGCCTTTTTCAAACATGAACAAAATTATTGATGTCAACATTTGGAGAATTGGAGATATCCAAGTGTTGCCCATACAGAGGGCTCCTTCCGGATTCAAACTTACAAACCTACAGCAGGAAGGCAGACTCCCTAATCATTGTGCTATTTCTCAGTGAGCGTTGGGTGTTTTCCTCATGCCGGCAAAATGCTCACATGGGAACAGGGGCCATTGAACTGAATAGGATTGGATTTTTTGCCTGTTTTGGGAGTTGATCCTTGAGCTGGACAAATCCCCCTCAAATGCCCCCAAACGGGCTACGTTCACATGTAGGTGTTTGTGGTCTGTTTTTGGGGCTTTTTTAGGTGATTTCATATAACAATGCCTGCCCAAAAAATGCATGTCAAAACGCCTGTGAAAACGCCAGCCAAAACGCACATAAGAACGCCTGATATAATTGCCACGCCAAATTTAGGGATGTTCATGAGTGATGAGTCAGATTGTTGGCTTACATATCTGTTCAATCGTCACAATCTCACTTCCCAAATCCCAAAAGGTGTGTTTCAATTGTTTCCCTAAATATATATTTCTCTCTCTCTCGCTCTCTCATGTAATTGTATATATATGTATGTATTCCTGTATCTAAACATTCTAAATAATGACTAGCAAACTTGAAGAGAGAATTTTATCAATTCACATATACTATACACACCTACATACATACATACATGGATTTGGGCAGTTTAGGTCTCTCTCCTCCTCCTCATTTCTATTTCCCTTGTTTTGGCAACTGAGCATGCTCCAAAACACACAGGACACACACAGTTAATTTTTGGACTGGGCGTTACCATTCTGGGTGTGTGTTTGCTTGGATTATATATAGCTCACTCAGACATCAGGAAAGATTTGACCTACGAAGAGGTCCAAAATATTTGTGTGTCACATGCTTTATGGTTCACATTTGTGGCCCTTTGTTATTTATGGAGGTGAGATTTGGCTGTGTTGTGTGTTGACTCTCTGTAAGTATTTATTGCTGTTAACATAATTCTGTCAATCTGCACATGCATCTGTTGATTATGGGCTCTTTGTCGATGTATATGGTCTAAATGTTGTACAAAGGTTGTTTTTGTTTGAAAAATACAAATCTGTGGCTTCAATGGGATACTGTGGAGACTGTGCCAAAAATATGTCATGTGAAATGTTTGAGCTGTGTATTTGTGTATTAAACAGCATGTTTACAATCTTTTTTACAAATGTCTTCATGTGTCTAAATAAAGTTTTCTGGTGTCCACAAATGTATGTATTTGTATTTCTTTTTCTAAGTTAAATATGCTTAATGGTTGTGTATGGTGACTATTCGCGAATTCGCGAATATACAAACCCACATTCTCACATTTATACATGAAACCGGAAACGAAACTTTTGGTGCGTGCACACGTTTCTGGAAATTGTCCAGGCCCTTATCGCAATCATGGCTCCTGCGCTCTACACGTCCGAAATTGTGGCATTTGTGTGTAAGGTAAGGAGGGGGTGTGAATGTGCGGGATGCGGGATGCGGGATGGGGGATGGTGGGTGGGGGATGGTGGGTGGGTGGGTGGGTCGCTTATCTAGCGGGTGTGCAAGAAACTTTTGGTCTGCTGATCTGCGCATGCACTTTCTGCCTATTAGACGTGATCTAGAAGCTTCCTGTTATAGAAACTTCCTAGATGTGAACCTGTTCCCTATATATATATATATGTATATATACACACACACAAAATATATATTATAGAAAATATATATATTCGAGACAATATATATACTATGTATATATTATATACAATATATACATTATATACAATATATACATTATAGAATATGTTATATACCATATATTAGTGTATATAATAGGGAACAGGTTCACATCTCTGAACTTTCTATATAGATATAGATAGGCATACCCTGCTTTAAGTACACTCACTTTATATACAATCGTGAGTAAGGACACAGCTTGTTCAGCTTGCCATGACACTGCTCACAAACCATAAGTGACAGGGATAACAAACTTAGGGAGCAACGAGAGGGTACCCAGGACTACACCATATCCATTTCGTGGCTGGGCAGCTTGCCTAGGTAATCTATCATGTCATAGTCCTGGATCCCCTTAACATGCTCCCACATGGTTTCGGAGTAAGGCTATGTCAATGTGGCCAAAATTTACAATGGAGCTGGTGTATTTTCATGCATTGAGAAAAGAAAAAAGGGATTGCTTCACTTTAAGTACATTTTCAGTTTACATACATGCCCTGGTCCCATTGTGTACTTAAAGTGGGCTATGCCTGTATATAGATAGATTTGATTAGTTTCAACGTTTACACAAAATGAAACACAATTATCTGTGACAGATTGCTCTGACGCTTTGGAATCTGTCTAGATAAAGACAAATGTATTGACCCTTTTCATATATGCAAGATTAGAAACATTATATTCCCTAAATGCATAATGCCAAAAATGATTGCCTTACATACATCCATACACACTGCAAGCTCGGCACCGTTTGTCTTGTCTGACACTCTTACCATCATAAGCTGGATCTGCACACAGCAGCTAATTGGTTCACCTGAGATGGAATCAGTGATCCCAAAAATCTGGAATGGTCATGTCTTCAAAGGATTGCCTTGAACAAATCACCTCTAAAAGAAACACATGAGTGTATAATCACTTTTCTTAATGGATCACATTCCCAACACACCCATCTCACACTGCCATATGATAATGAATGGGGGTGTCCATTGCAAGTTAAATACACCCCCAGATCACATTGCTTTGTTAATTTACAGATCTAACTGGAATTTGATGGCACTGCTGTGAACCACTATGCCATCAAATTCTGCTGGGGACCTTTAAAAAGGATTATGTGTGATTGTGTGGATAATTATGCCACCTTAAATTCGCATCTCCCACATACCATGTGCAACTCTTGCAGGAATTGCGAATTAAGGATAATTCAGCACAGCATAATGAACAGACACATTGAGGAGTGTAGGAGCACAGCGTCAGATTCCCCAATCACACTATGGGGTTTTAACTCCTCCATAATTTTGCCACTTTGGAAACCAAGTGCTTACTTTATGTATACTTTTTAGACGGAACTCCAATTTCTAATAGGGTGATATCATTGCATGAGATTTCCCCTCACTTCCTGTCTTAGTGTCACCAAGACAGGAAGTGAGGGGAATATCACTGTGGGGAAATAGCTTGCAATTGTTGCCTTATAATGTCCATAGTATATATAAAAGGAAAGAATTGCTGGCTATATCCCCACGGGAGATTCCCTCATTTCCTGTCGTGGTGACACCAAGACAGGAAGTGAGGGGAAATCTCATGCAATGATATAACACTGTTACATGTTCTAGTTATGTAGCAAATTTAAGAATATACAAAGCAAACCTCTTTTTTTTTCCATTTTGGCAAAATCATGGATTAATTACAAAACTATCTTTGTTTGTCCCGTGGCTTGCAGGAAAAACATTTTGCCTTGATTCCACCATCAACACAGACAGGGGAAACCCTCCTGCGGAGCCATTGTGTTCACCCGGTGCTGCCCCTGCCAGGAAAACACAGTGATTATTGCTAGTGGCTACAAGAGATGCTAGCGATAAGTGTGTGTAAAATCTGACAGACTGGTTGTACGTTGTCCTCCAGGTGATCGAGCAATCCACTTGGGTACCTTCAGCCTGGCCATACATAGTTTAAATCTGCATCTCAAATGAAGCAATCCCATTTACATATAACACTCCATAAAGGAGAATTGAGGGGCTTATCAGGTCTGCGTCAAAAATTAACAGCCACACCCAATCAGACAGCTCATGTTAAAAGGGACCTGAAAAGCAATCTGCATGGCTTGCTTTTCCAAGCATTGGCTAGTTTAGTGAGCCTGGACTAATAACAGTCACTGTAATGCTACCCATACTGCTGTCCTTTTAACATGGTGACAAAAGTTGATACCTATGCTACATGTGTGTAAAGTTACTTTCACCCTGCTAAATGGACAGCAATAAGGTTGTAAATACAGTGACTGCCTGTCCCCCCCTGATGGCGGCCCTGGGTGTGTCATGAAAGGCCAATTGAGAAAATGGCTATATCATGTAGAGGAAATCACCAGTGTGGGGCAACCTATGTCATGGAGGTAGATTTGGACATCGATGTATATGTATCACCAGAAATGGAATTCTTTGTTCTACAATATCTCAAAGACGACCTAGCATGTTATTTGAAGACTGTACTATTTTGGACATACTTGGACTCAAACATACACTGCTCTTTCCACAGCTCCTCCTCCTCTGGGGGTATGATAGCATAAATATGCATCTTCACCAAAAGCACAAGATGATGTGTCGTGTCCGGATGAGGCTGCAGCGGAGATTTCAGTTCCAGGCTGATATGGTGGATCTGCAGCAGGCCTGGAGTGATGCCAAAAGGCGCTCACCCAGGCTCCTGCTAAAGGCTGTGGAGCAAATCTCCGGTAAGTAAAAATATACATTACATGTGACCAGATAGGTTACAATTTTTTGGGTAGGTGGACATGTGTTTAGCTATGCAACAACACTAATACCAACACACCCCCCCCCCTCCCTCTCGCTCCTACCTTTCCTACCTCCATCAAGTGTCTCTTCACAACCTTTAATACTACTATGTACATTCGTATTTTTTATGTTTCTTTTTTTTCTTCTGCTTCTAGCCAAAGCGGACGGCCGGCACCCTCTTGTGCTTTTGGTGAAGAAGGGGAGGAGGAGGACGGCCACACTCCAATATGCCTTACGAGGCAGCGAGCCATTTGAGCAGCTGAAAATTGTGGATCGTAAGTAGAAAATAAAAATGGTAGAAATTTCAAATCTCTAATCACATTTTACAGAGCCCCCTTTACATCGGAGTCTCCAGACTTACTACACTGTAAGAGGGAAGTGTGAAGACTCTGATGTAAGGAGAGTTCTGGGAACCATTATTTGAGGGGGGAAGCTGTGGACTCTGGTGTAAAAGGGAACTCTGTGGTCCCCAAAACTCCCCCATAAATCTGAGCTTACAGAGACCCTCTTACACTTCCCTTCCTCGGTCCACCACAGTCAAGGGCACAACAAGTCCCACTGCAGAAGGCTACCTGCTTGGACTTGTAATGCTCTCTGTAGGGGAATGAGGAAATACTGCCTGCTATGCTAAGACTTGTAGTGCCCTCTGTTAGTGACTAAGGATTCCTCAGTCCTCAACATTCTAGGGCACTATAAGTCTCAGCATAGTGGGCTGTCATACCTCAGTCCCTCACAGCTCGGGTCAAAAACAACACAGTTAAACATCTAAAGGACAACTCCAAACAAAACTACCAATAATGGACAGAGTCCATATGCTCTATAATGTCAAATACCCGCTACCACTCACCTTCCACCTCCGGTGCTGTCATTGTGTAGGGCAAAGGGCTCCATCTACACCATGTTTGGCTTTCATGTCAGATAGGCAGGACTTGCTCAGCTCCACTCTCTTCCTTGGCAATTGACTCTGGCGTCATTGTGGATCTTTCCTCCTCTAGAAAACCCCCAGGGGCCCTCTCCTTGTCCCCCAGCCACCCAGGGCCTTCTTCTCCTCCTCCTCCACCAACCATTTTCAGACTCTTCCAACTTCCCTGGGGCTACTCAACCCCTTTGCATAGTGGACACAACAAATCTATGACCAGCCTGCAAAATATCAAGTCTGGGCCTGGTTACCTGTATGTTCCGGGTCCAGGGTGGAGCTCTCCTCCCAGAGCAACAACTGATGATAGCAGAGTGAGTTGACCGGCCAGTCACTTCCTACTGGTGCAGGTACACACCTACCGATTCCTCCACATCTTAGGATAACATGATCAGACGGCCAATCCCCAGGCAGAGAAGGAGGAGTAAGTGTCAGCGGACAACAGACACCTGGCAGACGCAGTGAAGGGACTGCAGCACACTGCTGCAACTTTTTGATCCGAGGATTGAAAGCAATCTTTTACTTGGGAGATTTCCCTGACTGCGCCCTTCGAAATGTTGGTGCTCCGCCACTGGCCGCAAGGCCCCTGTAGGTGCGAGGCCTTAGGCGCCCGCTTAATTTGCATGGTGCCCTCCTGTTTTAAAACATGGTCAATGCATCTCATTGGTGTAAGTGCACTTCTATGTTCTGAATTGTAGGGGCATTGAGTATGGTGCTAGCATGATGAGAGGTTACTGCCTATTTGTGTCCATAAATAATATATAATGTTTTTCTTTTATTTTAGAAACCAGTGATCAGGATGTGGAGGCTCAGCCTTCTCAGGCCCACTGTAAGTAATGTGGATGTGCTGGTGTGTTGTGTATTAGGTCGAACTTGGAGGAATGATTGTTTGTTTTGTTTTCTTTTGTGGTTGATGTAACTTCAGCAAGAGAGGAGCCTCAGGCAGGGCCAAGTCGCCTGGATCCGGGCCAGGAACACATTGTTGCCCAAGAAGAGGCCAATTGGTCTGAACCGGATGAGGACCTGGGCTCTCCTCAAATGGGAAGTAAGTATTCTACATGTGTTTGTGTGTTCAATGTGTCCTGGGAAATCTAAGGGCTGTAATATCTATATTTTGCCATTGGGGTTATGTAGCAGCTGACATTGAGGATGTTAGTTGTGGAGGACTGGGGAAGAGGGGTCGCTGCTTACCCAGTCCAAAGTAACTACTACCTTCAATGTTTCCCAACTACTTTCTGTGTGCCTTTATCAAATAGCTTTGGTTCAAGGATTGTATTTGTGTCTTTGTGTTTCTAGGAGATACGACGCCATCCCCCCATGAAGGGACACCATCCCCCCATGTAGGGTCTCCCCCATCCTCCCCCACTCCAGGCTCCCCTGAACTAGTCTGTAAGTACCTAAAATTAGATTCTCACATGAATTGTGTGTGCTAGGATGATGTGTATCTAGGATAATCTAAGTTGGAGTCTAAGCAAGTGTAGTTTTGCTATATGTGACAGGAAGGTTGGTCATGAAACACTCTTGCTTAACCTTCATGTTTGAAAGGTGGTTTTGGGGAGCTTTACAGGACATGTTATCTTTTGTAAGTTATCTCAAGCCACCCTATTCTAAATTGGTGTTAGTTTCTCTACATTGGAAATGGTGTGCTTTGTACTTGTAAATTTTTTGTGGACATTGTAATTTAATCATGTCCTGATTTAGTCAACACTGAAAATGTGTGTTTGTCAATCTTTCATAAATACTCTTCCTCGGTAATGTACCACATTCCAGTTCACAATTTGTGTTCTTTTTGTGCAGTTTCTCCAGAGCCAGCCACGCCATCCACTTCAGGGGCCCAAAAAAAACCTGATGATGGTAAGTTGTGTGCTTTTCCAGTAATGTGTCTACTTAGTAAGTGGAGAAATGCTAACTGTGTATGTCCCCGCTCAGGCTTCAAGTTGTTCTAAAGGCAGCAGGTTCTTTATGTGAATGCATTCTATGCATTAGTATTCCAAGTGATAGGTGTGCATATTCCCCCTAAGACTTACTGGGACCATTTTTTACGGTCCAAATTTTTGCACTAATACTTGTCTGGAACAGACTCCCCCTCCTCCTTAACTGAGGTGACAGCATGCCAATATTGCCTCCTGATGCTGTCACTCCTAATCATTGAGACCATTGGAAGGGAGGGGGGCAAGGCTGGCTCACAGCCTAGTGCCTGAACAGGCACAGGGTGCTTGGCTTCATCTCATGTGCCTCCATAGCAAGCTGCCTGCTGTGGGGTCAAACAACAGGAGGGAGGTGCCTAGAGGTGTGTACAGGGGCCATGTAAAAAGGAGGATTGTTATTTCTCTTGTCCCCAAAAACCTAGAGAGTGTAAGTCTAACCTGATTAGTTTTCCGCAGCCCTCCCAAAATGATATGTTTCCAACACTTAGAACAGGCAGGGCTGAGGCACAAAAAACATCCGAAAAACACAATCAGCACCAAAGCAGGGAGTACGTATCCTTAACGCTACAAGCTTCACCCAGTAGAATGACGCTTGCACTGTACAAATCTGCATCACCACCATATCAAAGTCTAAATCTAACTGTCAGGGAAATGTGGAGGGGTAATGAGTGGGTGTTAGAGCGTTTTCATGACTGCGTAACCTACAGTTAGCGTGATTCGATTTTTAGATACATTTTTTATTTTCTCTTAACACAGCTGGGATGGCGGAAAAACATAAAGGGGAGCAGACATATCTCCTCCGGCCAGAACTGGCCCTCCGAATTCCAAAGGGTAAGTCTCTACCATGTGTCAGGTTCAATCTATAGACAGTAAGAGGGAGAGAGAACGCTACACAAACTCCAATGGTGATAGAGATAAATGTGTGCACATGTATCGTGTTGACCAATTGAACCCAAAACACCTTACATTCTTCTAAATGATTGCTTGTGTTGACATGAAGAAAAGCCTTTTACTTAGCTTTGGTGGAACTGCTACTAACATTCCAAGCCATCTTATGTAACCTTTTGACCAATTTGCTGTGAAAGTTTGAGTTCAAGGTTTACAACAGCAATTTAGCATATTTGCTTCAGAGTGTTGATAAAAGCCAAACAATAGACTCCTAAGCATATTTGTTGAGGCACATTAATTACAATCGTTGTTTGGATCATTTTGGCTAAAACTAATTGTTATGTCTTTTTCTACCCAGGGCACACCCACCTCACCTATGAGGACCTTTTGGAGTATGTGACATGGTGTATTGACCGAATTCTAGTTTTAGAAAACATTTCGGGGGTTGCTCCAGACCCAAAGGAGCCATTTGTGAGGAATGTCACCCCGTTAAAAAGATCATAGTTTTTTTTCATTGGTTTTGTTATTGTACCCAGCAATGTGACATTTCTCCCTTAAAAAAAAATTATAATTAAAAATAAAAAATTAAAAACCCTTTTTTTTGGGACCCAAAAAAAAAAAAAAAAAAAAAGCCTTGTTTTTGGCAACCAAAAAAAATATAAAAATTAAAAAAAAACCCTTTTTTTGGGACCCAAAAAAACAAAAAACAAAAAAAGCCTTGTTTTTGGCAACCAAAAAAAATATAAAAATTAAAAAAAAACCCTTTTTTTGGGACCCAAAAAAAAAACAAAACAAAAAAAGCCTTGTTTTTGGCAACCAAAAAAAATATAAAAATTAAAAAAAAACCCTTTTTTTGGGACCCAAAAAAAAAAAAAAAAAAAAAAAGCCTTGTTTTTGGCAACCAAAAAAAAAAAAAATGTTTACAAAAAAGCCTTGTTGTTTTTGGTAACAAACTAAACCAAAAATGTTTACAAAAAAGCCTTGTTGTTTTTGGTAACAAACTAAACCAAAAATGTTTACAAAAAAGCCTTGTTGTTTTTGGTAACAAACTAAACCAAAAATGTTTACAAAAAAGCCTTGTTGTTTTTGGTAACAAACTAAACCAAAAATGTTTACAAAAAAGCCTTGTTGTTTTTGGTAACAAACTAAACCAAAAATGTTTACAAAAAAGCCTTGTTGTTTTTGGTAACAAACTAAACCAAAAATGTTTACAAAAAAGACTTGTTGTTTTTGGCAACGGAAAAAACCAAAAATGTTTACAAAAAAGCCTTGTTGTTTTTGGTAACAAACTAAACCAAAAATGTTTACAAAAAAGACTTGTTGTTTTGGTAACAAACTAAACCAAAAATGTTTACAAAAAAGACTTGTTGTTTTTGGTAACAAACTAAACCAAAAATGTTTACAAAAAAGACTTGTTTTAGTGAAAACCTCAAAAAAAATTTTTAAACACATAAAATATGTTTATCTAAATAAAATTAAAGTATGTTGCTCTTTGCAACACAAATGTTACATTGGCAATTTAGTTCATTCTATTATATATTGTAATATATTTTTTGTACGCTACAGTTGGTAGACACCCACATGTGTTATTAAAACATTTATTTTATTACCCAAGTTTTCTTTTTGGTGTACACATCGAATGTCTTTTGTGTTGTATTTGTTTAGTCGAGTGGTGTGGTCTGTAATTGTTAGTATGTTGGCTTTGGTTTATGTTAGCCTTGAGACTTGTTTTGAAGCTACATTTGAAGGGAGACCTTTTCTTGGGTCGTTATGTGAACATTGAGTTATCTAAATTTACATGAAATCATATGTTTGGAGATCGAGAAGCACGTGTGTATAAATGCCTACATTAACCAGGGCCATTACTTGGCCACCAACACTCCTAAAAAACCAAAGAGCAAACACAAACTAATCATTTTGCATAAAATTTTATTTCATCCCCAAAAAAAGCACTATAATAAATCATATTGTGCCACCCTCAAATTAAACAAAAAAATGGCCCAACAAATTGGCCAATGTAACAATCATTAACAAAACTAAACCAAATTAAACAAAAAAACAAAAAATTAAGTTGGTGGTGGTGCCTGAAGCAGTGTGGTGAGCACTGTTAAGGTTCCTGCCATCAAATGGTGGGCCAATAGTTCCATCTGGTCTGGGGTTAGCTGTAGAGTTGTGGTCAAGTGGCCCATTAGGATCATATCTTGTGTCTGAGGCTGCTGATGATGCAGGGTGTTGAACCTTGGAAATGTCCCAGACAGAAGATGTTGTGCCAATAGTCTCATCTGCTCTGGGGTCAGCCTAAGAATTTGGGCAACGTGTGCCATTAACATGAGATGGGATAGTTGCTGCTCCGAGGCTATTTGATGCTGCTGGTGGTGCAAGGGTTGTGAAGATGTGTGGGGAGTGGTGGTTGATTGGTTGTTGTGGTCCACGGTGCGGGGGCAAACGACATGTCGCATTGGTGACAAAAAAGAAGAACGGCCTGGGGAGGAGTGAAGTGATAAAGGTGTGGAGGGAATGTAGTCAGGTGGAAGGGGTACTGTGGAACCAGTGCGCATTGAGGTTGTGCAGGAGGATTGCTCATTGAGGGGTGTGGGAGTCCGAACGGAGTGTGAAGTGCTAGGAGTGGCTACAGAAGGAATTGTCCCATCCCCAGCTGCCTGACAAGTGGCCAACACTGGCATTACCCTCCCACTACCACAACCTGCAGTGGCAGGTGAGTGAGATGTTTGGGAGGGCTCTGCCAATGGGGCATCTTCAGATCCAAACAGGCATTGGCGTGTGGCCAGCACCTGAGTGTCAACACTTTGCCGATCCCGTTGATGCTGGTCTGCTAAACTTACCAAGCTGTTACGCATATCCTGTTGAACCTGTAACATATCCTGGTGAACCTGTACCATTGTTGCTACAGATTCCTGTATGAGCCCGAGCAGACGTACTGCCTCAGTAGATTGCTGAGTACGCCTCCTTAACTCATTTTGGATCCGATACTCATCAAGCAGCCTCTCGGCTACATCCAGCATAGATGGACGAAGTTGGGTAGGTGACAATCCCTCTGCATCTAAGGCTACCTGAAAGCAGAATAAATAGACCAAATCATTATCAAACATCATGACTAAATATTTCAGATTAGTTTGACAACTTAACACCCCAAGCAGAACGTTGAAAAGTTTGATGTGCTTCTAATGAGTACTTGTTCATTGTAAGATTATCCAAGCTAGCAACACTTCTGATAATGGGTACATATTATATTGGTAGGACTAATATGACAAAGGCAAAAAAGATTCAACATGAAGGTGTTCCCAATTAACCCTGGTGTGGTAGGTTGTTTATGCTTTTGGTAAATCTGTTACTACACCAATGACTTTATACATCTACGTATGTTGTCTAAAATCTTGCCATCAATCGGCTAGAGGACAACCCAACCAAACGATACCCATGAATTTGGACCTGGAAAATCAAAGACTGGCCGGACTTTAAAGATCCTGGATGTTTTTGGAACATTAGTGGCACACCAAATTATAACATAATTCCCTGATGTTCAAGATAGAACTCTTGTTGTGCTGGTGCATCGTCAGAATGTCATAGCACTAATTTAACACACACAATGTAAGCCACATCTAGTCCAAAATCAATGCTACCATTGAAATGTTACATGTGCACCTTGTTCCCTTATATCACATACCACAGCACTGGATGCAGAATCGTCGCCAGCTCCTGATCCAACTCCAGCTGCAACGTCAAGAGGGGCCTGATGTTCTTTTAAAAACAAAAAAAAAAAACATGTTTAGTACATAACCTTAGTCAGTAATGATTATGGCCAGATTGCCCTCCTAGCTTCATGAATGAAGCATTGAGGCCAAACATTCAAAAGTGCTTTCCTGGGCTCATAGGACACTTGCTAAACCCTCCCAAAGGTTAAGAAGGCTTGGTCTGCCTACTAATGACGGCACCCATTAATGCTGTCAACTGTGTTTTGCAGGGTAAACATCTAAAAGGCAACACTCTTTCATAAGAAAAAACATGTGTGTTAATGGGGTTAATAAGATTCCAAAAAACATTATTTGGCTAGACATACCAACACCTTCCTCCAGGCCTAGCTGCACTGGGTGTGTTCCCTGCTGCGGATCTTCTGTAAAGGACATAGCAATATGAGCTATCTTGGAAAAAAAAAAACATCTACATTGTTTGGCACAGTATGATATTGGACCTACCAGGAGGAGGGTCAGCACTGATGTCAACACCTGTGAGTCCGTCTGGTTCGCCAAGCTGCATGGGCTGTGGAGGGGCTGAGATCCGTGCTACAGATGAACAAATTGCAGGTTGGGGAAAACAAAAAAAGGACAATTGGAAGGGCAAGTATCACATTCTATTAATGTCACACATAGGATAGTAGTTAATCTTTTCCAAACAACTCACACAATTGACATCCAAGATAATATCCTACCTCGGTGCAAAGCATCCGAATCTAAGTCCTCTCTGGTAAAGATGGTATCAGGTCCTATGATGTTCAAGAAAGGTAATTGATAATCCCAGAGAGAACTTCGTGCACGTTCATCCAGCCGACCTTGTCGGTCATAAAGACCCTCCGCAGCCCATGCAATTAGCTTCTTCCGAACGGACCCACAGATGTCGTTGACCTTCTTCCGCACACTGTCACGGTGGCGAGGTGCTTCACCCAGTGCATTTACAGCATCCCGGATTTCATCCCACAATCTGTTCTTCTCTGTTACTGAGTAAGACGCGGCCCTGGTCCCATGTATCGCCTGATATCTGGCCATATAGGCGTGGACCAGGGCACAGCACTGATTGTGGGTGAAACGGGGAAGCCGGGATAATGTGGACAAGCTGACTCTGGTGGACGGACCCGCTCCAGGACTACTGTCAGAAGAGCCAGCTTGTCCACTTGGTGTGTTACCACCTCCCCCGGCTTCCTCCTCCGGGATGGGGATGGTGGACTCCCTCATGGATACAGCTGGAGCCTCCCTCACACCAGAGCCAGACGATCTGCCCCCCCTGCCCCCCCTGGCCACCCTGGCCACCCTGGCCACCCTGGCCACCCTGCCCCTTCTCATCCTTCCAGTGGGTGGGGCCATGGGAGCACGAGGTGGGCAGAGAATCTGGCTGTCCAGCAGCAGCAAAGAGCCCCAAACTTCTAAATCTGAAATGACAAAAGAGAAAACAGAAAAAACAGGATTTGCAGATTGCTCTTCATATACAGTATAATTAGTGAACAGTTACAGAACACACTTACCTAATGGCACAAACAGACTTGGTGGTGGTGGTGGTGGTGGTGGTAGTAGTGGGCAAAGAGCAGAAGAGGCTGCAAAGAAATGGAAAAAAAAAAACACATAAGAAAACGCATATGGGTACAAATCACACGAGGCCCTCCAAACACTTACCTAATGGCACAAACACGGTGGTGGTGGTGGTGGTGGCAAAAAAAGCAGAAGAGGCTGCAAAGAAATGGAAAAAAAAAACACATAAGAAAACGCATATGGGTACAAATCACACGAGGCCCTCCAAACACTTACCTAATGGCACAAACACGGTGGTGGTGGTGGTGGTGGCAAAAAAAGCAGAAGAGGCTGCAAAGAAATAGAAAAAAAAACACATAAGAAAACGCATATGGGTACAAATCACACGAGGCCCTCCAAACACTTACCTAATGGCACAAACACGGTGGTGGTGGTGGTGGTGGCAAAGAGCAGAAGAGGCTGCAAAGAAATGGAAAAAAAAAACACATAAGAAAACGCATATGGGTACAAATCACACGAGGCCCTCCAAACACTTACCTAATGGCACAAACACGGTGGTGGTGGTGGCAAAAAAAGCAGAAGAGGTTGCAAAGAAATGGAAAAAAAAAAAACACATAAGAAAACGCATATGGATACAAATCACACGAGGCCCTCCAAACACTTACCTAATGGCACAAACACGGTGGTGGTGGTGGTGGTGGCAAAAAAAGCAGAAGAGGCTGCAAAGAAATGGAAAAAAAAAACACATAAGAAAACGCATATGGGTACAAATCACACGAGGCCCTCCAAACACTTACCTAATGGCACAAACACGGTGGTGGTGGTGGTGGTGGCAAAAAAAGCAGAAGAGGCTGCAAAGAAATAGAAAAAAAAAAACACATAAGAAAACGCATATGGGTACAAATCACACGAGGCCCTCCAAACACTTACCTAATGGCACAAACACGGTGGTGGTGGTGGCAAAAAAAGCAGAAGAGGTTGCAAAGAAATGGAAAAAAAAAAACACATAAGAAAACGCATATGGATACAAATCACACGAGGCCCTCCAAACACTTACCTAATGGCACAAACACGGTGGTGGTGGTGGTGGTGGCAAAAAAAGCAGAAGAGGCTGCAAAGAAATGGAAAAAAAAAACACATAAGAAAACGCATATGGGTACAAATCACACGAGGCCCTCCAAACACTTACCTAATGGCACAAACACGGTGGTGGTGGTGGTGGTGGCAAAAAAAGCAGAAGAGGCTGCAAAGAAATAGAAAAAAAAAAACACATAAGAAAACGCATATGGGTACAAATCACACAAGGCCCTCCAAACACTTACCTAATGGCACAAACACGGTGGTGGTGGTGGTGGTGGTGGCAAAGAGCAGAAGAGGCTGCAAAGAAATGGAAAAAAAAAACACATAAGAAAACGCATATGGGTACAAATCACACGAGGCCCTCCAAACACTTACCTAATGGCACAAACACGGTGGTGGTGGTGGCAAAAAAAGCAGAAGAGGTTGCAAAGAAATGGAAAAAAAAAAACACATAAGAAAACGCATATGGGTACAAATCACACGAGGCCCTCCAAACACTTACCTAATGGCACAAACACGGTGGTGGTGGTGGTGGTGGCAAAGAGCAGAAGAGGCTGCAAAGAAATGGAAAAAATACACATAAGAAAACGCATATGGGTACAAATCACACAAGGCCCTCCAAACACTTACCTAATGGCACAAACAGACTTGGTGGAGGGGGGGTGGTGTAATCCTTTATAGGCAAAAGGAGGCTGCAAACATTAAACATACATGAGAAATCGCATGACCTACATACGTGCACATAATAAATTACAGTTATCAGGAAAGCAAAAATGGTGTCTTTGGAAGCTGGGAAGGTAAGGGGGCAGGTTTAGATGCCAAATCTAGACTGCACACCTTTAACAAACATGAGAAAACACATGTCCAAACCACATGCACATGGGGCCAACTGCCAATGATTAAAAGACACTTGAGGGGTTCCCAAGCTATTGTGGGTTGGAGGGGATTCACCATAGACAACTTAAGCACACCCAAGATAAGTACAAATTCTCTCCTTCCTTTTTTTTGGGAGAGAGAGATACAATTGTCTTACCTCCAGATAATGTAGGTTGTGGGTCACAGGGTCTTGCTAGCACATAAGAAACATCGATCTATAACATCCAGCAGCCATATTGGCCATGTGCTCCTTTTATAGCTGGCTCACAGGTGTGATAATTAGCGGCCGTTTCTATATATATCTGCGCATTCGCGAATTTGCGCGTTCAAAATGGAGGACGATATCCCAGACGCATTAGATGGTGCAATGCTGGCATTTATCGGTGCCTTGTTTGAGGAGGCCCTAGCACAGGAGGCAGCAGAAGGTGGGGAAGCTGCAGCAGAAGGTGGGGAAGCTGCAGCAGCAGCAGCAGCACCTCCAGCAGCAGCACCTCCAGTCCGTGTGCCCTTACCTCGCCAGCCACGCATTTTTGCTCCAAGGATCTATTTGGACAAGCTGCGGGATTCTGATGTCAGGAGGAAGTTCCGGCTCGAGCGAGGAACTATTCTACACCTCTACCAGCTCATAGCAGACAAAATTGACCCGGACACACAGCGCGGCCATGCGGTGTGTGGTATTGGCCAGATTGATGGCCACTTTGTATATTTTAGGGCGTGGCAGCTTCCAAGCCACTTCGGGAAGTATCATGGGCATTAGCCAGCCCACAGTTTCAAGGGTGTTCATGTTGGTCATTAATGCCATAGTCGATATAGTGCCCAATTTTATCCACTGGCCACAGAATGAAAATGAGTGGAATGAAGTCAAGTTGGGTTTCTACCTGCGGGCACACATGCCGCAAATCCTAGGGGCAATCGATGGCACCCACATAGCCATTAGGCCACCAAGGAGCCACGAAAGTGAGTACCGGAACCGCAAGCAGTACCACTCCGTGAACGTCCAATTAGTGTGTGACGCCAAACAGCGCATCATGAGTGTCAACACTGGTCACCCAGGGTCGTGCCATGATTCCAGTATGTTAAGAACCAGTACTCTGTACGAGGTGTTTGAAAGTGGACAAATGCCCCAAGGGTGGCTTATTGGTAAAGTATTTTGTCTTAACAACATAAACTGTAAGATTACATAGACATAGGAATAAGCTACATCGGTGTACACCCTGATTTAAGCAAAGCCTACCTAAAATGGATGTGTTAGGAGTTGTCAGGCTGTTCACACACAACCAGATCAGCAGCTTAGCAGCTCACAAAAGAAAGATTTGCAAAGTTGTCTTTGAGTCCAATGAAGGTGGTTAACCAATGTGTAAATGGTGTCCTCTAGCCACCCAAAGAAAACCTACAAATGATTCCAATGGTATTGCCATATCCCCAAAGTACTTTGCATAAGTGAGTCAATATTGGTTTCCTCACTCTAGTTGCAGATATATTCCAGAAGTAAGACCTAGGCTAATGTAATAGGAACAAAATAGGGGCCAAGTTGGAACTTGCAAGAGAAACCCACCACTTTGTGTGTCCTTTTTCCCATTTGTATTAGTGATTTAGGCAGTTAGACAGAGTTGAGATGTTTCATATGAGTTTTTGCAAACAGACGAGCAGGTTGTTTAGTAAAATGCCTAATTGTCTCCCATTTTGAGGAGTCATCTAAAGTCACATGATAGGAAGAACTAATGTATATTTTTCTTATTTTTCAGGGGATGCTGGTTACCCGCAGCTGACGTGGCTGATGGCTCCAATCAGGTACCCCCAGGGCCCAGCAGAGAGGAATTACAACAGGGCCTTGCGGAGAAGCCGGAGTATCATTGAGTTGACCATAGGTCTTCTCAAATCCCGGTTTCTCTGCTTGGCCCGGCCTGGGGGTGAACTCCTGTACTCTCCTACAAAGGCTTCCAAGATCATCCTGGCGTGCTGCGTGTTGCACAACATGTGCGTTGCCCGGGATGAATCTTGGGAGCTGACGGAGGAGAGGGAGCCAGAGGTCCGTCAGCCGGCGGCCCCCAGGCGGCGGAGCACCGCTGCAGGTATGGCCACCCGGAATACCCTGGTTGCTAGCCACTTTACATGTAAGTACTGTAACCGGTCAAGATAGGGCATGTGTATTAATTAGCTATTTAGCAGAGGTGCCACTCACAGGGAGACAGAGGGTCATTATCATCTGCCAATGACACTTGCCATTGTAGATAAAGTGTAGTCAACATTGGTAAAATTGTGTTACTTGAGCAAAAACATGCACCTCTAACCATAAACATGTTGGTATTGTGAATAGTGTAAAGGGCTGAGAAGAGCTGGCAGGTGTTTATTTGTGTCTATGCCACCTGTGTAGTTATTGATAACATGAACGGCTGCTTGGTATCTTATGGTGTTGTAATTTTCCAGAACATCAACATCTTGGAATCATGGCACGTACCATGGGAAGCCTGTGGTGATGGGCTGTCTGGCGTCACAGGTGTGTATTCAAATGTTTACATTAATGATTTCTGGTTTGTGTAAGTTGGCATAAAATGTGTTATTTCACTCGTGATGTCGAAATTAAATGAAGTTCAGAATGAAGCAAACAGGCATTAAGATGTGATTTTCATAATGAAATGTCTTATCCTTTGTTTTATTTTTCCAGGAGTGGTACTGCTTGCGGGTGTAGGTGGTAGAAACCCACCTTGATGGACTCCACTCATCTTCTTTTGTGGTCAGTGGATATTTGGTAAGGCACATGGCCAATGACCAACATGAACACCCTGGAACTTCGAAAGTGGCTTGGAAGCTGACCAGCAACCTTGCCATGCCTGTCCCCTATGAGCTGGTAGAGGTGCAGAATGGATTCTGAACTCTGCCTGAAGTTGTGGAAGACATCAGAATCCCGTAGCCATGGAGCAAAGATCGTGGTCTGGCGCTGTAAAGGCACACGGACTGGAGAGTGACAATATTATTTTGCTGCATCCCTCCTTCTGCTGTCATTCTCAAATAAATAAAGACTTTAGAATTGAACATGTGTTTTTTTGTTTTGTGTGGGTGCCTACAGACAAAAGGGCCATCCACACTGTAAGATTTAGAGAAGACTTTATCCTTCAGATTGACATTTTCTATGTAGTGCAAGGGCCTGCCTGATTGCATCCAAATTGAAAGTGTTGAGGTTTGAGCTTATATTATATGGTTTGGTTAAGTCTACAGGAAAAAGTCTAGACAAATTGTTAGTGTATGGCCCATTAAGCTGCCAAGGCCGGAGTTTTGCACTTTGCATGCTGCTTGTACTGGTGATGTGAGGGGTTGTAATGTAGAGTAGGGATGTGACAGTGTTGTGTTGAGGTGTGAGGCAAATGTAGTGTTGGACTATGAGGGTCTGTGTTGTTGAAATATGGAGAGAGTCCAATATCAGACACCTATGTTTATTGGTCAAGAAATTGTAAGAACCATGGTAAATATGTAAAGAATTGCATCTCGATAAAACTAGGACCACACTCATAAAATCAAAATTGTGTTGTTTCCATTGATGTGCTTGAAATTTGGGTAGGACACCCCCCCCCCCCCCCAAATTCAAGATAGTTAAAAAAAACTGTTAAAAAAAATGAGAGTGAAAAGAGATCCCAAGTGTAGTGATGTGATTTGAACCCATGACGTTGTTAACTGCAGTGAAGTTGCGAAGCACTTAGCTATTGTGCAGAATAAAGCTGTATGGTGGAAAAAAAGGAGTGTGTTAAGGCTAAAAAGCACATATAGCTAAAGAACTAAACATTGTATGGAATGTGGGAAGAAGACCATGGTAAAATTGTGAGGTTTCATCTTGCCCTGAAGTAGGGTAGGGGTTTGGTCACTTGCCTTTGGTACTTTCAATCATAAGATCGATTCGACACACAGACAAGATCAAAAAAACACTTAAAATGGTGTAAGCTTGCAAGCGCTTCTGAGTGTAACATTATTTAGCAATATATATGATGTAATCTGTTACATTTTAGCAATATAAACAAAAAAAGAAAATAAAAAAAGTAGGTGGAGATGGTAAGCCTCGAACCTACAGCAGAGGGAGATGAATTACAGACGTGTGATGTGTGCACTAATCCACTACCCCACATCGCTATGTGCAACTGCTATAAGCACGAAGACATAAGTTTGCGAATTGGCGAAGCCGCGATCGTAAGTGAATCCCGCTGACGGCGGAATTCATTATTGCTGTTTCACTAGCCAATTCGCCGCAGCGCAAGTTAATTGATTTGAACGCGGCGAAACTGAAACACGTCATAGATGTTTGAAGCTGCAGTTTCTTTAAATCCGGCCCCCCGTGACACTTTTGACACTTTTTTGGGGACCAGTGACACCAATACAGTGATCAGTGCTAAAAAATATGCACTGTCACTGTCCTAATGACACTGGCAGGGAAAGGGTTAACATTGGGGGCAATCAAAGGGTTAAAAGTGTTCCTAGGGAGTGCTTGCCTTGGATTACCAATGACTACAAAACTGCTTTTACAGACTAAACTTTTATTTTTTCATCCAGACTTTAGTTGTTATCCAGCCACCTCCCACAAAAAAAAATATTGCTGCCACCATTATTAGCTCCTGCCACCTCTCCTGGTCTATTCCAGCGCTCCAGCTATAAAATGTCTTCACAACTGGACCTACATTGGATTGAATTTCCAATGTTAATGCAGGGTAAGTCTGGCATCATGCCTTAAAGTTTGTGGGCTATTCCGAGGCTCGTGTACCATTAAGGTGCTACATAATAAAGGAAAAACAGAGTTTCGATCTGCCACATAGAATATAGTTAAAGTGGAGTTCCACCCAAAAGTGGAACTTCCGCTTTAAATAGTCCTAACCCCCTGACATGCCACATTTGGCATGTCATTTTTGGGGGGGGGAGCGGGTACCTAGTTTTGACATGTACCCACTCCCACTTCCACTCGGAGCACCGCTGCGCCCTGAGCGGAAGTTCTCCTCTCTCCCTCCCTCCCTGCAATCTTCTGGGACATGTCAGAGGTCCCAGAAGATTGCCGGCCAATCACGACGCATAGCGCAACTCGCGTATGCGCAGTGCGTACCCGGCTGTGAAGCCGCAAACTGTCACAGCCGGGTGCCCACATCAGTGACGCCGGCGCCGCGGAGCAGAGAGGGAGAAGACGGCGCATCGCTGGACCGTGGGACAGGTGAGTGTGCGGTTAGGCTGGAACTCTGCTTTAAGTAGCCTCCATCCCTATAATGTATGCAAAAAAGGAAAGAACCAGAGTAACGGGATTTTAAATGAGGCATGAAATAAAGAAAAGGAATATTTATTCTATAAGACATAAAGTAATACAGTTCATATATTTTGGTAGACAATTAATGTTGAACAGTATACAATTCATATTGGGAATATAAACACAATAAAATAGGATCTCACATAGGGTCTTTAAAAATGTATTTCAATATGGAAACACTGTATATATCAATTCATAGATGATTATAATAAGAGAATAAAAACGCGTTTCTTGGACCTCCGTCCATTCATCAGGAGTATTGGATGTTGCTGATAAAGTATCTAAACGCCACCCACTTCCGGTCTAATTGACCGGATGTGGGAGGGCGGATTTCTGTCCTTTATTGTCGGTTTCACATGGTGTTGGTGCAGATTCTGCCTGCGCTTCGGGGCATTCGTCTGGGTTGTCATTAGCTCTCCCTTCTACCACTTTGTTTCACAGGGGCATTCTTCTTTTTTCCTACAGGCACTTTTTTCTATGGTATGGTTTCAACCTTATTCTAGTTTAAGCACTTTTCTGATGCACCAGTTTCTACACTGGCCATCTGGTTTCCATATAGTCTCTTCTTTCTCCATTTTCTATTGTCACTCTTTATATGATTTGTTCAACACACATTTTCTGGGTGCTTCTCTTCGGATCAGTCTTTTTGTCTTCAACGGTATTCTAATACATTGATAGTCCATTGGACCAACACTTATTATATTTGATTATATGTATGCCCTGTTTTAGATTATCACTGACCCAAAGGTACCCCAACACCAGACTTTGGAGTTGCATTATTTCTGCCTAGACTGTGGTTCCATCATCCCCGTTCGCGCTTGGCTTTCTCTGCACCTCAGCCCCGGGGGAGATTATGCCTCTGATGCCGTCACTTCCCCTCCCAGGCTGGGTTTCATTTTACTTGTGCCTCATTGATCTTGAGATGATTAAGGTATAAGGTTTCGTACAGATTCCTAAAATGATATTTTCATTACATATGTTCTGGTGCAATAATGTCTAAATCCCTTTCCTCTTCTTTAGATACTTTATCAGCATCCAATACTCCTGATAAATGGACGGAGGTCCAAGAAATGCGTCGAGATTACACAAAAACTCGGATGCAATATTCTCTTATTATAATCATCTATGAATTGATATATACAGTGTTTCCATATTGAAATAAATTTTTAAAGACCCTATGTGAGATCCTATTTTATTGTATTTATATTCCCAATATGAATTGTATACTGTTCAACATTAATTGTCTACCAAAATATATGAACTGTATTACTGTATGTCTTATAGAATAAATATTCCTTTTCTTTATTTCATGCATCATTTAAAGTCCTGTTACTCTGGTTCTTTCCTTTTTTGCAAGTTGCTACATAATGTTTCTCCAGCTGCACCTCTGCCACCACATTTCTAATGATTGCTGCAGGGCAAAATCCTCTCTAATGTCTCAAAGTTTTCAGCTTATTCCAGTACTTAGGTACCATAAAAGTGCCACACAATGGGGTTTAATTACTAAAGGCAAATAGACTGTGCACTTTCTAAAGTGCAGTTGCACTCTGCAAATGCAGTTGCTCCAGAGCTTAGTAAATGAGCAGAAGCTCTGCTGACTTCCATCATCCAAACAAGCAAAAATGCTGGGTATGTTTTGCAAAGTGAAGCATTAACTCATTTAATAAGCTCTGGAGCGACTGCCCATGCAACTGAACTTGCAAACCCAATGTTTCTACAGCAGTGCCTCAATTGCCAAATTTCTAATGTTTGCTGCAGTGTGAATCCTGCTTTGTGTCTCAAAGCTTTGAAGCCTATTGCAATGCTCAGGCACACAATGCTTCTGCAGCTGAACCTCAGCTGACCAATTTCTAATATCTGCTGCAGGGAAAATCCTATGATGCACCTTGAAATATGCAGCCTGTTCCAGTGCTCCTACATGCAACATTATTTTTGGCTATTATCTCTTAGATAATACTCTAACGTTTATTACAAGATGAAACCTGTCAACTCTCTCCATCTTCTATTGCAGCCTAACCAAAGTGCTTACATATTGTTCATCCGTAGAGCAATATTTAAGGCTATTGTCTCTCAAATAATAAATTCTAATGTTTTTTCAAGCTAAAACTAGTCTCATCTCTTACTCTGACATTGCAGCTTTACCAAGCTGCTTTCATATCGTCCAAAATATTTTGACATTTTTATTAACTTTTAGGACAATACAATGTGGTAATGTAAAAAAGGAAGCTCACAAACTATACTATTTAAATGTTTTGGCACTGACCAATTTGTACATACTGTAGATGAAGGCTTTGTTTGTAATGTCTGAAGAGTAAATTTTCCTATAGCTTTTAGATCTGTTGTGCTACTTACACCAGTAAATTTAAACATATTACTGCTTTATAAAAAAGAAAATCAAACTACCTTCAAAAAACTTTTTTCCCGGTTAAAATGAATCAAAATGGGGTGCTGCTGTTGTATTTTAATCAAACTAAATGTAAAAGTAAAAAAAAACAGTTAAACATCCAAAATATTTGATGCTAGAATACGGTATCGCTGATACTGTCTGTGAAAATTGTAATTCTTTCATAAAACCAAATGCAGCTTAAATTCATCTTCCAGGCATGAAAGGCATTTAAAGGACTGGTATTTTTTTCCATATTGGCTATGAAGCCACAAATGCCCCCCATTGAAGTGTCCAGATCCCCTTGACAATACTTTTCCTATTAGCCTTGAAAATGGACAAAATTTAGTATCAATTTTCTCCCCTATAGACTTCAATAGGGTTCACAGCTAAGTTCAGGTTTCTAGGATTTCAAGCAGGATTCCAGAATCTCTGAATCAAGCCAGATTCATTATTAAGACCTGTGTAAGAAGTCACAAATTAGAGGCCATGACAAAGGTTTTTAATGCTTATCATCTGGAAAGTAAGCAGAACAAGAGAAAGAAACTAACAACTGTTTGAAGCGGTAATTTGGTGGAAAAAAAAAAAATATATAGATGCCTACAGTAGGATCTTTATTAACCACTTCCCGTGAATTGACGTAGCCCTACGTTTGCTCAGAGAAGTGGTTTTACCGGGATGATGCCTGTAGCTAGAGGCATCAACCCGGTACCATTTTTTAGAGCCGGTGTTCAGCTTTCAGGTGATAACAGCTGATGCGACTCTGGAGCCAATCGACCGTTATCCCAGCGAATGGGAGGAGATGCCCCCTCCCCCCCCCCCCCCCCCCCCGCTGCCTTCCGCATTTTCCACAGCTCTGCCTGAGTCTCCCGTCCCACCGGGAAACCCAAGCAACCAGCCGACATGTCCGCTGGCTGGTTGGAGTTCAGCTTTGATCGGGTCTCCGATGTACTGTCAGTATTCAAAAATGCTGAAGTGCAGTGGAGGGGTCTGGGGTCTTTTAGACCCTCGATCCTTCCATAAAGAGTACCTGTCACTGCCTATTACTGTCACATGGGATGTTTACATTGCTTGTGATAGAATAAAAGTGATCAGATTTTTTATTTTTTTTTTTTAAACTGTACTAAAATTAAAAAATTAAATAAAATAAATAGAATTTTTTTTTTTTTTAAAGCGCCCTATTGCCAAGAGCTTGCGCACGAAAGGAAATGCATACGTAAGTTGTGCCCGCAAATGAAAGCGGTGTTCAAACCACACATGTGATATATCGCCAAGATCGCCAAAGCGAGAACAATAATTCTAAAAAGAGCTACTCTGTAACCCTAAACTGGTAACTGTTTAAAATTTAAAGCGTTGCCTACGGAGACTTTTATGTACTGTAGTTTGTCGCTATTCTGCGGGTGTGCGCAATTTTAAACTGTAACATTTTAGGTGTCTATTTACTCTGCGTGACATCCTCTTTTACAATATACAAATAAAATGGGCTAACTTTACTGTTTAGTTTTTTTTTAAATGCAGTGAAATGTATTTTTTTCCAAAATAAATTAAGTTTGAAAGACCACTGCGCTAATACTGCATGACAAAAAATATTGCAACGACCGCCATTTTATTTTCCAGAGTCTTTGCTAAAAAAATATATATATAATGTTTGGGGGTTTTAAGTAATTTTCTAGCTAAAAAATACAGATTTTAAACAACGCGTCAGAAATAGGCTTGGTCCAGAAGTGGTTAATAATGAAATCTGTCCTCGTGATCTGTAATCTTCAATCTTCAAGATAAGCACAGTCACCCAAACAGAGGCAATGGAGGCAGTCATGCTGATCTAAATCAACTAAGTTTATTAAAAAAAAAAAAAAAGCAGCAAAGTTCATTGTGAGCCTTATACATTCAGTACAAATAGAAGCAATGGTAACATGAGTCAGGTATGACATCTGCTCATTTACAATCTGGTGTGTTTTACATGTCAGAAACTTGCTTTAGGGCCAGTGTGGAAATGATTAGCTTGCTAGGAGGACATCCTAATGATTAAAGTTATTTATACAGTCAACATTTATTGTATGGCACTTCCTTGAAAACACAGAACCATTTTCATAAGTCCTGTAAGGTGCTTACAATCTAATGTTCCCAGTGGCAGGACAAGGTCATCCAGTGTCCAGGGCAAAGATGCCAAACTGCGCCCCCCCCCCTTTCCCTTAGGGTTAGTGTCAAGGTGCCCCCATCCCTGCAATAAACCATTGCGCCCAGGTCAGCCATCCCTCATGCCCACCCCTTGTCCCGGCCCTGAATGTTCCATTTACATTCACACACTTCTTGTGAGAAGAAAGCAGAGCTCATAGAATAAAACTCTGTAGACATAGGGGAAACACACCTCCTACAAGCAGATTTTGTCCTTGGTGGGAATCAAACAAAAGACTGATACCACATAAGCCCCGTACACACGTACCGATCGTCGGCTGAACGATCGGCCGTCTTTTGTCCAGGGCTGTCGTGTCTGTTGAAAACTGCAAAAGACTGCACACGAATTTTGTCGGCCAACAACAGCCGACTGCAGAAGTGATGTCATGTGATGGTTAACTTTCCTTGTCTTTTTTCTTTTCTGAGCATGCCCAGTCTTGCTAATCGGCTGTCTGTCGGCCGAAATCTGTACTGACTGGTGAACAATCGGCCAAAAGTGCGCTGTCGGCTGTCGGAAGCATCATACTAACAAGCCTACAATTGGCCGATCGGTCGTCGGCCAAATATTTACGGCCGACAATCGGTACGTGTGTACGGGGCATTAGTCAAGATGCTGCCCAACTTCAATAAACCTTGTTTACAGTGGAATGTTTTTCTTTTTACTTTTTTAAAGTCCTACTGTTTCTTTGTTCAGTTTAGTAAATTTAAATAATAGATTTTATAATTCTTTCTTAAATTCTACATTAATATTTAAACCCATTTTTGTTTTGTTTTCAATCGGAGTGTGATATACATTCAATGACAATCATGATGCATTACCCTAACCAGACAACCTTGGAAGTCATCCATTCCAACCTGTTGTATTTATCATCATTCACACACAGACCAGCTGTTTATTGGTCTGTAGGCAAAGCCCTTACTATAGTGTTGTAGCCTGCCGTCAGCATGTTTCCTCCTTCCATTAGTCTGTCCACAAAGGAAAAATAAAAACGTTTGCCAGCATTCATCAAATTTTAAATATGAACAGGCTTTCCAGTTCTCACTGAATCTGCTTTCAAACATAAACGGTAGTGGACAATGGTAACTAGAGAAACATGTATAGGTTAGCCTGTTTCTCCTAGATACAAGCTCTAGCCAGGTGACAGCACAATTTCTATTCACTGTAATCCTCTGGAGTCTATATCACTAGAATACTTTAACTCCACGAGCGCTTCAAGCCTCGCTTTCAGATCACTGTACTGCAGGGTAATCTTCCCGATCACGACTGCAGACTGACGGCAGTGAGAGCCGGCGGTGAGGAGGATGGTCTATGTGGTCAGCTTTATCTGCATACTTAGATGTGCCTCTTTTAATCATCAACCATGTGAGTTGCTAAATGTTGAACTTTCATTAATTGTAACCATATTGCTACACTTAGAGGCGCCTCTTTTCTTTTTTATGCTCTGTAGCTCCTGCTGGATTTTGCTTCAAATTCCCTTGTGTAGGCTGACATTTGTGGATGGACATTTTTTATTTTTTTTTAACAATTCATAATTTTTATTTTTATTTTTAGCCAAGATACAAAGCTGCTGCAAAGTCCATCGATGCAAGTTTATACAAGGCATTGCTAGCGTAATCTTCTAGCTTCACGCTCAGATTCCAACAAGATCAACACATCCCCCTCACGAACAGGGTCCTTTACATTTCTTATGATGGAGCCGTTTGTTCCATGAACTCAACACGGACCTGAGTACACTGTCCGTGAGATCCAGTTCTCCCAACAGCGTGGTCTGCTTATTCTGGGAGGGCATACTATGACGTCCTCTCAGAATCACGCTTCCCGTGCCCTCTGTTGTGGCCACACAGAAGAGTCTGTGCTTGCCGGGTCCCAGGGACCGGCGCATCTCAGATCATGGTAAAGGGCCAATGACAGTGGCCCTTTACCACGTGATCGCTCTGTCCAATGACCAATGTGCCACATGCATGCCACGTCAGTGCTCATCCATGCCATGTCAGTGCTCATCAATGCCACGTCCATGCCACGTCAGTGCTCATCCATGCCATGTCAGTGGTCATCCATGCTACATCTATGCCACGTCAGTGGTCATCTGTGCCACATCCATGCCACATCAGTGCTCATCAGTGTCACATCCATGCCACGTTAGTGGACATTGGTGCCACATCCATGCAACATCAGTGCTTATCTGTGCCACATCCATGCCACATCAGTGCTCATCTGTTCCTCACCCATGCCACATCAGTGCTCATCGGTGACACATCCATGCCACGTCAGTGGTCATCTGTTCCACATCCATGCCACATCAGTGCTCAACCTTGCCACATCAGTACTCATCCGTGCCACATCCATGGCACATCAGTGCTCATCTGTGCCACATCAGTGCTCATTCGTGCCACATCCATGGCACATCATTGCTCATCTGTGCCACATCCATGCCACATCAGTGCTCATCCGTGTCACATCAGTGCCATTACAGTGCTCATCAGTGCCTCAAAAAATTGTAATGGGAAGTCAGGAAATGACAGTGCTCCCTGCATGTTGGGCCTCTGTATGTGGTCAGGCTGTGTAAAAGGGTCACACAGGTGGTATTACCATACTCAGGAGTAGCGGAATGTATTTTGGTGTGTCATTTTTGCTATGTATATGCTATGTGTTAGCAATATCTTATAAATGGACAAGTTTGTGTAAAAAAAAAATGCGTTTTCATTTTCTTTCCACTTTTTCCAAAAACTTGAAGAAAAAAATGACATGTTCAAAAGACGCATTATGCCTCCTAGATTATGTGTTGGGGTGTTTTTTTCCAAAATGGGGTCATTTTGTGGGCGTTTCTATTGTCCTGGTGCTCCAGGGCCTTCAAAAGTGTGATAGGTTTTCAGGAAATTATATGTGTAATTTTTGCTCCTAGAACACCTGGAGGTGCTGCTTGGATGTTGGACCTCTGTATGTGGTCAGGCTGGGGAAAGGTCCCACACATGCCATACTCAGGAGAAGTAGCAGAATGTATTTTGGGGTGTAGTTGCAAGTATGCCTATACAGTGTGTGAGAAATATTTTTGTAATATGACCATTTTGTGGGAAAAAAAATCTTCATATTGCAAAGAATTGTGGAAAAAAAACTACAACTTCAAAAAACTCACCATGCCTCTTACTAAATACTTAGGAATGTCATTTGGGGGGATATTTGTACTTTACTGGCTTGTTATGGTTTTAAGAAATGAGATAGGCCGTAAGTACATCAGGTGTGATCATTTTTCAATGATTGGCACCATAGCTTATAGACTCTATAACCTTCACAAGATCAAAAAATGTATACGTATTTGGATTATTTTTACTAAAGATATGTATCAGTATAAATTTTGGCCAACATTTATGAAGAAAAATTACTAAATTTGCAAAATTTTAAAACCGAAACAAAGAAAAATGCAGTTTTTTACAAAATGTTAGTTTTTTTTAATTTATAGCGCCAAAAATAAAAAAACCCAATGATGATTAAATACCAGTAAAAGAAAGCTCTGTTTGTGTGAAAAAAAGGACTAAATTTCATATAGGTACAGTGTTGCATGACTGAGTAATTGTCATTCAAAATGTGAGAGCACTGAAAGCTGAAAATTGGTCTGGTTAGGAAGGGGGTTTAAGTGCCCAGTGGGTAAGTGGTTAATTATGCTCGCAATCCAAGGTTTTACTGTAAACAGTTCAAACCAAAATCGAAGAGTGTCCATGTGTTTCTTTAAATCAACATTTATTGTGCTATATACAATCCGTATACTAAAACAGACAGTTCACTCCCTATTAGAGGAGAAAAATGTATTCTCCTGTAAAGATGGTTAAATCTGTCCTGTGCACATGCTTATAGAGGACAGTAATTAAAATATTCCAAACTGTGCCCATGCCACATGCCCCTTTCACACCATGCAAAAAAACAGACACTCAGTATTTCCAGCAGTCTTTAGTTGTATGGGCTCAGCTGTTTGGTGAAACGAGTTGAGGCAGGTATGTGGACATCAAGTGGAGCCAGGGTGTCGGTACTTTAGGAGCAAGGTGGCAGAGTCATATGAGCTGTAATATTGGTGTGCTTGACCCTACTTGCCCTATGATCATATGGTTCCGGTGAGTGCATGGTGTGAAGGAGGCATGTGGCACGGGCACCATTTGGAGCACTTTAATAATTGTCAACTGTAAGCATGCACACAATGAAGATCTAACCATCATTGCACTGTCTTGGTATACAGATTTTATACTCTTCTTTTCTAATAAGGATTGCACTGTTTTGGTATACGGATTTTATACTCTTCTTTTCTAATAAGGATTGCAGTGTTTTGGTATACCGATTTTATACTCTTCTTTTCTAATAAGGATTGCACTGTTTTGGTATACCGATTTTATACTCTTCTTTTCTAATAAGGATAGCACTGTTTTGGTATACCTATTTTATACTCTTCTTTTCTAATACGGATTGCACTGTTTTGGTATATGGATTTTATACTCTTCTTTTCTAATAAGGATTGCACTGTTTTGGTATACCGATTGTATACTCTTCTTTTCTAATAAGGATTGCACTGTTTTGGTATACTGATTTTATACTCTTCTTTTCTAATAAGAATTGCACTGTTTTGGTATACTGATTTTATACTCTTCTATTCTAATAAGGATTGCACTGTTTTTTTATACCGATTTTATACTCTTCTTCTCTAATAAGGATTGCACTCTTTTGGTATACCGATTTTATACTCTTCTTTTCTAATAAGGATTGCACTGTTTTGGTATATCGATTTTATACTCTTCTTTTCTAATAAGGATTGCACTGTTTTGGTATACCGATTGTATACTCTTCTTTTCTAATAAGGATTGCACTGTTTTGGTATACTGATTTTATACCCTTCTTTTCTAATAAGGATTGCACTGTTTTGGTATATCAATTTTATACTCTTCTTTTCTAATAAGGATTGCACTGTTTTGGTATACGGATTTTATACAAGTGTTGCTTTAAAGAAACACACAGATACTCCTCGAGTTTGGTTTAAACTGTATATTTATTCTGCTTGCATTTTTTGTCATTATTTTGTCTACATTTTTGGTTAGTCATTTATATTTCACAGTAGATGTATTTCCATAGCGTTGTTCACTTATTATTACCAGGGAGCAGACATTACTAGTTTACATTACCAGGAAGTAAACAGTTATCTTTTGGCCTATAACACCTTTCTCACAGCAGATACTGTATATAAAAAATGTCCCAAACAGAAATAGGGGGAAAATATTCAAAGGTGACAACTAATGGCAGTGACGGGTATCAAAAAGAGGATTTCCTCTCACTTCCTGTTGTGTTTCTGTGGCCAAGAATCAAAAAATGAACTTTTATCATGTGATACTAATACTTACTGACATGGTAGCATCTATAAAATGTCTAATTCCAAACTGAAAAAAAAAAAAAAAAAAAAAAATGTAAGCAAGTTTGTTGTTACAGTCAGTGGAAATTCTACATACAAGAATGAGTGTGGAATGTCACGTCTTATTTTATTGGCTTTGGAAACTAACAAGCAATCCTCTATGGAATATTTTATACATAACACAATATTTAAAGGGTTGGTTGCTGTTCATGCTCTTTGGCAGTTGGACCAATTTAGGACACTCTAAAAATAAATTTTTTGTTGTTTTATTGGCTAAGGGAAGGCAGTGTGCCAGACAGCAGTACAAAAGACAAACACAGTTAACTGGCAATTTACTTTGTGTTCTCTAAATTAGTGAGTAGGAGTTAACCAACTGTTTTCTTAGTGATATTTTTTTTTTTGGTATTTTTTAATTTTATTTTTATTTTAAAACAGCTTCCAATGTCCTAGCTGCTGCCACAGAACGTTACAACTGATAGAGTGAAAATCTTCTCCATTGACACTTGTTGTTGCATACACACTTGTAGTAAGGGTGTTTATTTCCACCTTGGTGTGCAGCACTTACAGTGCTACAAGCCATGTGAAAACATTATATATGTCCCCTGACCACAGTAGTCAGACCACATATAAATTAGTGCTCCTACCTACTGATTGAAGGAACTTTCTTTCAAATAATTGACCCACATAGAAGGAGGGTTTATTTTACCCTCTACAACATATTTTAGAGAAAAGGCAAAATTTACAATACCAGAAATATTAACACAATTATCTAACATTTCAACTCTGATAGCCCCTGCCAACACTTCACTATAACTTCAGTATCCCTGTTAATCTTCGATCATCAGGGTGTGCTCAGTAAAGATAATGCTGTAAATTTTTACAGTTGCAGTCATAGTAGTTATCTGAGATGTCCGCAAGTGATTAAAAGGCACTAGCAATCAGATTAGTAAACATACAATTCCAATGAATTTAAGTAGAACTGAAGAAACAACTTTTTTTTTTATTTTGAATAGAATAAGGGTTACAAAGGTATTTTTTTTGGTATTGGTGTCCCATTGGGGCATTTTCTCTACACTTTGTCAAAAAGCCAAAACATGAGTGGAAAAATTCCCTCCCCTTTTTCTGTTCTGGTTACAGCTGCAAATTTCAGAATTTTCTTTCACTTGATCTCTCAGAAACAACAAATAGGGAGGATGAATCTCCCTAACGGGCACATAGAGTAAAAACTTGAACCTGGTGTTCCTAATCCCTCTCCATGCTAGCCAAAATTTAAAAAAAAGTTTTGACTATAGTTATACTTTAGGCTGGCCATAAACAATGAAAATTGGCAGCCAAACAATGATTGCAACCGAGCAGATGCAGTCAATGCTTAAGTATTTTGACTGCCACGGGTGTCAGTGCTTGTCTGAATATGATAGCCGGCAGTGGGAGATGCATCCATCCATTCTGTTTAGTATGGATGGGGGAGTCAAGAGATGTCTTTGGTTCAGCTCATTCAAAAGATGAAGCTTATTCCAAATATTCCAAGGAATTGCAGGATATTCTTGTAAAGGAGGTGGAAGAGCAACAAAATAAAAAAAGGAAAAAGTACTTACAAGATTGTGAGGATTACAAACTCAAAAAGGTTTTTAAATGGCAGGACGATTTCGTTTTGAATACAGTTTCTGAAGATAATATGGACATAGGTGCTTCTGGACCAGCTCCAGTCCAACAGAGAGAAAGCAGAGGGAATAACCATAAAGATGTACCATACATACCCCTCACCAGGAAAGGAAGAACCCCTTGTAAATCTAATCAGAATCAATACAACAACAGGGTTTATACCCCCAATAGACCCAATGAAGGGGGAAATTTTAGATTTATGGTTGGGTCTCCATGATACCAGAGTCTATTACCTGTATATAATAGATATGCCCCTTTGACCCCAGAAACCCATACTCCAAGGTGGAGACCTAGATCTCCTCCGAGACATAATAGGGAGTATGATAACTATTAAAACCCTCCTAGAGAATATTGTCCTACCCCTTACCAATATTCTAGATGCCCTCCCCGGATGGTTCAACCTCCACCACCACCACCCCAATCTTTTTTAGAAGAGGGCCTTAAAACAAAAAATGAAAGGTAAAAAGAAGAGAGGGAGCAGAGGAGAAAGGAGAAGCTGGAATAAAAGAAGGAAACATGAAAGAAAAGCAGCAGCTTCAATCTAAGTTCAGTGGAGTTATCCAGCAATGAATTATGTCTGCTGAACAAAAGATTTGAAATATGCTCTGCCTGGAAAACTCAAAAAATTCAAAACTTTTATCAATATCAATAAGATTGTGAGGAAACTGAATATAAAAAGATATTTCCTTAACAATCCTGAACCTCCCCAACTATCCACTAATATGGAAGAAATAAGGTACACAGGATGGTATAACGCTTCCATGTTCAACCCACCAGGAACCCTACATCCTAATTTAGCTGTCTTTAAAAATCTTGTGATAAAAGATTTGGAGGAATTCAAGAATAAAATAGGTCAGGCACACATGTGCAAGATTGTGTACTTAATCTATGTGAAAGGAAAAATTAAAAAATTTGACAAAGGGGGGGGGGGGGGATTGTATTATTGGACAAATCTGATGACCAGAAGGAAATGGACCACCTAATGTCAGATAGACACACATAAAAAATTGTTAAGAGAGATCACACGTCCTTATATAAAAAAGCCTTAGAACGTATAGTGAATGTGAGCTTTGAGGAGGGGACCCTTAATAAAAAAAGAGAGATCTTCTTTGATACCCCCATTCCCCCAGGATTCCGGTAATCTATTACCTCCCAAAGGTCCACAAATTGCTAGAGCATCCACCAGGCTGCCCAATAGTTAGCGGTATAGATTCTGTTACCTCCAGAGCTAGTAAATACAGAGACCATAGACCAGATGGTCGGTAATACCTCAGCGTATCTCAAGGTTACAAGGGATACCATATTGGCCCTCAATGAGATGACTCTAAAGGAAGAATGTCTACTTGTAACTGCGGATGTTTATTCGCTCTACACCATCATCCCCCATGATAGGGCATTAGCTGCGGTGAAATTCTTTATGGATGAGGTTGATGATTTACCAAATATCCAAAAGGAGTTTATTTTACTCTTTTGAGTATTTGTGGGAGTCAACTACTTTTGGTATGACAACCAGTACTTCCTACAGATGACCGGCATCGCCATGGGAGCCAAATTTTCTCCCAGTGTGGCCAATTTATTTATGGTCCACTGGGAGGAGACGGCAATCTATGGCACACCCAGAAGGGAGTTAATTTTCTGGCGTCACTATATTGATGATGCCCTCTTTATTTGGAAGAGTTTGGTTACTACATTACTCGCATTTATGGTTGAGAACTTAATTCCAATGAGTGGGGATTAAGTGGAATTACGAGTATAGCCCCTCTGGGGTCAACTTTTTGGATCTAACAATAATACATCAAAATGACAGCTATCGCACAAAAAACGTTTTTAAAAATACAGATGGAAATTGATACATTCCAGTGAAAAGCTGTCATCACCCTAATTGGCTGTTGGGTATCCCAAGAGCCAATTGTTGAGGGTACAAGATAATTGTTCCAATTTGAATTACTTTTGGACACAATCAGAGGTAATCAGACAGCGATTTGTTGAAAAGGGTTATTCAGAGAACACTTTGGATGCCACCATCTATCAAGTGGCATCTATGGATAGGGAGGAGATTTTTGCTCCCAAAATAAGGCAGGTAATGAGGCAAGCTATGAATGGTCTTTTCACACTACTTATTCTAATCAACATAGAGTAGTTAACAAATTGCTTGCCAAACACTGGAACATTTTAAAAAAGATGAAGTACTGGGACCAGTACTCCGTGGTTCTCCCAAATTAATTTTTAGGAAAGCACCTTGCCTAAAGAATGTGGTAGCCCCAAATGTGGTTGAGTAACCAGTTAGACCTACATTCTTTGGGGATCTAAAAGATTTTTTTTCTTGTCGTAGACGTCCAGTGCGTAAATGTTGTGTGCCCAATTCTTTGTGGACCTGAATATTCTCTTCCACCACCACAGGCAAAACTTATAAGATTGACAGTTTTACAACATCTAATACATAAAATGTGGCCTATCTATTAGAATGTAGCTGCCGAAAGCACTATGTGGGGCGAACCAAGAGAGTGTTGCCTGTAAGAACAACTTGCTAACATTAAAAAAGGATTCCCTAAACCTAACCTGTCTAGGCACTTTGCACTTAAACATTATAAGGATCCATCTCAGGTGAAGGTTATAGGGATTGAAGCTTGTTTACCACAATGGCGGGGGACCAATATGGTTCGTCATACAGTATCTCACAAAAGCGAGTACACCCCTCACATTTTTGAAAATATCTTTTTATATCTTTTCATGTGACAACACTGAAGAAATTACACTTTTGCTACAATGTAAAGTAGTGATTGTATGGCTTGTATAAAAGTGTAAATGTGGTTTCCCATCAAAATAACTCAACACACAGCCATTAATGTCAAAACCGCTGGCAAAAAAGTGAGTACACCCCTAAGGGGAAATGTCCAAATTGGACCCAAAATGTCAATATTTTGTGTGGCCACCATTATTTCCCAGCACGGCCTTAACCCTCCTGGGCATGGACTTCACCAGAGCTTCGCAGGTTGCCACTGGAGTCCTCTTCCACTCTTCAATGACGACATCACGAAGCTGGTGGAGGTTAGAGACCTTGCACTCCTCCACCTTCCATTTGAGGATGCCCCACAGATGCTTAATAGGGTTTAGGTCTGGAGACATGCTTGGCTAGTACATCACCTTTACCATCAGCTCCTTTAGCAAGGCAGTGGTCATCTTGGAGGTGTGTTTGAGGTCGTTATCATGTTGGAATACTGCCCTGCAGCTCAATCTCTGAAGGGAGGGGATCATTCTCTGCTTCAGTATGTCACAGTACGTGGCTCTTTCAGTGAACTGTAGCTTCCCAGTGCCAGCAGCACTCATGCAGCCCAAGACCATGACACTCCCACCACCATGCTTGACTGTAGGCAAGACACACTTGTCGTTGTACTCCTCACCTGGTTGCCGCTACACACACTTGACACCATCTGAACCAAATAAATTTATCTTAGTCTCATCAGAGCACAGGACATGCATAGGTGTGCGCAGCCTATTGCATTAGGGTGTGCACCCCAAAGTTTAAATACACATGCATGTGTTTGCCTACATGTATATGGCCCCGGTACATTACTCTCCCTGCTGGCAAAGTGAAATAGAAGTGTGTGGCACTTCTCTTATGGCAGAGCAGGTCCGAGGGAGATCTTTCCCATCTCCTCACTGGCAAACAGAGCGATAATGCTAATGTGCCCTAGGTGATTAGGGTGTGCCCAGGCACACCCGGAACACCCTGTGCGCACGCCTATGAGGACATGGTTCCAGTAATCCATGTCCTTTGTCTGCTTGGCTCAGAAAACTGTTTGCGGGCTTTCTTGTGCATCATGTTTAGATGAGGCTTCCTTCTGAGACGACAGCCATGCAGACCAATTTGATGCAGTGTGTGGTGTATGGTCTGAGCACTGACAGGCTGACCCCCCCCTTCCTTCAACTTTTACAGCAATGCTGGCAGCACTCATATGTCTACTTCCCAAAGACAACCACTGGATATGACGCTGAGCATATGCACTCAACTTCTTTGGTCGACCATGGCGAGGCCTGTTCTGAGTGGACCCTGTCCTGTTAAACTGCCATATAGTCTTGGCCACATGCTGCAGCTTAGTTCCAGGGTCTTGGCCATCTTTATGCAGAGCAACAATTCATTTTTTCAGAACCTCAGAGAGTTCTTTGCCATGAGGTGCCATGTTGAGCTTCCAGTGACCAGTATGAGAGAGTGAGAGCGATAACACCAAATTTAACACACCTGCTCTCCATTCACACCTGTGTCCATGGAACACTAACGAGTCACATGACACCGGGGAGGGAAAAATGGCGAATTGGGCCCAATTTGGACATTTCCCCTTAGGGGTGTACTCACTTTTGTTGCCAGTGGTTAAACATTAATGGCTGTGTGTTGATTTATTTTGATGGGTCAGCAAATTTACACTGTTATACAAGCTGTACATTCACTACTTTACATTGTAGCAAAGTGTAATTTCTTCAGTGTTGTCACATGAAAAGGTATAATAAAATATTTTCACAAATGTTAGGGGTGTACTCACGTTTGTGAGATACTGTATATCAGGGCGTGAAACTTGTGGGATATATGGGATATTAACAATTTCATTAACAATAGCTGGACTGTAAAAGTCGAAATGTTGTTTAACATTATTTTCCATTTTATTGGGAACTGTATGTATCAGATAAATAATCTGCAGATTTGTATCTTAATTGGATAGAATTTCAACCCAATAATTTAACCGTGAACTTTTTAATTTTGAGCTTTTATGGTCGATATTAATCAAAATGCATAGTAGGGAGTATTTATATTATGTGTTTCCCCGGGGTCATACTGCGGAGGGTGGTGGTGGGCTTGCGGGAGTCCTGCAGGGATATTAGCTCTCATGCGGAAAAAGGTGAAGTGAGTGGACTTATTAGGATGTTTTTTGTTGTTGGTGTTATATTTTGTACCTTTTCTTGTTTTTTTCTCCCCTTATTTTTTTTTAGGTTTTATCCTTTTAGCCTCTATCAGCCTGAGCCTATCTACTTGCTTTTTCAATTCGAGACTGAGGAGGAGTGAACATGGTATTGCCCGCTTCTTGTATTTATTTCATTCAAGGTCATGGCTTCTTTGACTAACAGGAACCACCTGAAAATTGTATCGTGGAACGTTAAGGGTCTTCGGTTTCCAAGTAAGCGAATGCAGGTACTTAGACACCTTAAACGTTTGCGGACAGATGTAGCTCTCCTTCAAGAGACTCATCTCTCCTCAGACGATCTCGATCGCCTACGTAAACTGTGGGTGGGCACAGTATATGGCTCCTCTGCTATAGGACGGAAAGCTGGAGTGGCCATTTTGGTACATAAAGATTTACAATTTAATCTTAAACAAATTCGGGCAGACACTGAGGGTCGTAAACTTACTATTGAACTCACTCTTAAGTCGGGTGATTTGGCAATTACAAATATTTATGCACCTAATTCCCCCAACTCACATTTTTTTCAGGATATGACATCATGGATACTACAGGCATCGAATACTTTACATCTAGTTGGTGGGGACTTCAATTCGGTCATGCATTCATTAGAAGACCGTACAAATCCCGATTCTAAGATTTCTCACAATCTAGCACGATCTACCTCAGATCCAACGCCATTAGCTCGACATATTGCATCGGCTAATCTTACAGATATGTGGCGTATTACGCATCCTATTGACCGTGAATTTACTTTTTTTTCATCTCCACATCAGTCTTTTTCACGTATCGATTATTTCTTTGCGTCACCAGCTCTCATTTCATTACTACGAGACCCGGTTATCCATGACATGGCTATTTCGGACCATTGTCCTATAGCAATATCTCTCCCTTTCACCAAAATCCCCACATCAACGCCCATATGGCGTTTCCTATCTTTCCTAAAAGATAATGAGGATTTTATACATATGATGCGATCGTCGTGGGAGGAATACTCCTTGCACAATGTTTCGTATCTCACTTCTGATCCCAACTTATTTTGGAAAGCAGGTAAAGCCTTTTTAAGGGGCAAGATTATATCCTATACCTCTCAAAATAAAAAACATGCACGACAACAGTGCCTAAAGGCAAGCCAAGACTTACGACACACCCAAGAGACTATGACAAAGAATCACACTCCTTCTACCATTAAAAACTGGCAGAGTGCGAAAAACTCCTTTGATTTGTGGGCTGCACAACAAGAAGCATTCAGGTTGTCATGCTATTCCCTACGCTTTCATAAATTCGGAAATAAAGCTGGCAAACTTCTTGCTAAAATGTGTTCGGATACTCGTTGCCCGACACGTATAACAGCCCTCAAATCAAAAGATGGCACTCTTGTATCAGCACCGACTGAGGTCAATAGGATGCTGGTAGAGTATTATACTGCATTGTACTCTACTGACCCTACTGATCTCGATACTGCGCAGACTTTACTAGCGTAAATACGCCTGCCTACACTAACGTCGGCTGATATAAAAAGCTTAAATTTTCCCATTTCATTGGAAGAGATTCAACTTACTATCAAAGCTCTTTCATCAGCTAAAGCCCCTGGTCCAGATGGTTATTCAGCTGATTTCTATAAGCTTACTAATGATTTTATATCGTCGACTCTTCTCCCCATTTTCCAATTAATGTGGTCGGGGGGTCCTTATCTCCCTACGGGATCACTCGCTCACATTAAACTCATCCCCAAGAAAGGGAAAGATCCACTTCTGCCCGGATCATATCGTCCGATATCTCTTATAAATGTGGACGCAAAAATTCTTTCAAAGATAGTTGCTTCATGTCTTGCTGGTCTTCTTCCATCACTTTTGCTTCCTGCTCAGTCAGGATTTGTCATGGGTCGCTCAGCGACGCTTAATATCCGCAGGGTTCTCCTGGCACTCGAACATGCTAGAAGAAATCCTCAAATAGATGCAGCCATTATAACGATAGACGCTGAAAAGGCCTTTGACAACATTAGTTTCAACTGGCTTTTTAAAGTTATGGAAATATTTGGCTTCTCGGGCTCTATTCTTCTGTTTCTTCAACAAATGTATAAATCACCGACCGCTAAGCTCTCTTCGCTAGATTTTACTTCAGACACTATCCACTTAATGAAAGGGACACGCCAAGGCTGCCCTCTTTCCCCTATTCTGTTTAATTTGGCCCTTGAGCCTTTATCTAGACTTCTTAATTCCCCAGAGGGTATCAGCGGAATTCCTGTTGGGAACCAAACCTTAAAATCTGCTTTATTTGCGGACGATATTTTGATTTTTTCGTCTAATCCTCTTAACGATTTCTCAATTCTTAAAGAAATGTTTGCAACCTTCCGTCTCTGCTCGGGTTTTCGGATAAATTTTGATAAGAGTGAGGTATTAGATCTACATCCTCAACTGTCCGCTCACTGGCGTAGACTATCCCCATTTGCTATGGCGCCGCAATATATAACGTACCTTGGCATTCGCATAGGAAGGGACCCTTCATCTTTATACACCCTTAACTTTCCACCACTCATTTGTAAAATTGTCTCCGAGTTGCAGACCTGGGCGACCCTCCCTCTCTCACTCTTCAGGAGATGTCATTTATTTAAGATGGTATCTTTTCCGCGTCTTTTATATCCACTACAGACACTTCCTTTTCTCTTGAAGCATTCAGATGTGCAGAGGATAAATAATGCATTGAACATTTTTTTATGGGCTTCTAAAAAAACCACGTATTGCTTTACGAAAACTTTCTCTCCCGAGGTCTGAGGGGGGGATAGGTCTCCCTGATATTCGCCTTTATAATTTATCATGCTTACTAAGACAGGGTCTTGATTGGCTCTCAGGATCATCACGTTATTCTAATTTCGAGCTTGAAGAAGCACTGGTATTTCCATATACCCTGCCAGCCATCCTCCACTCCTCTCTCAGGGCGCTACCACCCCATCTTAAAAACAATATTGTCATCAGAGATATAGTGGTGGCATGGAGGGAGGTACGGAGGATTGTGGGCTTGCCTTCCAGCATCTCTAGCTACCTTACTATTCAAGGCAATCCCATGTTCATTCCCTCCACTACACAAGCAGCCTTCAGACAGTGGGCAATTTTGGGACTAACTAAAGCCTCCTCGCTTTATGACAATATTACCAACCATTTCAAATCTTTTCAAGTCCTGAGACAGGAATTTAATCTACCCTCTTCTCATTACTTTTTCTACCTACAAATGACTTCCTTTTTGCGGACTTGCTGCAGATATGGAACAAATCCATTTAAATCTTCCTTTTTTGACGTAGTGCTTCATCAAAAAGAATATTCTATTTCTATTCTATATAAGCATTTAGTGTCTCATTCGTTGGGTATGATTCAAAAGGTATTATTCCAGAAATGGTCTCACGCTCTGGGGGATGAAACATTACCGGAAAAGCTTCTCAAGAGCTATAAAAGAATACATTCTATTATTATTTCTGAAAATTGGCGGGAAACTCAATTTAGAATAATGCATCGGGCTTACTATCCTTTTCGACATTGCCCAGAGGATCCTACTCAAGAGCAATGTCCGTGGTGTAAAGCCACACGGCCTACACTTTTACATCGACTCTGGGAATGTCCGCATATCAGCAATTTTTGGGACAGCGTGCTGGGTTACATTTTTCTTATTTCGGGTATGGGTGTACCTAAGACTCCTACTACCTGCCTTTTTAACTGCATATCTTTTTCTTCACAATGGATCCACCTCTGCCTCTTGGCAGCACGCAGAACGATTATGGCTAACTGGATTAACACCACCCCACCAAATCTCTTACAGGTCCAAAAATCTCTGCTGTCTTTATGCCAATTGGAAAGACTTGACGTTATGCTTTCCAACTCACGTACTACCCCAAGATTTCTTACCAGATGGAGATCATTCCTGGAATATACATTTTCAGAAGAGAGCTTGACAGATATGATACGCCCTTTTAGATTCACTGAATGGCATTCTTCTAGGGACACGGCCGATTTTGTTTTGGCAACATAAGGGTTGCAATCTAGATAGGCTCAGGCTGAATCTTGAATTTCCGATCTTGAATTTCCGAACTCCTTCCCCCCCCCTCCCCCTCTTCTTTTTTTTTTTTTTGTTTTTTTGTGTTTTTTTTGTTTTGTTTTTTCTTCTGTTTTTTTTTTTTCTCCTCTTCTTTGTCTTTTCATGCAAAGTCTTGGAATGTTTGACCCAAGTAATTAGCTGCATTAATACTGCTCTATAAATTTTTTTTTTTTGTCTGATTTTGTATGTAAAAAGGAAAATAAAAATTAAAAAAAAAAAAAATGCATTTCGATATTGTTATTTATTATCATGGTTGTAAGTCTCAATTCATTAATACTGGTACCTGTTGACAACTGTAATATGATTTCTAGGTATAGAGCTAACTACTTGTTTAAGTTTTTTAGTTTTGATAATTTTGCGCAGTTGAATGTATTTTTGTTTAATCGTCATGAGTTCTGAAGAATGTTCATTAAGATTGTTTGCTTTCAGTCTTGAAAAATATGGACGCTAGTCATTCACTGGTAGACCATGACAACATGGTGGTGCTGTTCAGGCTGGTTAAACGAATGATTGTGGCAGCAACTGTCGCCCTCTGGTGGTTGAAAATTATACAAGGAAGTGTGAGCACTGCTATCCCTACTGCCTCTTGGAAGAAGTCTGTTAAGATGAAACGTACATCAAGCAAGGCACAGGAAAAAGCGGCGATGTCAGCCTGCTCGTAGGGGGTGTAGGACGGATTGTGTCTATTTCAATGCTTGTTTTCATCCTTACTGCTGTAAGTAGATTTTAAATAAACCATCTTTGCTTTTACTGGATGATGCGCAATTAACTTCTTTTTTCATTGTTATGTGGAATCATCTGGTCTGAGACTGTCTTGGATGAGCCTGTGAGGTGCATCCTTTGCAGTGCTGGCCAACACTGTACCCTCAAAGTTGTACTCTATCAAATGATTATTTTTCCATAGGTTCATTATTTGACATTTAGAAACACTGAACTGCAGTTTCCACTGCTTTGACCAATCTTCCAGCAATGCCAAATCACGTTCCATGTTACAGACACCTCCAGGGATATCAACCCTATTACACAATTTTGTATTATCAGTATATAAAAGACATACCTTACCCAACTACCCTTTGTTATATCACTTTAATATGGATTAAATAGAACAGGACTCAGTACAGAGCCTTATAGTGGCTGGTCTCTGTTCTGAATGAAACACATTTACAAGCACACTTTGGTATCTATCCTTTAGCCAACTACATATCCACTAAACCACCCAAGGATTAAGTCCTAGCTTGTACAACTTTTGTATTAGATCATTATGATGAACTGTATCAAATGCCTTGTTGAAATCACGATAGGCTGCGTCCACAACACCACCCTGCTCCAAAACATTAGTAATATAGTCATAAAAATCAATCAGATTAGTCTGACATGATCTGCCCTTAGTAAAGCCAAGCTGCTTTGGGTCCAGCACGTTGTGTGTTTTTAAGTGATCAATGATCCTTCTTTTGAGGAGTGATTCTATTAACTTGAATACAACCAATGTTAAACTCGCCGGCCTATAATTGCCAGCTTCCACCTTGCTGTCCAATGACAAGGAAGCAGTTGGTAGGGCAGAACCACACTCTGTGTGTCAATGGACACACAGAGTATGGTTCAGGATCAAGCCCACATGTGTGCCACCATAGAAAGTGGCTTCCTATGGTGGTATATGGAGAAGAGGAGGAGCCCAGAGCGATGGCGGTGGACCCAAGAAGAGAAAGATCAGGGCTGCTCTGTGCACATCACTTCTGAATTACCTGGTCAAGTCTCTTAACCAGTCTTTGATGTAAGTGGGAGTGCACAGGCAGCGATTATTAAATAGGCACTGTGAGCTCAGTGCATGGTGGGAGCACACATATCGATCATGATAACATGGCTTCTGCTTAAGGAGCTGCTCAGAGACCATTGTCTCACTTAGACAGGAAGTTCAAAAGAAGAAAGGAGAAGCAATTACAGGCAGGATACCCAAGTTAAAAGAACCAAAAGAACAAAGAAAAGAGAAAAATATTTAATGTAGAGGATCCAAGGGAGGTTAGGAACAATTTAATGCATTTCATTTTTAGGTTTAGATGCACTCTAAAGTATAAATGTTGGCCACAAATGCCACTTACTGAAATATAGTGAATGAATAGCAGCAAGAATTGGTGTTATTTGCAGTGTGTGCACATTCACTATAAAATGTGTATAGGTTCTAAAAATAATCAGACTAAACAATAGTTATATATCATCATATGTGTTACGTGTATTGATGCTTTTATGGAATAAATAAATATTGTTGGATTTTATATCTCGTTGTTGCTTACCTTCACACTCCAGATAACAGATCCAGTATAGTCCCACACCTTTCCCCTTGAATCATTGGGTTCTAGGACCAGTGATCACAAATTTCTTTTTTCAATAATGATTTAGGGATGAGGATCTGTTATCAGGGTACGGGTTAAACTTTTTTCTTCTAATCAGACTAAACAAGTCATGATTTTATAATATAGACAAAATATTTTTAAAACGTCTTAGATCTAAGTGAATTCTATCTGGAAATAAATCATTAGTAATGGTCAAGCAATAAACAAGATGTAAATATTTAACTTACAAGTGTGGTTTCTGTTTGTGTATTACTATTATGACTCAATGTCTTCTGTGATGAGACACATTTCCAACTATTCCATGACATAGGATGAATAAATGTTCCGTATAATGTCATGAGTATTCGTAAACCTTAGATGCATTCATTCTTATTATGTCTTGGATATTATTATTTCATCTACCTCCCCCATCTGTGTTCTCTGATCAGCTAATAACTAGGCATAGGAAAGTGTAACTGTACTTTCAGGGTGACAGCAGCAGATTCAAGATCCTTCCACCAAAGCTATAACAGATATTCTTAGCCAACTTCCCTCTGCCAGTAAGCTTAAACTGGAAAATTAAACTCCCAGGAACCAACAATTAGTAGAGTACCTGTATTTTAAAGGAAATTTTCAGCACTCAATATTCTAAAAAGATACAGTGAAAAAAATGTATAAAAAGAAAGGAAAACCTGGACTTTAAAGGTGTTGAACTCCCCCGTCAGGTAGTAATAAATCACAACTATATAAAACATAGGGATTTTATTGAATAAAGGTTAAAAAATCTCCAATTGATGGGGATATTAAATATAAGAACAATACACATCATAAAAGTCACATAGAACAAATTTAGTACCCATTGTGCAGCCCCCCTTTCAAGAAATGAAGATAGGGGAAGCTTAGGGGTACCGCCCCAATGACCATCAACCAAGGAAGCCAGATGGCTGGACTCAAGGGAACAGACTCGACCCGATGTGTTTCGCCTTGTGGCTTATTCAGTGATATTTGCACAGAGGTTTAAAAAAAAAAAAACATCATCAACTAGTTCTTTAACAGATATATCATATACTAGATAATATTTAATGTAGAAAAAATAATACGCAGGAAATAAACTTACAAATATGTAAACAGTGTTACATTCAGCCACAAAGAAAAAAAGAGATCACTGCATGCAGGTAAGGAGGACAACCAGAGCCAGATCTATTGACCAAAAAAGGTCCTAGGGCACAGAGGAATGCCTCCCAGATCCCCAAAAAAACCCCAATGGGAGACGGAGAAGAAAATATATAAAAACTTTAGTCCTCCTAAAATGGAGATCATATAGTCTTTAATTGCTGAAATCAGGGAAAGTAATAAATATTACCACCAACCCAATTTTTTGGAAATCATATTATGTTAACCTCATCACAGAAGACATACCTAGTCTTTGAGTCAAATGCCAATGACAAACCCCTTTGAAAGGTTAATTTATATAGTGGCAATACCCTATCAATTTATCAATACCCTATCAATTTAACCTATGAAAGTCAAAACTGTACAAAGAAATGTGACAAGATTTGGTCTTCTTGGATTAATGCGCATAGTCACTTGTGATTATTATGTACTATCTGCTTTACACACCTCCCTATCCTCTCTTATTTTATACCTCTTGACTTTGGATGTTGCTACATGGATGTTGCTGGCACGTATCCAAATCCCTTCCGGATGTTATACATTTCTTGTATGTTTGTATGCTATGCTGACAGACAGGCCTGTTTTCATGAGATTGTGGGTGTATGCTAATGCCTTTGACATAGGTTTCTACTGTACCTGTCTATATGTCTACAACAGGGGTGCCCATGCTATGGGATGCTGGGTTGGCAATGGTGATCCCAGAGCATCAGAATGCTTTGAGCCAGCACCAGCAGCGGAGGAAGCAGGCGGAAGAGCAGACTCCTGTCCGAGGTGGAGTGATACCAAGTGCACTTCACCTGGGTCGTTTCTAGAAGCCTGGAGAGCGATGCCAACAGGAGCTGGAAGAGGAAAAGCAGGTCAGTGTAATAAATAACACATATACTGCAGCTTTGCAATGGGCATATTAGCACCAATAAAAGGGTTAACAGCTATTAGGCTGCTTTCACACTGATACGTGGATGCAGAGCAGTGCACCTGCAGCTTTCCTGTAGGTTAGCTGCACTAAGCCATAGACTGCTATTATATCATGCAGGTTTGGTGCACTTTCTGAAAGTGCACCAAACCTCCTGAATGCAGGAATTTTGGTGTGCTTTCAGAAAGCACACCACACCTTTAAGATATAATAGAAGTCTATGGCAAAGTGCAGCTAACCTGCAGGAAAGCCACAGTTGCACTGCTCTGCACCCACAGAAAGCAGCCTTATGGGGGCTCAGGACAGTACGGGCTCATTTACATTTGCAATTTGGGAGACGGTAAAACCCCATAGTTGAGGTGTGTTTTTACCACACACCCCCAACCACTGGTGTTGCATCAGGGGTCGCAATGACGTCCCCTTCCCATGCTGGTCGGAGGAGGATAGCAGGAGGAGTGTTGCCACAGGAGAAGGTATCCATTTGGAGGGAACGTATCCCGGCCCTGGGGGTCACCAAAGCTCATATGGTCTTGGTGCCGTAAGGCATATAGGTAATAGTATAATAGATCTGGTGAGAGAGAAATTCTTCTATTTGTCTCGGTGGAACATAAGGAGTGACACCAGGGATTGATTAGAAAACCTATCACCAAGCACTATTCACTGTGCACTGTACTGTATTCGTTTAATTGAACTTTTATCACAAGAAGTCACATTTTTTTGCACATGAACTGTATGGAGAATCTGTGAGAGTATTTATATACCTCATGCACCGTTTATAAACTCGTGTTTTTCTGTTACTTTTCCTTGAATTTATATTATATATATTTTAAAAGTGTATTATTTGAATTATCTTCTTTATATATCACTTATAATTGATCACGGGTTTTTTTTTTTACACTATATATGCACTTAACAATTTTGGATAATTTCTTAACAACATAGGATTGGTTTTTATAAATTATTTTATATTTTAGAAATTCATTTTTTAAGCAAGCGCTATAGGTAATCCTGTATAAAAGTTTACTTTACACATGAGCACTCGCACTTTACTATAGCAGCTGCAATCCACTATTCATTTATTCATACACTCAATATTTATTTATTTATTTGGTCAACTTGTAGCATATAGGTTTCCATTGGCGCAGGAGATATACTTAGTATATTGCATTTCTTCAGGTAAGTACTGAAGACAGGTACTGCAGGCTGGGTACAGCAGATGGGCACCAAGGCGGATCACAGCAGACAAGGCACAGCCAAAGGCGTAGTCGGGGACAGATCAGATAGCAGAGTCGTGGTTAGGCAAGCCAGGGTCAAACACAGGGCAGATGACAAGAGAAGATCCATGAACAATCCAAGGTCAGGGCTGGGAGCAAGACAAGAGGAATCCAAGAGCAAGCCGGGTTGGCAACAGGTGATCAGAAGCAGCAGCAAACACAGGAACAGGAAGCAAGAAAAAGGCCAGGGGGTGCTGGGATTGGACATCCATTTTGTGCGCCAGCGCGCACACGTCTTCGCCCTAGTGAATGTGCGTTTGCAATACCTGTGCGTATATTCATGTGGGTGGCATGTACATGCACCGATCCTTTCCACTGCACAGAGTGGGTAAGTATAACATGTTTGTTGATTTTAAAAAAGCTGAAACAAGTCCTGAAGCTTGCCAATATATCCCAAACATATAACCTAAGCCTATTTTTTTTATTGTTATTATTTTAGAATTAATTGGGATACAGTAATGAGTTCAGGAATGAGCTTCAGGGGATATGTGGTTGTGGTTTTGAAATGTGTTGGTGAACTCTTTTTCAAATTTGATTAAACTTTTAGAACTATGCAGTATAGTTTGGTGAATATAGAAGCTCATAAGCTATACTTTGAAATTCAGGCCTATATTATGGCTTGAAAAAAACAGACAAAACTATCTAGAAATGTGTTTTTTCCAAGTTGTAATTAATCAGATTGGGGTGCTGCTGCTGTATATAAACCAATGAATAATGTAATTTTTAAAGGTTAATAAATCAATTGTACACTCAAATTAGGTGATTGCAGATTAGCGTGTCACTGAATTTGTCTGTGAGAATATAACCTTTCCATAAGACCACATACAGCCTAAAGGTATCTACCAAGCATGTAAATAAAGGGTTGGAGTTTTACCATGTTGCCCTCAATGTTGCATTAAAATAGGGTTCTTTTAGTTATTTGGTTATTAAAATATTGGTTTTCTTTTGAAAGAGGTTTGCGTTATCTGATGTACTTGGATTATTTTCTATCCATTGTAAGTTTGAAAGCCCAAATGTACTTTCAGTTTAAAATATCTAAATACATTTCACGTGCTTAACCACTTAAGCCCCGGAAGATTTTACCCCCTTCCTGACCAGGGGGTATTTTGCGATTCGGCACTGCGTGACTTTAACGGACAATTGCGCGGTCGTGCGACGCTATACCTAAACGAATTTGACGTCCTTTTTTTCCCACAAACAGAGCTTTCTTTTGGTGGTATTTGATCACCTGTGCGATTTTTTGATCACGCGCTATAAACAAAAAAAGAGCGTCAATTTTGCAAAAATAACAATATTTTTCACATTTTTTTATATGAAATTCCCCCCCAAAAAAAAGTAAAAATCAAAATTTTTTAAAATTTTCGGCCAATTTGTTTTATGCTACATATGTTTGGTAAAAAAAAATCGCAAAAAGCGTATTTTGATTGGTTTGCGCAAAAGTTATCGCGTTTACTAACAAAGGGAAAGATTTTTGTCATTTTTGTTGTTTTTTTTTTTAACGCGTAATGACGGCGATCTGCGATTTTTTTGCGGTACTGCGACATTGGGGCGGACAGATCGGACCCTTGACTGACATTTGTGACACTTTTGGGGTTACCAGTGACATTTCTACAGTAATCAGTGCTATACATATGCACTGTTACTGTAAAAATACACTGGTTGTGAAGGGGTTAACTTTATTTGGAAGGGAGGGGCTGTGTGTATCCCTAGGGGCGTGCTTTCTACTGTGATTGGCTGTGGCTTGAGCTGTAAGGACACTGATCAACGGATCTACATACTAGATCCGTTTGATCAGTGTCTTTACAGCGAGGAGAATGACAGGCAGCTTGTTTACACAAGCTGCCTGACATTCTCCCTCTCCCCCGCCGATCGCCGAGTGACCGGCGGACATCGGGTCCGCTGGTCACACGCGCGGGGGGGTCCGTGACCACGCGGGAGCGGGAGCGCGCCTCCGGGGGCGCGCGCTTGCTCCCTAGACCCTCACAAGCTAGTGACGTACGTCACTTTGCCTGTGAGGGGCTGACTGCCGACGTAGATCGGCGTTAGGCAGTCGGCAAGTGGTTAAAAAACAAAAATTGTGCATTTACGGTATACTTTCTTTAGAAAGCAGTCATAAAGGATCATTGCTTTTAGTGTAGAAGCCGTGGTCTCTCTACAGAGGTCTAACACGCACCCTCCTGAGTCCAGGCTAGAGCTCTGCAATCAGCAGGGAGCTTTGCTGGTTGCAGAGCTATAGGTTTAACGCAGATGGGGGGGGGGGGGCACCTCTGCAAAGGGATTACTGCTTCCACACAGAAAACAAGGGTCCTTCTGTGCAACATGCTGGCAGAGAAAATACTTTTCACTCAGGCTGTGGCTGCTTTCTAAGTATGGGTTCACTCTGGCTTCTGTACATTTTTACTTGTGGTCCTATTGACTTCTATTAGGTTGTGTGTTTATGCTGCATTTTCTAAAAGTGCACTAAAGATGGCGCATGCAGGACTTTTGGTGGGCTATAAGAAAAAGCGTCAATAATGTGCAACCTTAAAGAAGTGAATGGGACCACGGCAAAAATGCGTGTAAAATAAATAAAAGTAACACATACATCTGCGCTACTGTCCAAATGCAACGCATCAGTGTGAACCCAGCCTACAGAAAACCAATGCAAGTGTGTAATTTTTACTGAAAAGTTGGGTTTAATAAACAGTTGCGCTAATATCATGTGGCATAAAAATAGTGCAACTGCCACCATTTTACAGTATTCTACAGGGTCTATGCTTCATAAAAAATGTATTTAAATCATATATATTATATATAAAAATATATAATATTTTGAGTAAATTTCTTTTCTGTACAAAAAATTATAAAAAGGGTTTAAAGTTAGTCTCCAGTAAGTGTAAAGGTCTCCAATTAGAATATCAACTGGATAAAGGAAAGGCCATTATTGAATAAGACTTCATTGGGTTTAATGACTAGTTTTTTGTCACATAAGCAAGTCGTCATAAACAAGCTTAGACTTTGTGGAGCATTTATTTATTTTTTTACAGTGAACGTATCTAAATACAAATAGCAGGCATAGATAAATACTGTCTCCATTGCATATTTATTTGTTATTCACATTGTTTTAGGATTGAATCCTTTTTTTTATAGAAAACCCCAAAAAAACATGAATTGGTAACTTTAATAGCCAGCTTCTTTGTCAGTCGAAGACTTAAAAAATGGGCAAAGCTACAAATAGATTAAAGGCAGCATAACTAAATTGCCAGATTTTTTACTCGTGCAGCTTTTTTCTTCTTTCTTTCTTTCTTTCTTTCTCTCTCTCTCTTTCTTTTTTTTTTTTTAAACTGCCAATTTTTGCTTGCAAAACAAAATACAACACAAAGGAAGGCTTTGAGATTCAGAGCTTGGCCCACTCATTGCATCACCACACCTATCTGTACTTTTCTAGGAAAATGGGGTCCTGACTCCTGATAGAGCTCGTTATATAACAGATCTGGCCTGCAATGAACTTGCTATTTGACTGTTCTTGGAAAGGCTATGAAATGATTCATGCAGATTATTCATACTGGTCCAGCTTAGTGTTGTAACAACACAAAAATGCCAGATATTTATTGCCAGCGTTAAAGCTGTACATAATAAATAGGCATGTGAATTCTGCTGCCTGGTAAGCCAAAACAAAAATGTAATTAATGTATGCTTCCTATCCAAAAAAACAGATGCCCGGTATTGAATGTTAAAATTATTTAGCACATTTATGAAGTAGACAACCAAGCTTGTGTAAGCTGAGAAAACCAGTGTCTGGGATTTTTAGGTAACAATTTTGAATATTTAAACTTGGAATTAAAGAGATTTGGCTCTTTTACAGACTCATAAAGGTTTCTTTAATGGAAAAAATTCCCCAAATGTTCACAAGTCTTTCAGCAAATTTGTTGCCTGCACACCGGACCATAACTTCAAATTTCAGTGCCCCATAGTCAAATGTAGATGGGAATACCCCACCCATCCCCATTTTCTCAGTGCCTACCTTCTGTACTACCTAGCACCTTGACACCTTGACAGATTGGTGACCAGTTGCTTATAGGAAAAGGGGGATAGGATAGGAAAGACTTCTATTTTTACTAGGAAGGCTGTAGAAGAAGTAAATCTCCTGTTTGTAGAGGACAAAAGCCATTACCAAAAATTGTGAAGCAATGTGTATATAGCAAGACTTGTAGCCAACACCCTCTGTCCTGATGCCTTTCCTGGACTGCTGCTGACCTAAAAAATCTAAACTAGACAGATTGACCTGGCTCCTCTGGGCAAGCACCAATGTCTTATTTTTACTTGCTTGTTTGAAGTAGCAGGCACACTCTCCACCACATTTCATTGTGCAGCTCATCCCTGCTGCACGTGATTCTAGTTACTTTAGATATGGAAAGCTGAAGGAGGATGGGCTGGTGACATGAATTATGGGATTGGTGGAACAGGGCAACACAGATCTAAGAAGTATGAAGTATATGACACTTCTGTCTTCTTCAAAAGATCTCATGAAATAACAAAACAAGAGCAAGAAAAGAAGTTGATACGGTTGGGCGACTCAATCCATCTGCCATTTAATCCTGTTCCAGCACATTTAGTTGCAACATTTAAAAGCAGTGAGGATGTGCAGAGTGAAGAGGAAACAAGGGATTTTTTTTCCACTTGTCTGCCACGATTCTTCTTCTCTCTGGGCCTCTCCCTCTCCCAGGCCCCAAAGCCATCGCTATGGCAGTAGTTATGCCAGTGTCTATCTAGTGTTCATAGAGCCACGTGAGCGTCACACGTGTTTTGATAAACCCAGTTTTGATAAAACCTGCATGACCCCAAATTGTTGCACAACATATGATTATGATACAATAAAGTAAGTTTATTAAAGTGTTGCTGCGGTGTGTGGACTTCATATTTTTGGAGTTTGTTGATGTTGCCAAGGAGAGTATTCCAGTATATTGTGTAATGGGAACATGGAAGAAGTCATTCAATTGCTGGTAAATTAGGTCAGCACAAGACTTGTACTTAGACCATAGACAGGCCACTTAGAACTTTCATGGAAATTCTTATGAACAAGGAGAAAACACTTGGCTAGCAGATACACTGAAATAAAAATGTGTCAAATAGGAAGTGTATCCTGAAAGGATTATTCTAATTAAAGCTGATATTCCCATTTTGAAAAGCATGCTAGGGGTATACAGTAACTCAATCTCACGGCCCTCTCTTTCTGTCTCAGAATTTTCAGCAAAAAATGAATGTAGTTGGGTCTATAACATTTACCATGGCCATCACAAAAGTAACAAATTCTTGTTGGTGGAAGGTAATTTATTTTACAGAATGTATATGAGAGTAAAGGCATAGTTTTATAAATAGTGAGAAGCCAGGGACCAGGTCAACTGGAAATACCCCATGTGGGAGATTAGCTCACAGGGATCACCTTTTCCAGCAAAGTAAGGCCAGCATGCAGGTAATTTCTTTAAAGTCTGGTGGATTGCCAGCTTTATTTAGCAGAGGTTTGCAAATATGCAAAAACAACAAAACAGTCAAATAAATCCTTGCCGTCCGGCACTAAACTAAACAGAAGTTTTTCTCACTATACAGTGTGGGGCTGGTCCCCATCACCCACAAAAACACATGGTAAAGCAAACCTGTTCTTTTGAAAGTCCAAACAGAGCTCTTCTCTCAGATTCCCTTCTCAGTCTCAGGCCAGAACATTCCTGTGTTCTCTTCCTGTTCATTTAAAGTCCACCTGAGCATGGACTCAGGTAACCCACAATCTCTGGACCGGAACCTAGCCTGTCACAGAGGCTGGAAAAACCCAGGCCGGATTCCGGTTCAGTCTCTTACTACAGAACGTGTGCGAGGTGAAATATAGCGATTATCTACTACCTCACCTCGCATACCTTCACACCCTGAAAGATGTTTCAGATACTGCTGTTCGAACAAAAAGGAAAGATCTATTCTTGTTGAACATATACCTTATAAATGATTAAAGTGTATGTATACCCAACAGTGGCGGAGCTAGACTTTTAAAACAGGGGTGGCAAAGGGGTGGCAAGGTATTATTTTGGGGGGTCAATATACAAAGTGTTCAATTACACCGCAATGTCGCAGTCCCTCTAATAATCGCTGATCGCTGCCATTACTAGTAAAAACAATTAAAAAAATAAAAAGTTCCATAGTTTGTAGATGTAATAACTTTTTTGCAAGCCAATCAAAACACACTTAGGATTTTTTACAAAAAATATGTGACAAATAATATGTGGCAGAATACATATTAGCCTAAATTTATGAAAAATTTCGATTTTTTTTCATTGGGAATGTTTTATAGCAGAAAGTAAAAAGGATTTGTCGCAAATTTTATGTTTATAGCGCAAAATATAAAAACTGCATGGGGGATCAAATATCACCAAAAGAAATCTGGGAAAAAAATACATCAGTTGTATTTGGGTACAGCGTCACACAACCTCGCAATTGTCGGTTAAAGCAATGCAGTGCCGTATCGCAGAAAATGGTCTGGTCATTAAGGGGGAGCTGAAGTAGTTAAAGGGTCAGTTTTTTCAGATAATTTTGCCCATTTAAGACTTTTTTCTGAGCGGTCAGGGGATTGTAAAAACAGACAACTCAAAGTCTAGATCACAACTGGAACCCCTCTACATGTGCCACAGCTTTGATGGTTTATGTTAAGCCTATGTGAAATTTGGCTATCCAGGTCAATGGGGCCATGCCACAACCATAAGCCAAACACTTGGTTTGCTGTTGTGGCTTATTAGCCCCATAAGAAATCTGCCACTCTGCTAAAAATAAAAAAAGCAGGATTTAGGAGAATTATAAATAATTTTGCCCCCTTTACTAAATCATTGTAATGCCACCCATATTCCTGTCCTTTTAAACAGGGTGACTGACAGTAAGCTGACACTAATGCTGCACAGGTGTTAGGGTACTTTCACCCTGGTAAAAGGGCAAGAATATGGGTGGCATTACAATGACTTATTAAAGGGGGAAACATTTTTGGTAAGGAGCATAGACTGTACAGGAACAGGCGCTTCTACTACTTGGGCAAAACTGTCCCTCACCTCAGTCACTGCAGGCTGCCCAGGAACTCCTTTCGGAGCTGATCCATCCCACAAGACCCACACCAAGACAGGAAGACCGCGGGAATCGGGATGAAGATTTAAGGCATGTGATTCCGATGCAGACAGCGCTTCCGATGCACCCATTGGCTGTGTAAGTAGCAGGAGACGGTGCAGGTGGGAAAAAGACCAGGGGCTTCAGCCCGAAGGTAAATTTGATGACCCCCCCTCCCACATTTTAAAGTACCACCCAAGCCCCTCCCACATTTAACAGTACAGCCCAAGCTCCTCCCAATGCCCCCCTCAGTCAAGGGTCAGACATGGGGTGCTATGGAGAGGAAAGGAGAAGAGAAAACGGAGATGAGGAGAGGACAGAGGAGAGGAGAGGAGAACAGGGGGATCAGGAGGAGAGAAGAGGAGAGGAGAGAAGAGGAGAGGAGAACAGGGGGATCAGGAGGAGAGGAGAACAGGGGGATCAGGAGGAGAGAAGAGGAGAGGAGAACAGGGGGATCAGGAGGAGAGAAGAGGAGAGGAGAACAGGGGGATCAGGAGGAGAGAAGAGGAGAGGAGAACAGGGGGATCAGGAGGAGAGGAGAACAGGAGGATCAGGAGGAGAGGAGAACAGGAGGATCAGGAGGAGAGAAGAACAGGAGGATCAAGAGGAGAGGAGAACAGAAGGTCAGGAGGAGAGGAAAACAGGGGGTCAGGAGGAGAGGAAAACAGGGGGTCAGGAGGTCAAGAGGAGAGAACAGAACAGATAAGAGGAGCGGGGGTCAGGAGGAGAGGAGAGAGAAGAGGAGAACAGGGGGTCAGGAGGAGAGGAGAACGGAGAGGAGAGAACAGAGGAGAGGAGAACAGGGGGTCAGGAGGAGAGGAGAACGGAGAGGAGAGAACAGAGGAGAGGAGAACAGGGGGTCAGGAGGAGAGGAGAACGGAGAGGAGAACAGGGGGTCAGGAGGAGAGAGAACAGAGGAGAGGCGAGGTCAGATATGGGGTGGTACACCAATGAAGCACAAACCCTCCCAGTTTGACCCATAAAAGCAAAAAGGGGCTTGATAAAAAAAGGTAGTAAAAGAAATAAGTGTAAAAAAGGATAACCGCGCTATGTGAAAGAAAAGGAAGCAGCAGCTTCAAGTGTGACAACACCAAACAATAAATTAAATAAATCAAGCTGCGCTAAACGATATAAAGTGCTATGACCACACGTGTGTATGTGATGAAAAAACATTTTTTTCATCACATACACACGTGTGGTCATAGCACTGTTATATCGTTTAGCGCAGCTTGGTTTATTTAAAGTAAAAGAAATAAGTAGAAGGGTGGGACTTGTCCAGGGGGGATCTGATTGGTCAGTAGAGAAGGAGGCTTCGTTCCTGAACTCCGTTATGTAAGCGCCTGACAGGAGAAGGGAGAGAGTGTGGTGAGGTCACAAGATGCAGGACGAAGAACCACTTCACAGGCTGAGGATGTGAGATTGGTCCCGCCCCCTGCCAGCTTCCTTCCTGACCAGCGGCTGTGACCCCCCATATATACAGCTAAAGACCCCCACCCCTCCATATACAGCCAGAGACATCCCCCCCATATACAGCCAGAGACATCCCCCCCCATATACAGACAGACACCCCCCCATATACAGACAGAGCCCCCATATACAGAGCCACCCCCCCCATGTACAGACATATCCCCCCATACACAGACAGAGCCCCCCCCATATACAGACATATCCCCCCATATACAGAGCCCCCCCCATATACAGAGCCACCCCCCCATGTACAGACATATCCCCCCATATACAGACAGAGCCACCCCCCATATACAGACATATCCCCCCATATACAGAGCCACCCCCCCATATACAGAGCCACCCCCCCATGTACAGACATATCCCCCCATATACAGACAGAGCCACCCCCTCCCATCTACAGACATATCCCCCGATATACAGACAGAACCCCCCCCATATACAGACAGAGACACCCCCCCATATACAGACAGAGCCCCCCCCCATATACAGACAGAGCCCCCCCATATACAGACAGAGACACCCCCCCTCCCATTTACAGACATATCCCCCATATACAGACAGAGCCACCCCCCCCATATACAGACATATCCCCCCATATACAGATAGAGCCACCCCCCCCATATAAAGACATCCCCCCATATACAGACAGAGCCACCCACCCCCCCCCATATAAAGACATATCCCCCCCATATACAGACATATCCCCTGATATACAGACAGAGCCCCCCCCCATATACAGACAGAGCCACCCTCCCCCCATATACAGACAGAGACACCCCCCCATATACAGACAGAGCCACCCCCCCATATACAGACAAAGCCACCCCCCCATATACAGACAGCCCCCCCCATATAAAGACATATCCCCCCCATATACAGACAGAGCCACAACACATACAGACAGAGCCAGCCCCCCCATATACAGACATATCCCCCCATATACAGACAGAGCCACCCCCCCATATAAAGACATCCCCCCCATATACAGACAGAGCCACCCCACCCCCCCATATAAAGACATCCCCCCCATATACAGACAGAGCCCCCCCCCCATATACAGACAGAGCCCCCCCCATATACAGACAGAGACACCCCCCCTCCCATTTACAGACATATCCCCCATATACAGACAGAGCCACCCCCCCATATACAGACATATCCCCCCATATACAGATAGAGCCACCCCCCCATATAAAGACATCCCCCCCATATACAGACAGAGCCACCCACCCCCCCCCCATATAAAGACATATCCCCCCCCATATACAGACATATCCCCTGATATACAGACAGAGCCCCCCCCATATACAGACAGAGCCACCCTCCCCCCATATACAGACAGAGACACCCCCCCATATACAGACAGAGCCACCCCCCCATATACAGACAAAGCCACCCCCCCATATACAGACAGCCCCCCCCCATATAAAGACATATCCCCCCCCATATACAGACAGAGCCACAACACATACAGACAGAGCCAGCCCCCCCATATACAGACATATCCCCCCATATACAGACAGAGCCACCCCCCCATATAAAGACATCCCCCCCCATATACAGACAGAGCCACCCCACCCCCCCATATAAAGACACCCCCCCCATATACAGACAGAGCCACCCACCCCCCCCCATATAAAGACATATCCCCCCCCATATACAGACATATCCCCTGATATACAGACAGAGCCCCCCCCCCATATACAGACAGAGCCACCCTCCCCCCATATACAGACAAAGACACCCCCCCATATACAGACAGAGCCACCCCCCCATATACAGACAAAGCCACCCCCCCATATACAGACAGCCCCCCCATATAAAGACATATCCCCCCCCATATACAGACAGAGCCACAACACATACAGACAGAGCCAGCCCCCCCATATACAGACATATCCCCCCATATACAGACAGAGCCACCCCCCCATATAAAGACATCCCCCCATATACAGACAGAGCCACCCCACCCCCCCATATAAAGACATATCCCCACCCATATACAGACAGAGCCACCCCTTGAGACAGTCCTACTCAGAGATTACAAACCTTTAAGCAGATAAAAGCCCAAGAACACACCTGTCTTGCAGAGCAGCTACATGGGATGTGACCACTTCCTGTCTACTTCCTGTACTTCCTGTACGATGTGCCCAAAGAGTCACATGGTCTTCTGACATCACCAGGGTCCTTCTACTGGGCAGTAACTAGCTGCTACCTTGGTCTATAAGGTAATTGGAAAAGGGGGCGGAGCCCCATATATCGGCCCCGCCCATCCCAACATCAGTTCTCCATTTTGACAGCTCCACTCTCTTACTTTACAGCCGCCCCATCTAATCACTGTCTGGATGCCTACTAGCTCTCCACCCGCAGCTGTCATACAGTGATCCCCTGTGATTCCTCCGCTGCCATGCACCTGCCCAGGATCGGGGTGGCAACAGGGGTGGCAAGGACTTTGTCTGGGGTGGCAATTGCCACCCCAGCTAGCCCTCTGGCTCCGCCACTGATACCCAAGCTTTTAAATAGAATGGGAAAAATAATAAAATGGCTGTCATTTTTTTTTTCTTTTTTGCTATCTGTGTACCATTGGGGAAATTTCCCTCAGAGCATATTTACACCCCAAAGCAAACATGTAATACTGTATATTGCAGTTTACCAATGGCTGCATTAGTTTCCTTTTTTTGGGGTTTTAGTTCCTTTATTCTCACCTGTTGATCCAGCCGGTACCACACTTCCTGTCTTTGGGTGGCTCCATTATCTATGGAGTAGCAATGGAGACACACTTGGACAGTAGTGATGTCGCGAACATAAAATTTAATGTTCGCGAATGGCAAACGCGAACTTCCGCAAATGTTCGCGAACCGGCGAACCGGAAGAACCGCCATAGACTTCAATAGGCAGGCGAATTTTAAAACCCACAGGGACTCTTTCTGGCCACAATAGTGATGGAAAAGTTGTTTCAAGGGGACTAACGCCTGGACTGTGGCATGCCGGAGGGGGATCCATGGCAAAACTCCCACGGAAAATTACGTAGTTGACGCAGAGTCGGGTTTTAATCCATAAAGGGCATAAATCACCTAACATTCCTAAATTGTTTGGAATAACGTGCTTTAAAACTGTCAGGACTCTGGAGGCGAGCCTGACACGCAGAGGGTAGCCTCTAGCTCACCGAGGGATGGAGCACAGACAAGTCACCCAGGCAGGAGACGCAGGCTAACCCGAGGTGCGGAATCTAAGTGCCAACTGGTCTTCACCAGAGCCTCAGATGGTGAGGTTGGATTTTGCTGCGTGTATAGCACCAGGTCGCGGTCCTCGGGGCTGCCCTGCCAGGAGGTGAACAGGTCCGGATCTGGTGGCAGATAAACAGACAAGGATAAGGCAAAAGAGTGGTCACAAACAAGCCGAGGTCAGGGCGGGCAGCAGACAAGCGAGGTGAGGGACAAGCCAGGAGGTGAAACAGGAATGAAAACTGGATACAACAGGTTTCAGGTTCAGGAACACAGGAGAAGCTTCAGATCAGACAGCAAAGACACTGTGCTTCTGAGGTGCTTAAATAAGGCAGCCTATTGCCAATTAATGAAATTAGTCTGAGCTAGGTTAACCCTTAGGTGGCAGATTCATGACAGCACTTTAGTGTGCACAGGGAGCATTCCTGACAAAAACATCCAGTGTGTGTATACGATCAGGTATGGTGTTGTATCGATCAGGTAGTGTAAGGGTTACAGTGACAGACCAAACTCCCCGTTTAACGCACCGCAAACATCCGCAAACAGACCAGAACTGACCAAAATGGGACAGGAACTGGGCTTTAAGGGTTAGGGTTAGGTTTAGTGTTAGGGGATAGGGTTAGGGTTATGGTGAGATACTTAGGGTTAGTAACCCTAACCCTACGCCTCTAACCCTAACCCTCTAACCCTAAGCACTAAAATAAACCTAACCCTAGCCCTAACCCTAATTCTAATTTTTTTTCTGGTTCTGGACATGCTACAGAGCTGAAACTTCACAGGTACACTTTTTAGACCCCCCAGACACCAAATCACACAAAAAAAGTTCTTAAAAAGTGTCATTTTTGATAGAGAGCCAACTATTGGAAAAATTAAAAAAAAAAAATTCTTTGGATTTAGTGTCTGGGGGGTCTAAAAAGTGTACCTGTGAAGTTTCAGCTCTGTAGCATGTCCGGAACCAGAAAAAAAATTACAAATTAGGGTTAGGGCTAGGGTTAGGGTTAGGGCTAGGGTTAGGGTTAGGGCTAGGGTTAGGGGGTTAAGTTTAAGGTTAGAGGGTTAGGGTTAGGATTAGGGTTAGGGCTAGGGTTAGGTTTAGGGTTTGGGTTATTTTTATGGCTAGGCTTAGAGGGTTAGCATTAAGGTTAGAGGGTTAGGGTTATGGTTAGAGGGTTAGGGTTAGGTTTAGGTTTAGTGTTAGGGGATAGGGTTAGGGTTACGGTGAGATACTTAGGGTTAGAGTTAGTAACCCTACCCCTACCCCTCTAACCCTAACCCTCTAACCCTAAGTACTAAAAATAACCCTAACCTTAGCCCTGAACCTAACTCTAGCCCTAACCCTAACCCTAATTCTATTTTTTTTTCTGGTTCTGGACATGCTACAGATCTGAAACTTCACAGGTACACTTTTTAGACCCCCCCAGACAATAAATCCAAAGATTTTTTTTTTTAATTTTTTTTTAATTTTTCCAATAATTGGCTCTCTATCAAAAATGACAATTTTTAAAAACTTTTTTTGTGTGATTTAGTGTCTGGGGGGTCTAAAAAGTGTACCTGTGAAGTTCCAGCTCTGTAGCATGTCCAGAACCAGAAAAAAAGATCATTTTTCAGTAGAGCAGGGATGGTGGGACCCTCCTTTTACACCTATATGATCTTTTTTTTCTGGTTCCGGACATGCTACAGAGCTGAAACTTCACAGGTACACTTTTTAGACCCCCCTCCCCCTCAACACTAATCCCAAAAAAGTCATGCCTGCCTCCAAAAATACCTGATAAATATATAGAAAAAAAATAAATAAAAGCAGACTGAAATACCAGCCCTAAAAAGGGCTTTTTGGGTGCTGTCAGGATGCTGTCCTTACAGCAGGAGTGGACACAGAACACTGGCCTAGCTAATGATTTCCCTATCAATTCAGCAGCAACAGCAGCCCTCTCCCTGCTCTAACTAACTCTGCAGCTTCAGAATGAATCTAAGATGGATGCTGCCCTTGCTTTTTTATAGGAGGTGGGAGGGTCTGGGAGGGAGGGTATGCTGATTGGCTGGAATGTGTCTGCTGACTGTGAGGTACAGGGTCAAAGTTTGCTCAATGATGATGTATAGGAGGCGGACCAAACATCGCATATGTTCGCCCGCTGAGGCGAACGTGAACATGCGAAGTTCGCCAGGAACTGTTCGCCGGCGAACAGTTCGGGACATCTCTATTGGACAGTAGCACTGTCTGGAGAAGGTAGTTGTAGATGGACTGGTAGATTTAGTGTAATTCCCTTTATTTTGTAAAAGGTCAAGCAAAATACAGATATAAAGCAGATTCATGTAGTATTGGCATCAATACAAGCTCTAGAATAAAAGAACTAACAGAAACTGCTAAAGCAGTAATCAAAGAAAGGATGTCCATCAAAACAGTCCAGTACCAAAACATAGCCATGGACAGTCCTGAAGACTTATCTTGCAGAGACTAATACAATGGTTAACATTGAAATGAGAGGTGACAAACATTGCAGAATCAAATAAACACATCAACCGTTTAGCATTGAACAAAATTGAGTGATGTCGCCAATAGCTGCAAATGAAGAAAATGAAGAGAGGGGGTGAACACCTGCCCAGAGACCACAAGAGAGCATAATAGATTACCATATCTGAGGCCGATTGTCACCCAAAAAAACAGACAAGGGGTGAGAATGACGAAGAAGGTGGAGTTTAGTAGACAGTGTGTAAGGGCAGGACCAAGGGAAAACACGGGAAAAAGAACAGGAAAGGAAGGCAGACAGGGGGAGGGGCAAGGTGGGTAAGAAGGGCTTAAAGGTCACATAGTCACTCTCTCCTGGGTAAGAACAGGGTAGACAGGAGTTGGGACAGCTGGACTGGCAGATTTTATGAACGTTACAAAAGTAACAAAAGATTAAAGCCAGGAAACTCTACTCTATTTAAGCAGTTATGACGTTTTTTTTTCCTTTTGGGATAAAGGTTTCAAAATAATTTTAGCAAAGCTGATGATTGTAACATCTGTTAATAAATTAAACAATTTGTCAGAACCCTCTAACTTCTACTTAGACTTACTGGCAAGATCAATAGGAGACTCATAAAAACAGATTGTTTTGTTAAGGCTAGTGACAGACTGTAAGACTGTGTCACATACTGTATGTCATCTTTGATTTTTCCTTCACTACCACTTTGATTATCTGTCTCGGATGTGAGAGTAAATTTCCTGACGTAAGGAGAATTCCCCTCTTAGACAGATGTTACCAGAAAAGGTGTCCCCATTGAAATATCCCCCCACCTCTTACTCTAGTGACAATTCAGAATTTTAGATTTCCCCTCATTTTCTGTTTCTGTGGTACTTGCTTACTCCATCCAAAACTAAAAACTAAAAAAAAACAAATCAAAATAAAAAACATGATTATACAGACTGGACAAAGTTTTGTGATTATTATTTAGCAAAATCAGTAAAATTCTAATTAGAGAAATACTATAATACACTTGTTACTAGTGAATAGGGAAGGGCCGAATGACCCCCTATTCGGTTCGCACCAGAACTTTCGAACATCGTGAAAGTTTGAAACCGAATAACAAACCCCTTTGAAGTCTATAGGACCCGAACTGGAAAAATCAAAAGTGCCCATTTTGAAGGCTTATATGCAAGTATTTGGGCATACAATGGTTATGGGGGTCTGGGTACTGCCCTGTGGGACATGTATCAATGAACAAAAAGTTTGTAACAAAAAAATGTCATTTTTAAATGAGCAGTGATTTACTAATGCTTAAAGTGAAAGCATCAAAATGAGAAATAACAATAATAATGAAAAATTCCTTTCATTATAGTGCCCGGGGTCCCCTTAGTCTACCTGTAAAGTGGCATGACTGTACTGTGTATAGAAGCTGCTGCAGAAATAATTGCATTTATAAAGCCAAAAAATAGCATTTTCCCTGCATGCTTTCTTTATTTTGTAAACAACGGCTTGGGGAGCCAGTCTGTATGATGAGGCCACAATGCAGTGCACTGGGAACAATTTTAGAGGTTTTATTGATAATTTCTTGTGTTTCATCCATAGACTTTGGATAGATGTAACAAGTGAAGAAAAATTAGTCTTTAGGTGTCGAAGGTGCCTTCACACCGTAACTGTATAAAGATACTCTTGATGAAGGCAAGAATTTGCCTTGCTGTCCAAAACCAAAATGATATGCATCTGTCAAACAGGTGCAGAAACCTTTGTCTTTGGGTGGTAATTGTGCCCATGAAACATACACCAAAACATATTCTTCCAGATTAAATCAACACCCACAACACTAGGCAGCCTAGAAGTCTTACAGAGATTCCACATCCCAAAAACACCTAATCAGTGACATGGGCATCAGGGGCTTCATAGCTACTGGTAATCCAGGACTGATTGATTTTGATAAATGTCAGACGGTTCACGAAGTCTGTGTACAGATGTGTTCTCATCTCAGTAACAAAACCTCCAGCAGCACTGAATGCCCGTTCAGAAAGTATGGATGCAGGGCAGCCCAGCAGCTCAATTGCATACTGGGCAAGTTCTGGCCAGTGGTCTATTCTTATGACCCAGTAACCCAGTGGATCGTCAACTGGAAAGCTCTCCAATTCTGTTTTTGCCCCTAAATAACCATCCACCATATGATGCAGATGCTGCCGATGGGATGTGTAAGGTGAGAGCCCTGGATAGCAAAGACTAAAAAAATTGCGAAATGCATAACTTAGACGGACCCCTTCTCCACTGCTCCTCTCTTGACCAACACTTGGAAAAATCACGTTTTCCACTACACTGTAACATACCAGAGTCTGGAAAAATATTAGATAAACTCTCCTTTAAAGTGTACTCAAGATATTTTATCTTCTGCACCCTCTGTGGGGACAGGATGAGTTCTGGGACTTTCCTCTTGTAACGGTGGTCAAGGAGGGTGCCCATGTACCACATGTTTGCGGAGGCACGAGAAGCCGACTCCTCTGGGTCACTGAGGATCACAGTATCTGGAACTGCCTTCTCCCAGCCACGTACTACTCCCTAGTGTTCTGGGGATGAAAAACCACCTGTTAAGGGTTGATGTATGTCTTCCTCTCCTTTAATGCCTCCAAAACTTCCAAAATCCTCCTCCTCCTCCCCCTCTCCTCTTGTGCGTTCTGTGGCGTAGGAAGAATGGTGTCTGCATTAAGCGGGCCTTGAGAGAAAAGGAAGTCCTCCTCTTCCTCCCGCTGCTCTGCCTTTAGTGCCCTGTCCATTATGCCACACAGAGCCTGCTGCAGCAGGAACACAACAGGGATTGTGTCACTGCTGCATTCATTGTCACGGCTCACCATCTTTGTGGCCTCCTCAAATGATGACAGTACAGTGCTTGCATTCTTTATCAGCAGCCACTGGCGTGGGGAAAAAAAGCAGAGCTGGCCCGAGGCTGTTGCTGTGCCATACTCTCACAGGTACTCATTTACAGGGCCCCTGTTGCATGTGCAGCTGCTGCAGCATTGCCAAAGTTGGGTTCCACCTGGTGGGCATGTCACAAATCAGGTAGTTTACGGGCAGATGCAATTCCTGTAAAATTTCAGCCAACCGAGCACTGGCTGTGTATGACCGCCTGAAATGGCTACAGACTCTTCTGGCCTGCTTTAGCAGATCTTCCAACCTTGGGTACCTATTTAATAAATGCTGCACCACCAAATTGAGTACATGTGCCAGGCAGACAGGAGATTTGTGCCATTATCGCACACCACCATTCCTGAGCTCCAGCTGACGTGGCCTGAACCGCCTCTGGGCCTGCCCCTGCAGAGCTGCAAGAATCTCTGCTCCGGTGTGGTTCCTGTCCCCTAGACACACCAACTGAAGCACTACATGGCACCTTTTAGCCTGACTCATTGAATAGCCCCTTGAAGGCTTAGGAGGTACTTGTGGTTCGTAGGACAATTCAGCAGAGGAGGACATGGAGGAGGGGGTAGAGCTGACAAACCTCGTATCATCAACACTAGCTGTATAGAGAAACGTGGCAGTATAACAAGCTGCAGCACTGAGCCCTGTCCTGCATCCTTCCGAAATGCAAGCAGACTCACCCAGTGTGCTCTGAACGGAATATAACATTCCTGACCATGCTTGCTGGACCATGTGTCAGCAGTAATGTGGACTTTGTGGTTGACTGCCTTGTCCAATGATGCCACAACACTGCCCCCCATGTGTAAAAAGAGCTGCGCTAAACTGATAATAAGCTAGGATCAACCAGCATTCAAACAAAATGAACAGTATACCAGTACAGACTAGCATATATGTAGTACACAAGCAATAATCATATGGTTGTATATCTTGCAGGCATAAATAATCAAAACCAGCAGTGATCATATGATTATATCTCTTGCAGGCATAAAATAAAGTCCATCAAATGAAGTCCATAAAGAAAATGAGGGGGTGTCCAGTGTAAAGAGGAAATCACACACCACTTCTACGTGCCTATCCCACATACGGTGCCGCATGCATAGAGCTCAAGTTAAGCTTACCAGAGCTCACTGGAAAATGAGCATAGTACACATTTATCCACTATAGGCCGACCAATATCCAAGATGTTGCACCGCACTGCCACCACTGTATCGCTGAACAGATGACCCCGAGCAGATGTAAGAGCCCCTCAGCGTTCCACGTCCCAATAAAGAGAAGGGTGCAATAGTGTAGTACGTACACACAGTTTATTTATACAACGGTTAAAAACACTTACATGGGTAGTAGTAACAAGCGCTTGTATATCTCTCGCTGCCGCCCGGCTTCCGGGTTGCGTCGTGGTGACGTCAGCACGCCTTCCCTAATGCCCCCCATGTGATGGTACAAAGCTGGAATGGCCTTATGTGAAGAGAAATACCAACTGGGAACCTGCCATTGTGGTACAGCACATTCTGTTAATTCACGGTAGGGGGCAGAATCCACCAGACGGAAAGGCAGAAGTAGTAAAGCCAGCAGCTTTGACAAGCTTGCATATAGATGCTGGGCATGTGGGTGGCAGTGACTGTATCTTTGTTCCATTGCTGCAGATGGGGCAGATACATTTGCCGGCTACATTCTACAGCTGGTGGTGTGCTACTGGCAGAGGTGCTGCAAGGACCTGGGACACCCTGTGCTATACCATCATCCCTGTCAGTGGAGGCTGCTGAGAGGAATAGGGGAGGTAGACTGAGGTGAGTAAGGAGGAGGAACAAAATTGCGTCCCTTTTGTGTGGCTTTCAGGTGCTCTTGCCAATGGGCTGAGTGGCAGGAGGTTAAATGCCTTGTCAAGCATGTGGTACCCAAATGGCTGGTGTTTTTGCCACGCTTGATGTGCTTCAGACAAAGTTTGCAAATCGCAACAGTGCGATCGGCTACATATGTGCTAAAAAAAAAGCCCAGACAGCTGAGCTTTTGGAAGGGTGCCGGAAGATAACAGCTCCACAATGTGATGGAATAGGGTGGCTGCTCTCTACTCTTCCATGATAGCTGCCTCGTTAGGGTTGTGTCTCACCCTCACTTTCCTCTTCTGCTCTATCAGGCACCCAGGTCACATCAGGGACCTCATCATCTTTATCTCCTCCATCCTCATTACCACTGGAGGCAACTTGGCAATACCCTGCAGCTGGGGGAACATGACTGCCAATTTGTGTACTAGTGTTCTCCCGTCTCAGTAGGCTCATGTTCCTACCTCCCTCAACCTCAGAACCAACATCTGAATCAAGTAATGGCTGTGCATCATCAAGGATCCAGTTGCTGATGCTGTGTTCAAATAACTCAGCTGACTCCTCCATGCCTGATGCTAGGGTTATGGCAGCAATAGCTGTGGACAAGGAGGCAGATTTAGCCACTGTGCCAGCTGCAGTGGACTGCGCACTAGTGTCTGCTTGGGTGATGGAGGAGGAGGATGGTTTAGTAAGCCAGCCAGCCCACCCCCCCCCCTTCTGCATGCTGTGACTGCATAGCACAGGCAACATCACTAAACAGAGGAAATTATGCCCTGCATGAGGACTGATCATGTCCACCTTTGGCTTTGGACCCGCTGCTGGCCCCCCTAACAGTGCCATGGGAACATCTGCCTCTCCTTGTTGGCCTCCCAGACATAATCTGAAGGTGCTTATTAACAAAATGTAATAAAGATGTGCAAACGTGTACATGGATGCACTTTAATCAATGGAAAGTGGTGTTTGGTGCACTTTAACCTGAGTACTCACAACACAGACACACTCCACTGACACACTAGAACATACTGCAGTAAAACTGCACTAACGCACAAAAACATACTGCGTTAAACGTGCACTAACGCACAGAAATATACTGCGTTAAACATGCACTAAAGTACAGAAATATACTGCATTCATCAGCATGTAACGCACTGAAATTTACTGCGTCAAACGTGCAGTAATGCACAGAAATATACTGCGTTAAATGTGCACTAATGCACAAAAATATACTGCGTTAAACGGCACGTAATGCACAGAAATATACTGCGTTAAATGTGCAGTAACACACATAACACACATAAATATACTGCGTTAAATGGCATGTAACACACTGAAATATACTGCTCTCTCCTCAGTGCTTGGTCTCACTGGCTTTGTTGAGGCATTGGCTTACACTGTTGCCAACCAAAGCCAGTGATGAGCGAGCAGGGGGCAGGAAGTGAGGGGAAATTCTCTAAATATGGATACAATCAAGAAACAGAAGCCTGACATAGATTTTAACCCTTCCCACACAATCTAAAACACAAACAAAATGTCTTCTTTGGAATTAGGCTTTAAAGTGATCCTATGGCCAGGCTATAGACATTCAGATATTTACATATTCTTAACAAGCAGTAAATTTGTTTTAAACAAAAGCCTTCTGTGATCTCTGTAGCTTCAGACACTGTGAATTTATTCATCCTCAGAGTTCCCAGATGAAACCCTGATATTGTTCACTTAATTCTAGCAGCAGATAAACTCTGAACTTTGAGAATGAGCTGTTCCACAGTGTCTGCTTCTACAGAGGTCAATGAAGTAAAGTAACCAAATTTTCAAAGTGAAATTCAAGGACACCCTACTGAGCATGCCCATTTTTACCCAAACCCAAACACAAATCACACCCCAATTTCAATTAATAATTAAATACTATAAACAATGTTTAAACGCGGTAAATGCCCATACAAGAAATCTGCCTGGCTTTACAATTAAAAATCAAAACAGTGTGACAACATGTGAGTATGACTAGGATTATGAAGGACCTGGGGCAACCTTGGACAGAAACCAGAATGGTGTATATGGCAAGATTGTACCTAACAGTGACAGTGGCCTAAGGTTGAAATTTAGGTATGATACTTTTTACATAGTTACATTGGTCCAGCTTGGACTAATGTAAGTATGTATGTGCCATACTTTTGAGGTCCCCATGGAAGCTTGAAATCACTGTAGTAGGCACTGTTATGCCTCGTACACACGCAACGATTATCGGCCGACCGATCGTCCGACTTTTGTCCAGAAAGGTGTTTTGTTGGTTGGAATGTGCCTAGATTGCACACGAATTTTCTCGGCCAACAAAAATCTACGTCAGAAGTGATGTCATGTGATGGTTTACTTTCCGTGTGTTTTTTCTTCTCTGAGCATGCCCAGTCTTGCTCATCAGATTCTTGTCAGCCGAAATCTGTACTGACTGCACGAAAATCGGCCGTTGTGTTGACGGCCAGCAAAAATTTTATAGCCTGCACACCAGATTTTTTTCAGCTGAAAAGTCGGAGTCGGTTGTCGGAAGCATCATACTAACAAGCCGAAAATCGGCCGATAGGACGTTGGCCGAAAATTCACTGCCAATTATCGACGCGTGTGTACGGGGCTTTACTGCAGCGATTCCCTCTAGTTTCCTAGTCCTGTGCTGCATTGTGGAGGCAGACCACAATTGGTGGTGTCAGCAGGAAGTATTGATAGGCTTAAATGCTTTTGGAAGTGCATCTTTGTAAACACAATATACAGGGATATGGGAAATGATTATCGACATACTGTACGTACACCAAGTAAGAAAAAATAAAAATATTTCCGCGCTAATAATAATGAATAAAAGGAAATGATAAATATCAGCAGCCAACACAAAATCAACCAACAGTGATTCAAATTGCAATATAACATAAAAGTGTAGCGCTACGAAAAAATGATACTCATAAGACTAATAATAAATAAGTGTCCAAATGAATGAGTTCCTAATGATCACGATAGTGTATGAAAAAATGTCCAACTGAATTAATCTTCAATAAAAGTGAAGAAGACATAAATCCACAAGTGCAAAGGTCCAAAAGAAAAGGGAGGAATTCTTCCCAGGGCACCAGGAGTGTATGAAGGAAAGGGGACACCTCTGTGATGGGATATGATAAGCAGCTTACCAAATTTCCATGGCTGCTCAGATTAGTGAGCTAGCCTCTCCCAGCTGTTAAATCCAAACCACTGAAGGTTGAAAGGTACTTTTTTAGCTCCAAGGAATCACCACTTGAGATGTAGTAGGATCGGTATGGGATTGGCACTCATCAATAAATATCGTCAATCATACATGAATATGTGAAGAGAGGAGAGAGGCAACACACATAGCGTAATCCCATTTAAAACTTGTAATCTTGTTTATTTAAAAGTTATACTCACAGTGTATCTTAACAAACAGGCATATCAATAGCATTATCAGGGATGAGGATGCGGCGTCCCGCAAAAACAGTCCCAGATGGTAGGTGATGGAGGCCGGCTAGTTTCAAGGGGCGTGTGGACGTTGCGTCTGGAGTCGCCAACGTTTCGTCTCAATAGACTTCGTCTGGGCGTGACCCCAGAGGCAACTAACACGCCTATGTACCCCCGCATCTCCGCTCACTGGTCACGAACTCCCGCCGTTGCACACCGGCTAATTGTGTGTATTACGATCGTCAGCCAATCCGCGCTCGGCGGAAGTGACGACCTTCATCCAATCATATGATAGCGGAAGTGCGATGTGCAAATGCGATGATCGTCCACCTATCCGCAGTCGGCGGAAGTGACGATCATCCGCCAATCAGATGCCAGCGGAAGTGACGCACCTCCACTCATCATCTAGTGCGCACGTCAGTGGAGGTCACCTGACCAGAAGCGGAGACATAGAGCTGATCGCTCATTACATTACAAATCAAAATACAGTATCTCATATGGACAATCCGTTACAAACACCCAGTATTCCCGTATGATATGAACAGATATGTGTTATGCAAATAGAAAACACCTAAGCATCTTCCGGTGACCAGAAAGGCTCAGATGTTAATATCCACCAGCATAACAATACATGGAATAACAGTCCATTCATTAGTTTAAAAAAAACGGGACAATTGGATTATTATACACCATTACAACTTAATAAAAGATTAAAAAAGATTTGGATATGTTTAAGATTGTGCGTATATTTCATCCTGCCCAACAGTATATAAGAAGTGATGACGCCATCTAGTGGCCAAAAAGGTGTAGCATTTAAACACCTATAATATATATGTGAACCACACAAAAAAACATGTGAAAAAGGAGAAAAATATGTGAAAAATTCAAATATATTTAAAGTGACCTCATGTGCTGAGGATAAAATGTTGTGTATACCAAAAGAATCAATGATAATCATACTAAAAACATATATAGTGTTGAAACTAAAAAGTGAATTTTCTTTGCAAAAAATTCAAGTAACAAAATTTAGACCAATAATAATCATCTCTAAACGTGCTAATAAATCAAATTATGTGCAGCAGGATGTGTATAACAATGAACGTGATACATAGACGCACAACCCTAGAAATCCCACGATAACAAATTTCATACCTCAAAGTCATCATTTATAAAAAAATATATTAAAAATATGTTAAAATCAACTATTATTGATAAAAGCATTTACATCCCATTCCACATTTAACCCGTAGGGAGTGTAGGTTTTGAGGATATAGATCCAGCGAGTTTCCATTTTTGATATTTCACGTCTAACGTTGGATCCCCTCCAGTGTGGTGAAAACTTGTCTATCCCTACAAATAATGTATTCTTAGGGTTATTGTGATGACACTGGTCATAGTGTTTTGACACACTGTGGCCTGGGAAGCCCTTCCTAATATTACCAGCATGTTCTCCCAACCTGACCTGCAATTTCCTCGTTGTGCGGCCCACATATTGTTGTCCGCACTTGCATTGAAGCATGTATACAACATTGGTGGACGAGCAAGTGATAAGAGAATCGATCTTGTATTCTCGTCCAGTTGCAGAGGACGTAAATTTCTCAATTTTCCTTCCCTTGAAGGAATTGAGAGCGCAGATTTTACATCTATGGCATGGGTAAAAACCTTTAAAATCGCCAAAGAAAGTAGGTTGGAGGGGTCTTTCGATAACATTTTGGGCTATTTTATGTCTCAAGGAGGGCACACCCCTAAAAATAATCTTAGGATGTTCAGATAGCAAAGGGCCCAGAATTCGGTCATTTTTTAGGACCGGCCAATGTTTTTTAATAATTTTCTTAATCAGAAAATGTTGAGTCGAATAGGAAGTGACAAACGAGTTTTTAAACCCTTCGTTGTCACTTCCCTTCAACTTTGGACGCAAAAGGGATGACCTATCTACGTCAATTATGTCTTTGATGGTAACATCTAATTGATTAGCATCATACCCTTTTTCAATAAATTTAGCCTTAAGGGTATTGGCCTGTATTAGAAAATCTTCCTGTTGGGTACAGTTTCTGCGTAAACGCAGAAACTGACCTTTTGGAACGGCATTTAGCCGTGATTGGTGGTGACAGCTGTCACGTGGAATGAAGCTGTTCCGATCTGTTTTCTTGAAATAAGTGGTGGTTATGATTTTATCACCCTGTACCACCAAATTTAGATCAAGAAAAGTGATATTAGTAGAGCTACTGGTATGATCCAATTTGATGCCTCTATTGTTATCATTTAAGCCAGAAATAAAGGAATCAAGCGAAAGGGCACTGCCATCCCATAGGAGGAGGATGTCGTCAATGTATCTCCGCCACAGGATTAACTGCGGAGGGCAGTTGGCAAGGACGACATCCTCCTCCCACTTGGCCATAAACAAGTTGGCCAAGCTGGGGGCAAATTTGGCCCCCATCGCGACTCCCCTATTCTGCAGATAGAAGGTGTTATTGAACCAAAAAAGATTATGTGACATAGCAAATTTAATAATGTTTAAAATAAAACTCTTTTGCTCCTGAAGTAAGGGGCTCCAAAGATCTAAATAATATCTTACAGCTTCTAATCCCTGTTCATGGTCTATTATTGTGTACAGTGACGATACGTCAGCTGTAGCCATAATATATCCTTCTTTCCAGGAGATTTCTTGTAGAATATTGAGGACATGGGTAGTGTCCTTGAGATAAGAAGGGATTTGTTTAACTAAGGGCTGTAAGAACTCATCCGCATATTTACCGATCCGTGAGCACAAGGAATCGATCCCACTGATTATCGGGCGTCCTGGGGGCTTAACGGGGTTTTTGTGTACCTTGGGTAAAAAATAAATTACAGGCAAACGAGGAGCTGAGGGAATTAAAAATAATTTCTCTTTTTTATTTAGAATACCATCCTCGTGAGCTTTATTTACCAGAGATTGTAATTCTTTCTTATATCTCACGGTGGGGTTGGAAGCAAGGACCTTATATGTATCTTTGTCATCTAAAATCTTATTCATCTCAGATATGTAGTCCTCTTTATCCAAGACGACTATGCCGCCCCCCCTTATCAGCGGGGCGGATGACGATGTCTTTATTATTACAGAGATTTTGAAGTCCTATATGTAATTCATCCCTATTAGGAGGTCTTTTTATTTTAATTTTTTCTATATCTCTAGAGACTAGGTCTTTGAAGACCTGTACCGAGGGGGCAATTTTTCCAGGGGGGTTGAACAAGGAAGCATTAGCCAGGGATGTGTGAACATATCTATGGTCAGTGTTGTTTATAGTACGAGTAGGGTTAGAGATAATGTATCTCTGAATGTTCAGCTTTCTGACATATTTTTGCACGTCCATAAAGACGCCAAATTTATTTAGCGCCTTAGGAGGTGCAAATTTTAGTCCGCGATGGAGGACGGCTTTTTCATTGTCAGAGAACTGAACCTTAGACAAATTGAATATACCTGAGTCTTTTATACTCTCCTTCTTTTTCTTCCTTGACCTCCTCCCCCCTCTGGTCCCTCTCTTTGATCTATATGTCTCTTGTTTCCACCTCCCCTGTGAAAATCCCCTTGCTGGTAGTTATCTTCCCGTGGAGAATCAAAGGAAGGATAATTAGAGTGAGGGGTATTCCTCAGTGGATAATATCCATTGGCAGATCTTCTATCAGACCACCCATTGTTGGGGGTTTCATTGGGGTGGCGGGTAATGATCCTCTCTCCTGTATTAGCAGGAGAATCCCAACCTCCATTTTCTAACGGAATAAACCGATTATGGAGGGGAATTTCGGACCTTCTAGGTGTTATATAGTCCACGTTGGAACCTCTATAGTAGTTGTTATTACTATTACCCTCCCTATTATAGGGTGGGTTTCTAGGAGTTGCAAAATCCCCATTAGGTCCTCTATAGTTGCTATTACCTCCCCTATTATAGGGTGGATTTCTATAAGGTTGTTGGAAATTATTTGAATTATTCCCTCTTTGTTTTTGGGGCCCTTGTTTAATTGGGGGAGGCTTCCGTCCTCTACCCCCTTGTTGTGGTCTGGGAGGAAGAGGAGGGGGTACTAAGAAATTGGAGGACTGTGTTTGTGTCTCCATTTCTTCCTCGCGGGAATTAATATTCCCAGAACCCTCAGGGTTTCTTAGTGTTTGCCACTTAAAAACAGTATTATTTTTATAATCCTGTAAGTCCCTATTATATTTTCTTTTCTTTTTGTTTTTTTGTTCAATCGTTTCTTTTTCTAGATGTTTTTTAAGAGTTTCAGATCTCTTCTTATATTCATCATCAGTTTTAAGATCAGCAAGGGACGTTTTTAAGGTCTCTATTTCCTCGTTGATCTTAACTAATTTGCATTTCTTTCTACTGATGAGGAACTGAATAAATCTGACTCCTGCCTCATTAAAGTATTGGAACCAGCCATCTAGGTCTGGATCATCGCTTTGGGGGTTGACCTCCCATCTGAGGCTACGGGGGACCATCTTGTCCACCACGTACTTTTCTAGAAATGCGATATCCCAATTAGTGTGGGTTTCTGCAGTCATCAGATTTTTTAGACGTAAAAAACGTCCAGCAAGGTCATCTGAAACAACCCCGCTGCCGTCGAATACGTCACCCACATCTAAAACGAACTTACTCCTATATTCAAAAATGTCTGAATCAACAGCCATTATAAAGGAGATAATAAATGATAAGCAGCAGAAATGGTGTTAGTAAATACCAAAATATAAGAAAAAATAAAAATATTTCCGCGCTAATAATAATGAATAAAAGGAAATGATAAATATCAGCAGCCAACACAAAATCAACCAACAGTGATTCAAATTGCAATATAACATAAAAATGTAGCGCTACGAAAAAATGATACTCATAAGACTAATAATAAATAAGTGTCCAAATGAATGAGTTCCTAATGATCACGATAGTGTATGAAAAAATGTCCAACTGAATTAATCTTCAATAAAAGTGAAGAAGACATAAATCCACAAGTGCAAAGGTCCAAAAGAAAAGGGAGGAATTCTTCCCAGGGCACCAGGAGTGTATGAAGGAAAGGGGACACCTCTGTGATGGGATATGATAAGCAGCTTACCAAATTTCCATGGCTGCTCAGATTAGTGAGCTAGCCTCTCCCAGCTGTTAAATCCAAACCACTGAAGGTTGAAAGGTACTTTTTTAGCTCCAAGGAATCACCACTTGAGATGTAGTAGGATCGGTATGGGATTGGCACTCATCAATAAATATCGTCAATCATACATGAATATGTGAAGAGAGGAGAGAGGCAACACACATAGCGTAATCCCATTTAAAACTTGTAATCTTGTTTATTTAAAAGTTATATTCACAGTGTATCTTAACAAACAGGCATATCAATAGCATTATCAGGGATGAGGATGCGGCGTCCCGCAAAAACAGTCGCAGATGGTAGGTGATGGAGGCCGGCTAGTTTCAAGGGGCGTGTGGACGTTGCGTCTGGAGTCGCCAACGTTTCGTCTCAATAGACTTCGTCTGGGCGTGACCCCAGACGCAACTAACACGCCTATGTACCCCCGCATCTCCGCTCACTGGTCACGAACTCCCGCCGTTGCACACCGGCTAATTGTGTGTATTACGATCGTCAGCCAATCCGCGCTCGGCGGAAGTGACGACCTTCATCCAATCATATGATAGCGGAAGTGCGATGTGCAAATGCGATGATCGTCCACCTATCCGCAGTCGGCGGAAGTGACGATCATCCGCCAATCAGATGCCAGCGGAAGTGACGCACCTCCACTCATCATCTAGTGCGCACGTCAGTGGAGGTCATCTGACCAGAAGCGGAGACATAGAGCTGATCGCTCATTACATTACAAATCAAAATACAGTATCTCATATGGACAATCCGTTACAAACACCCAGTATTCCCGTATGATATGAACAGATATGTGTTATGCAAATAGAAAACACCTAAGCATCTTCCGGTGACCAGAAAGGCTCAGATGTTAATATCCACCAGCATAACAATACATGGAATAACAGTCCATTCATTAGTTTAAAAAAAACGGGACAATTGGATTATTATACACCATTACAACTTAATAAAAGATTAAAAAAGATTTGGATATGTTTAAGATTGTGCGTATATTTCATCCTGCCCAACAGTATATAAGAAGTGATGACGCCATCTAGTGGCCAAAAAGGTGTAGCATTTAAACACCTATAATATATATGTGAACCACACAAAAAAACATGTGAAAAAGGAGAAAAATATGTGAAAAATTCAAATATATTTAAAGTGACCTCATGTGCTGAGGATAAAATGTTGTGTATACCAAAAGAATCAATGATAATCATACTAAAAACATATATAGTGTTGAAACTAAAAAGTGAATTTTCTTTGCAAAAAATTCAAGTAACAAAATTTAGACCAATAATAATCATCTCTAAACGTGCTAATAACTCAAATTATGTGCAGCAGGATGTGTATAACAATGAACGTGATACATAGACGCACAACCCTAGAAATCCCACGATAACAAATTTCATACCTCAAAGTCATCATTTATAAAAAAATATATTAAAAATATGTTAAAATCAACTATTATTGATAAAAGCATTTACATCCCATTCCACATTTAACCCGTAGGGAGTGTAGGTTTTGAGGATATAGATCCAGCGAGTTTCCATTTTTGATATTTCACGTCTAACGTTGGATCCCCTCCAGTGTGGTGAAAACTTGTCTATCCCTACAAATAATGTATTCTTAGGGTTATTGTGATGACACTGGTCATAGTGTTTTGACACACTGTGGCCTGGGAAGCCCTTCCTAATATTACCAGCATGTTCTCCCAACCTGACCTGCAATTTCCTCGTTGTGCGGCCCACATATTGTTGTCCGCACTTGCATTGAAGCATGTATACAACATTGGTGGACGAGCAAGTGATAAGAGAATCGATCTTGTATTCTCGTCCAGTTGCAGAGGACGTAAATTTCTCAATTTTCCTTCCCTTGAAGGAATTGAGAGCGCAGATTTTACATCTATGGCATGGGTAAAAACCTTTAAAATCGCCAAAGAAAGTAGGTTGGAGGGGTCTTTCGATAACATTTTGGGCTATTTTATGTCTCAAGGAGGGCACACCCCTAAAAATAATCTTAGGATGTTCAGATAGCAAAGGGCCCAGAATTCGGTCATTTTTTAGGACCGGCCAATGTTTTTTAATAATTTTCTTAATCAGAAAATGTTGAGTCGAATAGGAAGTGACAAACGAGTTTTTAAACCCTTTGTTGTCACTTCCCTTCAACTTTGGACGCAAAAGGGATGACCTATCTACGTCAATTATGTCTTTGATGGTAACATCTAATTGATTAGCATCATACCCTTTTTCAATAAATTTAGCCTTAAGGGTATTGGCCTGTATTAGAAAATCTTCCTGTTGGGTACAGTTTCTGCGTAAACGCAGAAACTGACCTTTTGGAACGGCATTTAGCCGTGATTGGTGGTGACAGCTGTCACGTGGAATGAAGCTGTTCCGATCTGTTTTCTTGAAATAAGTGGTGGTTATGATTTTATCACCCTGTACCACCAAATTTAGATCAAGAAAAGTGATATTAGTAGAGCTACTGGTATGATCCAATTTGATGCCTCTATTGTTATCATTTAAGCCAGAAATAAAGGAATCAAGCGAAAGGGCACTGCCATCCCATAGGAGGAGGATGTCGTCAATGTATCTCCGCCACAGGATTAACTGCGGAGGGCAGTTGGCAAGGACGACATCCTCCTCCCACTTGGCCATAAACAAGTTGGCCAAGCTGGGGGCAAATTTGGCCCCCATCGCGACTCCCCTATTCTGCAGATAGAAGGTGTTATTGAACCAAAAAAGATTATGTGACATAGCAAATTTAATAATGTTTAAAATAAAACTCTTTTGCTCCTGAAGTAAGGGGCTCCAAAGATCTAAATAATATCTTACAGCTTCTAATCCCTGTTCATGGTCTATTATTGTGTACAGTGACGTTACGTCAGCTGTAGCCATAATATATCCTTCTTTCCAGGAGATTTCTTGTAGAATATTGAATATAAAACCCCGTTAAGCCCCCAGGACGCCCGATAATCAGTGGGATCGATTCCTTGTGCTCACGGATCGGTAAATATGCGGATGAGTTCTTACAGCCCTTAGTTAAACAAATCCCTTCTTATCTCAAGGACACTACCCATGTCCTCAATATTCTACAAGAAATAAGTGGTGGTTATGATTTTATCACCCTGTACCACCAAATTTAGATCAAGAAAAGTGATATTAGTAGAGCTACTGGTATGATCCAATTTGATGCCTCTATTGTTATCATTTAAGCCAGAAATAAAGGAATCAAGCGAAAGGGCACTGCCATCCCATAGGAGGAGGATGTCGTCAATGTATCTCCGCCACAGGATTAACTGCGGAGGGCAGTTGGCAAGGACGACATCCTCCTCCCACTTGGCCATAAACAAGTTGGCCAAGCTGGGGGCAAATTTGGCCCCCATCGCGACTCCCCTATTCTGCAGATAGAAGGTGTTATTGAACCAAAAAAGATTATGTGACATAGCAAATTTAATAATGTTTAAAATAAAACTCTTTTGCTCCTGAAGTAAGGGGCTCCAAAGATCTAAATAATATCTTACAGCTTCTAATCCCTGTTCATGGTCTATTATTGTGTACAGTGACGTTACGTCAGCTGTAGCCATAATATATCCTTCTTTCCAGGAGATTTCTTGTAGAATATTGAATATAAAACCCCGTTAAGCCCCCAGGACGCCCGATAATCAGTGGGATCGATTCCTTGTGCTCACGGATCGGTAAATATGCGGATGAGTTCTTACAGCCCTTAGTTAAACAAATCCCTTCTTATCTCAAGGACACTACCCATGTCCTCAATATTCTACAAGAAATCTCCTGGAAAGAAGGATATATTATGGCTACAGCTGACGTAACGTCACTGTACACAATAATAGACCATGAACAGGGATTAGAAGCTGTAAGATATTATTTAGATCTTTGGAGCCCCTTACTTCAGGAGCAAAAGAGTTTTATTTGAAACATTATTAAATTTGCTATGTCACATAATCTTTTTTGGTTCAATAACACCTTCTATCTGCAGAATAGGGGAGTCGCGATGGGGGCCAAATTTGCCCCCAGCTTGGCCAACTTGTTTATGGCCAAGTGGGAGGAGGATGTCGTCCTTGCCAACTGCCCTCCGCAGTTAATCCTGTGGCGGAGATACATTGACGACATCCTCCTCCTATGGGATGGCAGTGCCCTTTCGCTTGATTCCTTTATTTCTGGCTTAAATGATAACAATAGAGGCATCAAATTGGATCATACCAGTAGCTCTACTAATATCACTTTTCTTGATCTAAATTTGGTGGTACAGGGTGATAAAATCATAACCACCACTTATTTCAAGAAAACAGATCGGAACAGCTTCATTCCACGTGACAGCTGTCACCACCAATCATGGCTAAATGCCGTTCCAAAAGGTCAGTTTCTGCGTTTACGCAGAAACTGTACCCAACAGGAAGATTTTCTAATACAGGCCAATACCCTTAAGGCTAAATTTATTGAAAAAGGGTATGATGCTAATCAATTAGATGTTACCATCAAAGACATAATTGACGTAGATAGGTCATCCCTTTTGCGTCCAAAGTTGAAGGGAAGTGACAACGAAGGGTTTAAAAACTCGTTTGTCACTTCCTATTCGACTCAACATTTTCTGATTAAGAAAATTATTAAAAAACATTGGCCGGTCCTAAAAAATGACCGAATTCTGGGCCCTTTGCTATCTGAACATCCTAAGATTATTTTTAGGGGTGTGCCCTCCTTGAGACATAAAATAGCCCAAAATGTTATCGAAAGACCCCTCCAACCTACTTTCTTTGGCGATTTTAAAGGTTTTTACCCATGCCATAGATGTAAAATCTGCGCTCTCAATTCCTTCAAGGGAAGGAAAATTGAGAAATTTACGTCCTCTGCAACTGGACGAGAATACAAGATCGATTCTCTTATCACTTGCTCGTCCACCAATGTTGTATACATGCTTCAATGCAAGTGCGGACAACAATATGTGGGCCGCACAACGAGGAAATTGCAGGTCAGGTTGGGAGAACATGCTGGTAATATTAGGAAGGGCTTCCCAGGCCACAGTGTGTCAAAACACTATGACCAGTGTCATCACAATAACCCTAAGAATACATTATTTGTAGGGATAGACAAGTTTTCACCACACTGTAGGGGATCCAACGTTAGACGTGAAATATCAAAAATGGAAACTCGCTGGATCTATATCCTCAAAACCTACACTCCCTACGGGTTAAATGTGGAATGGGATGTAAATGCTTTTATCAATAATAGTTGATTTTAACATATTTTTAATATATTTTTTTATAAATGATGACTTTGAGGTATGAAATTTGTTATCGTGGGATTTCTAGGGTTGTGCGTCTATGTATCACGTTCATTGTTATACACATCCTGCTGCACATAATTTGATTTATTAGCACGTTTAGAGATGATTATTATTGGTCTAAATTTTGTTACTTGAATTTTTTGCAAAGAAAATTCACTTTTTAGTTTCAACACTATATATGTTTTTAGTATGATTATCATTGATTCTTTTGGTATACACAACATTTTATCCTCAGCACATGAGGTCACTTTAAATATATTTGAATTTTTCACATATTTTTCTCCTTTTTCACATGTTTTTTTGTGTGGTTCACATATATATTATAGGTGTTTAAATGCTACACCTTTTTGGCCACTAGATGGCGTCATCACTTCTTATATACTGTTGGGCAGGATGAAATATACACACAATCTTAAACATATCCAAATCTTTTTTAATCTTTTATTAAGTTGTAATGGTGTATAATAATCCAATTGTCCCGTTTTTTTTTAACTAATGAATGGACTGTTATTCCATGTATTGTTATGCTGGTTGATATTAACATCTGAGCCTTTCTGGTCACCGGAAGATGCTTAGGTGTTTTCTATTTGCATAACACATATCTGTTCATATCATACGGGAATACTGGGTGTTTGTAACGGATTGTCCATATGAGATACTGTATTTTGATTTGTAATGTAATGAGCAATCAGCTCTATGTCTCCGCTTCTGGTCAGGTGACCTCCACTGACGTGCGCACTAGATGATGAGTGGAGGTGCGTCACTTCCGCTGGCATCTGATTGGCGGATGATCGTCACTTCCGCCGACTGCGGATAGGTGGACGATCATCGCATTTGCACATCGCACTTCCGCTATCATATGATTGGATGAAGGTCGTCACTTCCGCCGAGCGCGGATTGGCTGACGATCGTAATACACACAATTAGCAGGTGTGCAACGGCGGGAGTTCGTGACCAGTGAGCGGAGATGCGGGGGTACATAGGCGTGTTAGTTGCGTCTGGGGTCACGCCCAGACGAAGTCTATTGAGACGAAACGTTGGCGACTCCAGACGCAACGTCCACACGCCCCTTGAAACTAGCCGGCCTCCATCACCTACCATCTGGGACTGTTTTTGCGGGACGCCGCATCCTCATCCCTGATAATGCTATTGATATGCCTGTTTGTTAAGATACACTGTGAGTATAACTTTTAAATAAACAAGATTACAAGTTTTAAATGGGATTACGCTATGTGTGTTGCCTCTCTCCTCTCTTCACATATTCATGTATGATTGACGATATTTATTGATGAGTGCCAATTCCATACCGATCCTACTACATCTCAAGTGGTGATTCCTTGGAGCTAAAAAAGTACCTTTCAACCTTCAGTGGTTTGGATTTAACAGCTGGGAGAGGCTAGCTCACTAATCTGAGCAGCCATGGAAATTTGGTAAGCTGCTTATCATATCCCATCACAGAGGTGTCCCCTTTCCTTCATACACTCCTGGTGCCCTGGGAAGAATTCCTCCCTTTTCTTTTGGACCTTTGCACTTGTGGATTTATGTCTTCTTCACTTTTATTGAAGATTAATTCAGTTGGACATTTTTTCATACACTATCGTGATCATTAGGAACTCATTCATTTGGACACTTATTTATTATTAGTCTTATGCGTATCATTTTTTCGTAGCGCTACACTTTTATGTTATATACGTACACCAAGTACACAGGTCAAACTGGATGGACTAGTGTCTTTATTCAGCCCTACCAACTATGTAACTACGTAACTATGTAAGGTTGCTCACTAAGCATAGGCGACATTCAGAGAAAACTTTTCATTTTTTTTTGTGCTGCCTATTACAGTGATTTCCAGCTTTTTTTTTTTTCATTTAAAATTTTTAGGCACAACAGACAAATTACAACGTTAGAGCAACAAACTCCAGCTGGGACTGCTGCAATGCCACTGCCACAGAGGACCCCCAGAAATGGCAGATGGGTTACTGTAGGTTCTGGAAGACTTAAAGTGGTGGATAGAAGACATGTCCCACAGTCGGTGGTTCTCCATAATTAATTTGCAACACTCTCAGAATGTAAGGAAAACATGGATATGGACTCAAGCACAGAGGGTGAGAAACCATCGACTCCTATGTCTAATGTATGCAAGACTGCAGCCAAGGACAAAAAAGATAAAGTGAAGTCTCAAAGGAAGCAGCTGTTGCTGGGTGATTCAATCATAAGAAGTGTGGAGCTTAAAGAAAATGGTTTTGTGAGATGTCTCCCTGGTGCTACTGCTAGACGAGATAGAAGACGTATTATTAATATTGTTAAGCAAGCAAAGCAGGAAGGGGACGTGGATGTTCTTGTCCATCTAGGGACAAATGACCTGGCTTGCAATGAAGTGTCAGAGGTGAAAAAATCTTTTATCACACTTGGTAATGACGTACAGGATTTTGCATCCACCATTTCATTTTCTGAAGTTCTGCCTGTGCATAATGTTCAGAATGATAGGCAGAGGCGCATAAAGGAGTTCAACATATGGCTTAGTAAATGGTGTCAAGAGCAAGGATTTGGCTTTGTTTCTCATGATAGCTCTACTTGGAATAGAAAGGAACTGTACAAAAAAGATGGTTTGCATCTTTCTCTCAAAGGAACAAATGTACTTAGTGAACAACTCCAAGAATTTGCGAAAGAGTATTTAAACTAGGAAGGGGGGGAAAAAGAGTGAAAATACAAGAGTCCAATTGCCCCCCGAAACAATGCCAGAACAGGTCAGAAGCACAGAGGTTTAGAAATGATAAGCTCAGAGTCCTGTCTACAAATGCTCGCAGTTTAGGTAAAAAAATCAATTAACTTGGGTCAATAATGGCATCTGAGAATGTAGATTTAGTGGCTGTTACGGAGACATGGTTTAATGAAAGAAATGACTGGGACATAACCATACCAGGGTACTCTTTATACAGAAGAGACAGAGGAGGCAAGAAAGGAGGAGGAGTGGCCCTGTATGTGAAAGATAGCATTAAATCTAACCTAATACAAGTTGGTGAGGCCAACATAGAGTCAGTTTGGGTTACGTTGCAGTTTGCTAATCATGCAGTAACTCGTGTAGGTGTGATATATAGACCACCTGGTCAAGTTAAAGAACTAGATGATCTACTAGTTGAAGAAATAGCTAAAATGACAATGAAAGGAGAAGTTATCATTATGGGAGATTTCAATCTTCCAGATATAAACTGGAAAACCAAAATAGCAAGTTCTACCAGGAGTACAGATATTCTAAATTCCCTACTGGGGTTGTCTCTGCAACAAGTGGTTGAGGAGCCAACCTGGAGGGAGGCCATTTTGGATTTGGTATTCACAAATGGGGATTCGGTATATGATGTCATTGTAGGCGAAACCTAGGGATCTAGTTATCACCAGTCAGTGTGGTTTAATATAAGAACTGTGAAAGAGTCACACCACACAAAAACAAAAGTTTTAGATTTTAGAAAAACCGACTTTTCAAAAATGAAATTAGTCATAAATGAGTCCTTATCAGACTGGAACGGATTACATGGAGTCCAGGAGAAATGGGACTACTTAAAAGGTGCATTATTGAAGGCAACAGAAAATTGCATTAGACTTGTCAGTAAAAGCAAAAAAAGGAAGAGACCACTGTGGTACTCAGCAGAAGTGGCCCAAATCATTAAAAATAAAAAGCTAGCATTTTGTAATTATAAAAAAACCCAGAGCAATGAAGATAAGGAAATCTACAAGATTAGGCAGAAAGAGGCCAAGCAAGTTATAAGAACTTCTAAAGCGCAGGCAGAAGAAAAACAGGGGAAAAAAGGGGGATAAGACATTCTTCAGATATATAAATGAAAAAAGGAAATTAAAACAAGGAATAACTAAATTAAAAACAAAGGACGGAAGGTATGTAGAAGAGAATAAAGGGCTAGCCAACTGCCTTAATGAATACTTCTGTTCAGTTTTTACAGAAGAAAAAGAAGGAGAAGGACCTAATGAATTGTTTGATGCATGTGTCTTTACAGAGGAAGACGTTCTAAGATTGCTGTCTAAAGTGAAGACAAATAGGTCACAGCGTCCTGATGAGATACACCCAAAATTATTAAAATAGCTTAGTGGTGAGCTGGCAAAACCATTAACAGATTTATTTAACCAATCATTAGTAACAGGAGTCGTCCCGGAAGATTGGAAATTGGCAAATGTCGTGCCCATTCACAAGAAAGGTAGTAGGGAGGAATCGAGCAACTATAGACCAGTGAGTCTGACATCAATAGTAGGCAAATTAATGGAAACCCTATTAAAGGATAGGATTGTGGAACATCTTAAATCCCATGGATTGCAAGATGAAAAACAACATGGGTTTACTTCAGGGAGATCATGTCAAACAAATCTTATAGATTTTTTTGACTGGGTGACTAAAATAATAGACGGTGGAGGTGCAGTAGACATTGCATATCTAGATTTTAGTAAGGCTTTTGACACTGTCCCACATAGAAGACTTATCAAGAAACTGCAGTCATTGAGCATGGACTCCCATATTGTTGAGTGGATTAGGCAGTGGCTGAGTGACAGACAACAGAGGGTTGTAGTCAATGGAGAACATTCAGAACAAGGTCATGTTACCAGTGGGGTACCTCAGGGATCTGTACTGGGACCAATTTTGTTTAATATCTTCATAAGTGATATTGCAAAAGGCCTTGATGGTAAGGTTTGTCTTTTTGCTGATGACACAAAGATATGTAACAGGGTTGATGTTCCTGGAGGGAAACGCCAAATGGAAAAGGATTTAGGAAAACTAGAAGAATGGTCAGAACTCTGGCAACTGAAATTTAATGTGGATAAGTGCAAGATAATGCACCTGGGGCGTAAAAACCCAAAGGCAGAATATAGAATATATGACACAGTCCTGACCTCAGTATCTGAGGAAAGGGATTTAGGAGTAATTATTTCAGAAGACTTAAAGGTGGGAAGACAATGTAATAGAGCAGCACGAAATGCCAGCAGAATGCTTGAATTTATAGGGAGAGGTATAAGCAGTAGAAAGAGAGAAGTGCTTATGCCGCTGTACAGAACACTGGTGAGACCTCACTTGGAGTATTGTGCGCAGTACTGGAGGCCATATCTCCAGAAGGATATAGATACTCTAGAGAGAGTTCAGAGAAGAGCTACTAAACTAGTACATGGATTGCAGGAAAAAACTTACCAGGAAAGGTTAAAGGACCTTAACATGTATAGCTTGGAAGAAAGAAGAGACAGAGGGGATATGATAGAAACTTTTAAATACATAAAGGGAATCAACTCGGTAAAGGAGGAGAGCATATTTAAAAGAAGAAAAACTACCACAAGAGGACACAGTTTTAAATTAGAGGGGCAAAGGTTTGAAAGTAATATGAGGAAGCATTACCTTACTGAGAGAGTAGTGGATGCATGGAATAACCTTCCTGCAGAAGTGGTAGCTGCAAATACAGTGAAGGAGTTTAAGCATGCATGGGATAGGCATAAGGCTATCCTTCATATAAGATAGGGCCAGGGACTATTCATACGATTCAGATATATTGGGCAGACTAGATGGGCCAAATGGTTCTTATCTGCCGACACATTCTATGTTTCTATGTTTCTAGAGCAATTACATACAATCATTGTACAAACATTTTCACTCTTGTAGGGGACAAACCGAACTGGGGATGGGCAAAGCAGGTGGGGGATTTCCAACTTTTACAGGTACATAGATATTCCAAATTGGACAGATGTAACAATGTAAAAACTGCTATACCTAAACTTTAGGTTAAATATCAAATAAAACATGTGCCTATTCAATGCATATGTAGCCGGGATCGGACTACTATTATAAACACACAGATTTATCATTGTTATTTGAACTGTTCCTTTGCCCCTTTAATGTTAATTTCAATGGAATTGTCCTCTGGCAGGAAGTGGAAGATTGGGATTGTGGGAGATATAGTTTCTGGCAGAGAGCTCATCATTGTTTGGAGAATCAAGGAAACTATCTTCCCAGAAGGTTGAAGGGGGAGAGGAGCATCATGGGAGAATATATAAAACCATCTGCTCTACAGCTTGAAAAAGCTCTTGCTCCTGGGAACCATTAAGCACAGATCAGCTTGCTGAGTGTGTGACTGATGGCAGCTGTGGCCTAGTGCACAAACCCAGACCCGCCCATGGAACTCAGCGAAGCGAAAGCTGTACTGTGGATGCTTTCACAGTGTTGCTGAAGGAGACAGAGTGGAGGTCAGCCGGACATCCTGTGGTGGCAGAGCGCAGCCTGTTCCCAGACGCCGGAGCATTGGAGATTACATCGCCTATCCTGCAGGGCACTTACGGACGAACATCCGCGAAGGGTGTCTTCGCCTGGTTCACACTGCAAGTATACCATCTTATCTTTACACTGACTGCAGACATTACAACAAACATCAATTCTCTTAGGATTACAACTTAACCTTTTATTCTCTTTGCTATACTAAACCACAGTGGAAACTGTTTAAGAGCTCCAACTGCCAAAGAAAGAACATAGCAAGGCCTTGCTAAAGGAGGGACATTGATACACATGGTTCTTAAAGGGGACACGTTCTAGTTTATGGTTATACTGCTGAGTAGTATACTGATAGCATAAATTAGCCTAGAGTTCTTCTTTAAGCTTAACGTTTTCCATTAATCTGATATTGCTGCATCAGGCTGACTGACATCATTTCACTTGCATACTCACTGAGTAAAAGTCAAAACTCATTGGTACTGTGTCACTGTAATTCTTAAAGGTGTACACACAATGGCTGAACCTAGAGTGTCAGGTGGGCTGGACGGTTTACAGGGTCACAGTGGTGCTGAAGAACACCCATTAACCAGCAACCCCCAAGGGGGCAGTGCTACATATATACAGCATATATACACTATACCAAAAGTATTGGGACACCTGCCTTTACATGCACATTAACTTTTAATGGCATCCCAGTCTTAGTCCGTAGGGTTTGATATTGATTTGGCCCACCCTTTGCAGCTATAACAGCTTCAACTCTTCTAATAAGGCTGCTACAAGGTTTAGGCATTTGCCTATGGGAATGTTTGACCATTCTTCCATAAGCGCATTTGTGAGGTCAAGCACTGATGTGAATGAGAAGGCCTGGCTCGCAGTCTCTTCTCTAATTCATCTCAAAGGTGTTCTGTTAGGTTGAGGTCAGGACTCTGCACAGGCCAGTCAAGTTCCTCCACCCAAAACTCGCTCATCCATGTCTTTGTGCACTGGCCCAAATCATTTGGTGGAGTGGGGATTATGTTGTGGGGTTGTTGTAGAGCAGTCCTTGTATTCACAAAATACTAATAATTACTATGCCACAAGTGAAAGATTCACAGACACAGATACAAGGCAAAGGATCAATTAACAAAAATGTAACTCTTCCATTATATTTGCTCTTCTGCACACAAAAACGATAATTTTGTCTAAGCCTACCTTAATTAAAACCAGCAAATGATGAGGTATTTGCCTAGCTTTATGCATTAAAATAAAAAAAACTTCTGCCTTTGCAATTACCTTAAATCTGTTTCCCAGTCATTGGTCTAAAAATTCACATCAGCAAGTCAGTGAAAAAATTACCTGACTTCCCTCCCTGCACATTTTTACATTAAGCTCTAATTTATTTGTTGCTTTTGTGGTCATGTGTTATGACTGCTCTGTACAGTATTGTTACCATTTGTCTCTATTTCCAGGGGAAAGTCCCCGTTGTGAGGGGTGGGGGTCTATCCCTGGGAAACAGGCACCCTCAAATTAATCCCCGGAAACTGGACACCACATAGTAGCCATTGCAGTGCGCAGGCTCCAACTGAAATCACACTGTGCAAGAGTCAATGCAAAATAATGGCACTGGAGGGGACTGCACATGTTCAGCAATCCAACACCATGCATGCTCAGCCAGCTTCAGCTGCGACTTCTAAGACTGACCCTTTCACAGTGGGACTTCAGGTGGAGCCTGCCCACTGCAATTGTTACTATATGGTGCCTGGCCCCTGGGGATGAATCCGTGGATGACCAGGACAGAGAAGGGGGAGGGCAAAGAAGGCAAAAATTGAATGTGGGTGACACCAATATCAAAGTTTGTGCGTTACTTAACTTTGACCTCTTTGATACCTAATTCTGACACGTGTGTGTTACTTAATCCTGATCTCTGAGCTCTGTGCGAAACGTAATCCTGACCCCCTACTATAAATTCTATGTTTTACACCCTCTTGACCCATAGCAGGAAAGGCTTGCATTTTTTTAAACATACCCCCTTAAGCAACCCAAAGTTGACTGTAGCACGCTACATGCATCGCATCATACTTCTTCTCATGGTGTCCAAGTTCGTTTTTCCTTATACCCTGAATATTTACCTCTTTTTCCAAAAAATCTGTGACAAATTGTTTCAGGGCATTTTTAAAATATGGGGGTGGGGGGTTGTGGGTGTGGCTTCAGATGAGGGCGTGACTTTTGGGTGTGCTTAACCTCTTTAAGACCGCCCGCCACAGATGTACTGCGGCAGGCAGTCACTCCTGCGCGAATCGCAGTAACTGTACAGCGGTCACGAGCAGGAGGCTAGGGGGCGAGCGCTCCCATCAGCGGGGAAGCCGATGCAGCAGGCAGGTGGCTCTGATTGCCGCCTGGCACCCGCGATCGTTTCCTGCTGAGAGAGAAGAACACATCTGACCGTTCTTCTCCCTGGAATGATCATAGAACCCCTGTGATCCTTCTATATAGGATTACAGGTTTCTATGGTCGTTCCACAAGCCACGCCCCCCCCCACAGTTAGAATCCCTCCCCTAGGCTCACATTTAACCCCTTGATCACCCACAATGTTAACCCCTTCCCTGCCAGTGTCATTATTACAGTAACAGTGCATTTTTTAGCACTGATTACTGTAGTAATGTCACTGGTCCCCCCAAAAGTGTCAAAAATGTCAGTCAGGGGTCCGATCTGTCCACCACAATGTCGCAGTCCAGTAAAAAATAGCAGATCGCCGCCATTACTAGTAAAAAAAAAAAAAACAATAAAAATGACAAAAATCTTTCCCGTAGTTAGTAGACGCAATAACTTTTGCGCAAACCAATCAAAATACTCTTATTGCAATTTTTTTTACCAAAAATAGGTAGCAGAAAACAAATTGGCCTAAAATGTTAAAAAATTTAGATTTTTTAATTTTTTGGGGGAATGTTATGTTATGTTACTGTTATGTTAATGTTAGCATAATGTGAAAAATATTGATTTTTTTTCAGAATTATAGCACAAAAAAATGAAAATCGCACAGGTGATCAAATACCACCAAAAGAAAGCTCTATTTGTGGGACAAAAAGAACGTAAATTTAGTTTGGGTACAGCGCCCCACGACCGCGCAATTGTCAGTTAAATTCACGCAGTGCCAAGTTGAAAAAAGTGGCCTGGTCATTAAGGGGGCAAATCCTTCCGGTCTTAAAGTGATTAAAAGTAAGCATGGCCAGTAGGGTGTCCCTGGATTTTATTCTTTAAATCAGGTAACCTTACTGTGATTGGAGTTGGTGGTTGAGCTGGGAGTTGCTACCTGGCTCAGCTATTTCTGCTAATTACTTGAGCAGTCATACAAACCTTTCATGACGGAAAAAAACTGTAAAAGCCGATGCCAGTGTAAAACATGCATCATATAACCTTATACTTACATGTAGGCACCGTGTATCTAGTTAGGACCTGGCTGCCCAGGTCAGGAGGAAGGGGTAATGTTTTGCCACATCTCCCTGGTGTGTTTGCAGGCTTTCACTGGGGTCCATCCTCTGTGTTCTGCAAAAAGGGAAGAGGTCTGGATCCCAGTGGACCCTTTGGGATTATCTGGAGAAGATTCCTGGAACATAGACTTCTCTGTTAGAGCATTACCAAGCATGGGCTTTCCTCTAAAAGACTTCGGTAATCTGGGGCAACCACCATTTGGATTAGTTAGGAAAGGAACGTTATTGCATGTTGTACATGTGTCACCAAGTTTACAGTAAACATTAATTCCACTGCTCAGAGTCTGGTCTAAAGTTATTCAAGAGGTGCATGTGAGAACTTGGCATGTCATCAAAGAACTTGAATCTATAACCACAATATGGGGCATATGTAACATCACTACAACAGAGTAATCACA